>NC_057863.1:503007781-503356948 GCF_019393635.1 Dromiciops gliroides | reverse complement strand
CAACAGGACCTTCCCTTGTAAAAGAGAAGTCGTTCCATTGTGTTAGATTCTTCATGACCCCATTTGGGGTTTTCTCAGCAAAGATTCTGGAGTGGTTTGCTATTTACTTCTCTGGTTCATTTTACAGATAAAGAAACTGAGGCAAACAGGTGTAACGATTGGAATAACACCACCTGCTGGAGACTTACTGTAGAAGAGTTCCACCCATGAAGTGAAGGTTTTTGAGGGCAAGACCAGGAGTCTTTTCTTTGGCGTCAGGAAGTGACGTGGCTAGTGGGAGGAGGAAGGAAGAGACTGGCGCTCGCTCTGGGGCTCTTTCCTTTGGACTTTGGTGGAGAGTGGAGCTAGAAATGTGCTCTCACTTTAATAGATAGGAATCTAGGCCTTTTTCTCTCTCTTAACCAAATTCTTATTCTCCTTAATAAATGCTTAAAAGTCTAACTCTTGCTAAAGCTTATAATTTATTGGCGACCACTCATTAGATATTTTAGACAGTTTAGCTAGAATTTTAGCCCTAAACACAGGGTTAAGTGACTTGTCCAGGATCACACAGCTAGTTAACTGTTTGAGGTCAAAGAAGATGAGTCTTCCTGACTTCGTGCCAGGTACTCTATCCACTGTACCACCTAGTTGCCCACAAAAGAGAAAAACAGGGAAGTAAAACAGACCAATATGTTGGTCACATCTGACACCATATGTCTCATCCACTCCTCTGCTAAGAAGAGGAGGCATGCTTCACCATTGAGTCTCTGGACTTGACTGGTTCCTGAATTGAACACAGTTCTGATGTCTTTCAACATTGTTTTCCAGACATTGTTGTGGTCATTGTGTAGACTTGTCCTAGTTCTCCTTTCTTTTTCCTATATTAGTTCATATGGGTCTGATATCAAGTTTCTGTGAATTCTTCATTTCTTATGTTTCAATGTCAATTTAATGTGATATAAAAATATTCTGTCATTAATGCAATAATATTCCATTACACTCATATACCACAATTTGTGCCTCTAGTGGAAAGAACATTGGCTCTGGAGTCACAGGGCCTGGGTTTGAATTCTTTCTCTGTTGCTTACTACTTTTGTGACCTTGGATAAATTATTTAACCTGCTCAGGCCTCAGTTTCCTTGCTTGTAAATTGAGGGGGTTAGATTAGATGGCCTCTGAGGTCCCTTGAAACTTTTCAAACATGACCCAATAATTCTATGATCCTATGAAGCAATCAATGGAGAGCACTTTGCTTTCAGGAAGGTTGATATTTTGTTAATAAAGGAAATATCCAGGTATAGATAACAAGAGTGATATGTTTATTGATTGATTGCTTGAATAGTAATGAGAAAAGTAGCAGACTGAAGAGTGACTATCAGTTTTTTTGATATACTAAATAAAGGGCTGCTCTAAATATTTTTGTGCATGTAGGAATGCTCAGTCATTTTTGACATCCTTTGTGGATATACCTAGGAGATATATTAATTGTTAAATCAAAGAGGATATAGAGTTTTCTAGTCTAATTCTATACTGTTTTCTAGAATTGTTTCATAGCTCCACCAACAATATACTTGTCTTTCTACAGTCCTTCCAACATTTACTAAATTACTTCCAAACTTTTGTCACTTTTGCCAACCTGATGGGTGTGAGTTAAAACCTCGGAGTAGTTTTAGTTTATATACCCCCTATTTGGAGTGATTTTGAGTGTTCCTTTATATGGTTGTTGATGGTTTGTATTTATTTTTTTAAAAAACTGTTTTTAATATATTTGTAGCAATTCTTTATATGGCTTGGATATCAGATTTTAGCAGAGATTCTGCTAACTCTCTGTTAAATTGCAAAAAAAAAAAATCCCCAATCAACATTTCTTCTTATTATAGATGCATTTATTTTGTTCCTGAAAATTAAAAAAAATTTAATGTAATCAAAATTGTCTGTTTTATCTTTTAAGATTAACCTTGGGGGCAGCTAGGTGGCACAGTGGATAAAGCATCGGCCCTGGATTCAGGAGGACCTGAGTTCAAATCTGGCCTCAGACACTTGACACTTATTAGCTGTGTAACCCTGGGTGAGTCACTTAACCCTCATTGCTCTGCCACCCCCCCAAAAGAATTAACCTTTATCCCTATTTTGATTAAAAATTTGTCCCCTAGTCAAGTTGTACAAAGTACTACTTTCCATTATTCTTGAATTGCTTTTTGATATGGCCTTTCACTTTTAGGTTGAGAATCAATTTGGAAATTATTTTGACATGTTGTAAACCTAATTTCTGCCAAATCCCTTTCCAGTTGTTATCAAACAAGTAGTCTTTATCATAGTAGTTTGTGTCCTTCACTGTTTACTGAATGCTAGGTTGTTCTGCTTGATTATTTCTCAATCATGCTTGCTTAGATTATTCCATTGGACAACTTTTCTATTTTATTTTATTTTATTTGAGATCTGGTAATGGTTGTCCCCCTTTCTTCCAACATTTCCCTCCTCTATTTTCCTTGGAATCTTGACCTTCTGTTCTTCCAGATGAGTTTTGTTATTATTAGCACAATAAGTTCCAAATGGATACTCAGCATAAATATAAAAGGTCACATCAAAAAACAATTATAGGGAAAATGGAAGGTGGTACCTTGCACAGTTGTGACTTGGGGGCAAATTCTTAATCAAATAAGTAGTAGAGGTGATATTAAAAGAAAAAATACACAATTTTGATTATATAAAATTAAAAAGATTCTGTAGTGATAAAACAAGATTAGTATTATATAAAATAATTCCATGGTACTTTGATTGGTATGGCACTAAATCTGTAAATTAATTCAGGTACTATCATCATTTTCATTATATTGATATAGCCCTATTATGAATAATGAAAATTTCTCCAATTTTATTTGTCTTTATTTATGTTAAAAGTGTTTTGTAGTTGTAGTCATATAAATCCAAAGTGTGTTTTGGTAGGCTAAGTACTAGATATTTGATGAAATGTTAGATTATTTTAGATAGAATTTTTTCTATCTCTTTCTGGGTTTTATTTTATTTGTTTCATGTGTATATGTTTCCTTTCTCCAATTAGATTATAAGCTCCTTGAAGTCAGGCACTCTTACACTTATTTTGTATATTCCACAATGGCCTAGAAAGGTGCTTTGTATGATATTTAGATATTTCTATGGATCTATGATTTCACTGGTGTGGGTGCTCTCTTAATTGATGCCTTCTCATTTTGTACACTCCTTGTCTGTCTTTCTTCAAATACTTCATAGAAACTCTCCCCCAAACTCCAGAATTATTCTTTTTGTTCTTTTAATATCTTGGGAGTACAAATGCATTATTCATTTTCACTCCTTGGGCACTCAACTCTTTCTGGTCAAATATATGCTTGAAGTTGTCTTCTCTTTTTAAAAATTAAATTTTTGGGGCAGCTAGGTGGTGCAGTGGATAGAGCACCGGCCCTGGAGTCAGGAGTACCTGAGTTCAAATCCGGCCTTAGACACTTAACACTTACTAGCTGTGTGACCCTGGGCAAGTCACTTAACCCCAATTGCTTCACTAAAAAAAAAATTTCATGAACAAAAATCTATTTATCTCCAGTTTATCTTGTTTGTACATAATTGCTTGCATTAGACTGTGGGTTCCTGAGAGGGGCTGTTTTTGTCTTTTTTTGTGTCTCTATGGCTTAGCACAGTGTCTGACACAAAGTAAGGCTTGAAAAATGCTTGTTGACGACTTGATTACCACTCCTCCATTGAAAAGAAAAAATAAAAACAAAACCCTTGTGACAGATATGTATCATTGAGCAGAAAGAATTCCCACATTGGCTAGGTCCAAATATATGTATATGTATATGTGTACATATACACACATGTGCATATATACAGACATATGTTTAGGTTGTTTTCATTCTTGAAGAGGACCAAAATGACATTTCTATGTTGGAGTCAAGGTACACTGTGTCTGACTGTGGCTGATTAGACCAATACAAACTCCGGAGGTATTACCACAGGCTGGGCACAAATGATCCATATGAACATTTGGAGTGGAGATATCTCTAAATTTATACATCTCATGTTTCTTTTGAGCTACTGCAATTCTGCTTTGCTCATAGAGCATAGTGCCTTCTTTGATGTGGTATCCCATTCTTGGTGGTCTTGTGCCAGCATCTCCCATGTCTCACAATTGAAGATACACATATACACGTGTGTATGTACATTCATATATGTATGTGTATATATTACATACATATACAATGCTTTACCCTGAATTAGAACTAGAAGGGACCTCAGAGGTTATCAAATCTAAGCTTTTCATTTACAGGGGAGAGAATTGAGATCTAATGAAGTTCATTGACTTATGCAGGATCACATGGTTTAGCAAGTAATGGTCTGGGATTTGCATTCAGATCTTTTGACCCCTAATTCAATGCTTTTCTTCCATGTCAGGCTGCCTCCACTTCTAGAACACAAGTTCTTGATCACAATAGTCTGCTGGATATTTATGTATAGTTTGTGTCTTTCTCGCATATAGCAGTGGTTCATCTGATACCTGGCTCAACTGAATGCCATTAGTCATTCTAAGTCTGCTCTCTTGGATAGCCTGGTATATCCTGATATATAGCCATGATATCCTGATATCATGGAACTTCCCTAGGCATGAGCAAAAGTTGTTGAAGGATGCTTCCAGGTTGTCTGTGCTAGAGACACACCATTTTGAATATTTTTTCATAGCTTTTGTTAAAAAAATTTGTTTTTCTCCACTCTTCTTAAATACACTCAAATAAAGAGTGTACCCATTCATTTAGGAAGGGATTAACAAACTGTGATATGTGAATGTCATGGTATATTATTTGTGTCCTAAGAACTGATGAATATAAGGAATTCAGAGAAACTTGAGATGTCTGAAAACTGAAGCTAAACAAAGTAAGCTAGACCAGAAGAATATGGAATGAAAAGAATACTAAAAGAAAGCTGAACTCTGACCAATGGTCATTATCAATTAGTAATGAACATTCTTGGTCCCAAAGAATAGATGATTAAACACCGATCCGTTATTTTGGTAGAGAGGTGGAATAATGCATGCATTGGTAGAGGAAGTCTCTGAGTAGGTTGGTTTTGTTTAACTGTTTTTCTTTGTTTCTACAGAGGGCTCAAAGTGTGTGTGGGAACAGGGATAGATCCAGAAATGACTGTGACATACAAGCAAAAGGCATTAATAAAACTTAGGTAAAAAAAAAAGGCTTGCTTCATTTCCCTTCCTTTTCTTCTTTTTCTTCCACTAGAGAGAACTGGCTCTTTAACTTGGTTGTTTTGTTGGTCTCTGTGTGTACCTGGATGGTTTTAAGACCCTATTCTCATGGCTACCACCTCTCCAAGCAAGTCTCCCCAGGACTTAGTTTTCTCTTTTGTCAAATGAAGTGTTTGGGTTAGATAGTTTTTTAGGTTCTTTTGAGGTCTAAAATTATGTGCCCTTTTGATACTGAGAGAAGTCCTTCATGTTTCCTTTCTCCAAGGAAGGAAGTATAGATTTGTGGGGGCTAAAAGGGATTGATACCTCAGTGAGTGCCTGATGGAACCTAATCCTGGTATCATCTCATTACAGAATCATCTTTTGAGCCATTTCAATCTCTAAGAGCCTGACTGTGCTGAGAGTCACCATTGAGAGAGGTCTAATATTTAGCTGAATTTTTAAAAGGTATTTTATTATTCACAGGACTGGTCTAATACTGTTTTTATTTCCTGATGCATTGACATTGCGCAGCACAAATGAGATTGGTTAGTCAACAAACATTTACTGAGAACTTACTATGTACCAGGTGTGGGTTAGGGGTTGTGGCATGGTTATTACTTTTTGGCCAAGTGAAATAATGTATGTAAAAGCCTTTTCAGACTTTAATGTACTTAGTTGTTATAGTTATTATTGTTATGACTTCACATATCTAGATAATTATTCAAATTTATAAATGTCTTTGTGGTCACAAAGTATTTTATATACATTGTGACAATTGAGTCTCACAACAACTCTGTGAGGTTGTTAGTGGAAAGTAGGACTACACCCATTTTACAGATGAAGAAACTGTCACAGAGGAGTTAAGTGACTTGCTTAAGGTCATAAAGCCAATATGTTTCAGAACTGAGACTTGAACCCAGGCCCATCTGACGACAAGTCCACTATTCTTTCTCTCTATATATCTTGTTAGCTGTTACTAGTGAATAAATTGCATCAACACCCCTGATCTAAGGAGTCAACAGATTTTCCCAGGAAATCGGGGCATCAGAGAAACCACTGTTGTCTTTGCCTTTTGGAAAGGTGCAAAAGGGTGCTGGTGACTGTCCTAAGCTACAGCACAAATGCTCAACTGTGCACTGAGGAATAAACTTCTTGTCTTATTGCCACGCTCCTTCATGAACTCTGTCCTAGCCGATTCCTCTCTTGCCTTAGCATACCTCTATTTGCTTACCCAGAGTCTGTGCTCAGCAGTCTCTGCTGTCAGATTGTATCTTGTTGGTACTGTAAATGCCCTCTATCCATTGGATGGGCCTTCACCTTCCCTTCCCTCTCTCTTTCTCCTCCAGAGATGGCTCTCATCTGGGCTGACATCCCTGTTATGAGGAGCCCAGAGTCCCAGGTAGCCCTCTCCCCGGGGTCAGAGCCTTCTTCATTCAGGCACACTTTTCTGTACTCCTGCCTGATTTTTCAGGCTCCTTCCATCTGGCTAGAGACATCAGGACATTAATTCAATCCTTCACGGCCCTCCGCTTACATTGCAGGACAATTCTATTTGTGCTCTGATTTGATAGCTATCAACTTGGGCCATGGGGGCTGGGATGAACTCAGCAGCCCCTCCTGCTTCCTGGCTTCCTGCTCACAGTAAACATCTATGTCTTCTGTTCAGGGAATTTGGAGCCCGGGAGGCTATTAACCCATCTGTTTAAGGCAGCCATTTTCTTCACACTAGAAGCAGGAATTTAGGTTGTAGGAATTATTCTTTTCCCCTTTTTCACCCCATTCTCAATCTCTAGCATCTTACAAGTAGGTAAACCAAGGCATAGGAAATTGGCATCCTTCCAGACACATGGTAAATCGTGGACTGAATCTAAAATATATCTGGCCTGGCAAAGCTGGTTTTAATTCAGTTAGCATAGCACAGAGGAAAGACTTGAACTTAGCATCATGGAAACAAGTCTAAATCCCCTCTGTTACCCATGGGACACGGGAGTAAATAGATTAACCTTTCTGGGCCTCAGTTTCATCATCTGTAAAATGAGGGGATAGATGACTCGTGAGATCTCTTCCAGTTCAAGACTTATCCAGTCCAAGGATTCTACCTTCCCAGTCCATTTTACTCAGGACACAGAATTCACCTCAGAGCCATAGGGGGTGGGGAGATCTCATAAGGTCTGACGTCGATTTTTGGCCAACCCTTGCTTTTCCTGTAGCCTTCATCATTTCAGTTGACACAGCCAAGCTATGCTTTGACCCTTTGTTACACAACCTGTTTGAGGCCTAGACTGTAGCTGGTTTGAGGAGGGAGAAAATGAGATGGAGAAACTGCCATTGCAGCATCTCCACTGGCTTTTGCTTTCTCTGTTGGCCTGAGGATTAAGAGCTGTCTCTTTCCGTTTACCCTGCTCTTGAGACTTTCAGGAGTCACTTAAGATGGCTCATTCATAAGATCACTTCATAGGGGGAAGATAAGGAAGTGTGTCACCAGCATCCAGGCTCCTGCATTAAGAGCTGGCAACAGCCCTCGTCCTAGGGTTTGCTTCCTAGGGCCACAGGGTCGGGCAAAACCCTGACTTCTAGAGAGATTAGACTGCTGGTTCCAACTCCTGCCTCCTCCCTTCCATGCCAAGCTGTCCACCCTGCAAGGGTGAATGAGAACTGCTTGATTTCAGGAGGAGCCTGGGAGTCATAAGCATTAGAGATTTAATCACGCAGTAAAGAGGTACAAGCTCAGTGGTTTGGTTATTTCTCTAGTTGCGAATAGTGTGTTGGGACCTATTTGCTTACAAGGGAAGAACCTCGTTGTTCTTGGCTGTGGTGCCAGCCCAAGGTAATTTGATGTTCCTGGGATGGCTGAGATTCTCTTCTTAGCATGGCAGTTTCTACCATCTGTCAAAGTCTCAGTGGCATTTGTCTTAGTCTCTTAACTGCTGGTCCAATTTGCTTTCCTTTGATGCTGTTGCCCAAAGGTCTGTGGGAATTAGTACTCAAACTAGTCTGATTCTTAAGGGGGTGCCCGCCTCTACTCATGGGTATGCAGAGTCCGACCAGTTGTTCCAAGTTAGACTATCCCAATGTAACCCACGGAGGTGATGTTGGTGATGGAAAACACAATGAACCAGGTGGAAGGAGAGCCATGTTATAACTCTGGATTTTATATATATATATATAGTGTGTGTGTGTGTGTGTGTGTGTGTGAGAGAGGCAATTGGGGTTAAGTGACTTGCCCAGGGTCACACAGCTAATAAGTGTCAAGTGTCTGAGGCTGGATTTGAACTCAGGTCCTCCTGACTCCAGAGCCGGTGCTCTATCCACTGTGCCACCTAGCTGTCCCTCTGGATTTGATATTAATTAGCTTTTTGAACCTGGGCTCAAGTCAGAGCTGGAAGGGACTTTCAAGGACATGTATTGCAATCTCCCTCATGTTTTACAGGCAAAAAGAGACCCAGTGAACTTCAATTCTACACTGACCTCTACTCTTCGATCCATTGTTCCCTTTTCTTATTGCTACATATATCAGGTCAAACCTTAGCTCTGTATTTCTCCCACCATCTGCCTCCTTTGCTCCTACTCATGAGATGCTGAGTGCAGCTGGGGGAAGTCCTACAATCATGCTGACCAGACTCATTACATATTCACATTATCCAACATCCACTGGGCTCTCATTGCAGCAAAGTAATCTTTGTATTCCTCTTTCATTGATTCCCAATCTCACTCCCCTTAGAACCTAGCTCTTCCTTCTCAAGCTAATTGATTGCTTCATGCCTTCATTGGTCATCTAGTCCAACCCAGACCTGAACAAGAAATTTCCCTACAACAGACTGATACTTTTTCTACCATGTTTACCTCTAGACTTTCAGAGCTTCAGTTTCCTTTCCCACAAAATGAGAGAATTGGTTTACATAATTTTGACATTAAATGACTTGTTCAAGATCACATAGTTAATAGGTATGGGAGTCATAATTCAAAAGGAATTCTCCTAAATCTAAATCTAGAGAATCCTTACCACTGTGCTGCACATATTCTTACTCCAGTAGCCTCAATGGCCACCCTTCCGAGCTTCCCAGATGAGGCAAATAAGGCATTTTTTGGTTCTTTTTTTCCCAACTGCAAAGGGAGAGTAGTAGCACCCTGTTTATTTCTTTTTTTTTCTTTTTTAAAGTAATAAACATTTTTATTTATAGTTTTAACTTCCAATTTTTATCCCTCCTCCCCTTCTTCCTCTGCCTCTTTCCCAAGGTGATAAGCAATCAGATATGGGTTAGATTATGTAAAATATTAGCAGATATGGGTAAGATTATATAAAATATTACCATATTAGTAATTGTGTACAAGAAAACTTGAATAAAAGAAAAAATGAAAGACACTGAAAAATACGGTGCTTCAGTCTTTGTTCAATCAGTATCAGTTTTTTCTTTGGAGGTAGCTAGTATGTTTCATTAATAGTCCTTTGGGGTTGTCTTGGATCATTATATTGCTGAGAATAGTTAAGTCATTTACAGTTCTCCATCAAACTCTATTGCTGTCACTGTGCATAACGTTCTTCTGGGTTCTGCTCACTGCACTATATATCAGTTCATACAAATCTTTCCAGGCCTTTCTGAAATCATCTTGCTTGTCATTTCTTATAGCACAATAATATTCCATCCATTCTGTTTATTTCTGATTAAATGCTGAGAGATGGTCTGTGTGTGAACTCAACACAGAGATAATGCTCATTGGTTACTAGATTCTTCATTAATATAGAACAGAGAAATCAATCAAAAGGTAGAGCATGGGACAGAAGAAGAGGGTGATAGGGTGGAAGGAGGTATGAAGAGATGTGTGTGTGTCTTCATCTGTTGTCCTATTATCCCAGTGTTTCTCTGTGTTCGTGTGTTGTTTTATACATGAGACAGGGGGCAGGCTGTGTGCTTTTGTGTGATGCAGTAGCAGGGCAATATGTGTGTGTGAGTAAGGGTGCATTTATAGCTGAAGATGTGCAAGGGTGTGAGTTTGTGTTTGTTACCAAACATGAAATAACTTGGCTCAGTCAATAGAGGGAGAAAACATGCTAGATTCAGCAGATTGTGTGAAAATAGCCAAAAACTTTTCAGTGGATATTGTGAGATTTGGGAGGGGAAGGAAGGGAAAGGAAAGAGGGAGAATATGGAGGGGAGGCGAGGAAGAAACAAAGAAGGGGAGGCTGAGAGACCTTATTAACCTTTCTGTGGGACTTCTGGGATTAGAGATGTGGGTTTTAATACTGCCACTCACAGTCAGAGATACAGCGAGATGTACAGAATTGCAGAATTTCTGAGTTGGAAAGATTCTCCAAGCTTATCTGGTCCACTATGGACTGAAGAAGAATTTTCTCTCCACTACACCTAACAAGTGGCCCGTCGGCCTTGCTTCAATGCCTCCTCTCACTCCTGGGACTGCCCATTCCACTTTGGACAGCTTCAATTATTAGGAAGTTTCTTCTTCCTACAAACCCAAATCTCTCTGCAACTTCCGTCCCCTGTTTCAAAGTTCTCCGAGGTGCCTCATTTTCTGAGTCTCTAGAGAATTTCTCTAGGGTCAAATCTAATGGCTTTTTAAAACTATAGGACTGGAAGAAATCTTAGAGATCTTCTAATCCAATCCCCTGTTACAGATGAGGAAACCAAAGTCCAGAGAGGGGATAGTGCCCAAGGAGAATATTTACTACCACCACTTTTTTTTTTTTGTTTGTTTGTTTTTGCAGGGCAATGGGGGTTAAGTGACTTGCCCAGGGTCACACAGCTAGTAAGTGTCAAGTGTCTGAGGCCGGATTTGAACTCAGGTAGTCCTGAATCCAGGGCCGGTGCTTTATCCACTGCGCCACCTAGCTGTGCCCCCCCTTTTTTTGTTTATTAAGTGAGGCAATTGGGGTTAAGTGACTTGCCCAGGGTCACACAGCTAGTAAGGGTTAAGTGTCTGAGGCTGGATTTGAACTCAGGTACTCCTGACTCCAGGGCCGGTGCTCTATCCACTGCGCTACCTAGTTGCCCCTCTACCACCCTTTTTAAATTTTCTTTTTTAAACAGGCGAGAAAAACAAAGTCCAGATAAATTAAATTGCCCAAGGTTATACATTAAAGTGGGAGAGCTGGCACTAGAAACCCAGGTCTCTTGGCTCTCAGTTTAGACTCCCACATTGGCCATTCAATGTTAGTCCATGCCAGTTACTTTGCTTCTTTAAATCTCATTTCCTCACTGAAGGAAACCCTTGGTTGGGCATCAACAGGGAATATGGTATGATACAACTTCTAATGGGATTGGGAGAGTGACCTACTCTTAGGACTCTTCCTAAGACTCATTGACATCTTCTGAAGACCAAATTGGGAATGGCAAGGTGATGTTGCCAATGATACTACTAGCAGCTAGGATTTATATAATGGTTTAAAGTTTGCAAAGCAGTTTAAATGTTATCTTAGTCAATCCTCATAGGTGCTATACGTAGGTACAATTATTATCCCTGTTTTACATTATGATTATCACTATTTTACAGATGAGGAAACTGAAGCTGAGAGAGGTCAAATGACTTGCTGAGGGTCACTTAGTTAATAAAGGGATGAGGTAGGATTTGAACCCAGGTCTCTTCCTGGGTTGAACTCAGGACTCTTCCTGAGTCCTGGGAAGCTTTCCCACAGGGTGGAATTTTTCTTGCTTCTTTCTTGACTTTGCTTCTCTTCATGGGGAGCAGCTAGGTGGTACAGTGGCTAGAGCAGTGGCCCTGAAGTCAGAAAGGACCTGAGTTCAAATCTCACCTCAGAGACTTACTAGCTGTGTGATTCTGGGCGAGTCACTTAACCATGTGCATCTCAGTTACTCATCTGTAAAAGGAGTCAGAGAAGGAAATGGGGCAAACCTCTCCAGTATCTCTGCCAGGAATACCTGAAATGGAATCATGGAGAGTCTGATGTGACTGAAAAACTCAACAACAACAAAAACTTCCTGACTTCAGGTTTGGTGCTCTAACCATTGTGCCACTTAGCCAGTCATCTATAAAGGTGATAGTGGCCCTTGTGAAGCTCTGTGCCCTGAGCAGACTATGACCTAACATTGAAGATGGCTAGGTCTAGGAGAGAGGGGAGCATTCTCTAAATTCTTAATATGACTTTCATTGCTCTGATTTCCTTGAAATTTGTCTTGTCAGCCACTCTGAAATAGCAACCCTGGGCCCATCCCTCCTTCGAAACTTGGAGGTGTCCTGGTCCATAAATAGAGAGCAGAACAGATTAGTTGGTTCTGCTGCATGATCCATACACATCAAATAAACTCCAGGTCTGGAGACCATTTAGTAATGGAGAGAACTAGGCCAGGGGTGGCTAACTTTTTTCTATGGAAAACTCCTAAGCCACAATTAAAATAAGTCAAAAGTTATGTAAATAAAAATAAGCTTTGTTTATTATTTTTATTTTATTTTTTTGGTGAGGCAATTGGGGTTAAGTGACTTGCCCAGGGCCACACAGCTAGTAAATGTCAAATGGCTGAGGCTGGGTTTGAACTCAGGTCCTCCTGACTCCAGGACTGGTGCTCTACCCACTGCACCACCTAGCTGCCCCTGTTTATTATTTTTAAAGAGACAACTATGAACAGAACCATGGAACCACAGAATTGGAAGAGGGACCTCAGAGGCCATGTAGTCTAACCCAGATCCGAACAAGAAATTTCCCTGCAGCAAACTGAACAAAGAGTCATCTGACCTTCACTTGAAGACCTCCAGTGAGGAGAGCATTATGTCCCTGGGAAGCTTGTGCTACTTTTGTTTACCTTGAATTGTTAGGAAATTTTTTTCATTACAAGTTGGAATCTTCCACCCTTAAATTCTGCTTGTTGGTTTTTAAAATTAAGAACAGGGAACATAAAACTCTAGCTGTCAAATGCAACACATAACATAATTCACTTCAGGTCTATACTGTGGCAAGTTAAGTAAAAGAGATGGAGGTAGAAAGGTGAGGGAAGGAAGAAGAGGGGGACAAAGAGAAAGAAAAACAAAGGGAAGGACAGATGGCAGAAAAAGGAGATGCATAGACGTGAAAAAAGAAAAGCACACATAAATATCCAAGGACAGATACACAGAACCTGAAAAATGCAGAAATACAGAAGGGGAGGTTGAAGAGTGAAAAAGGGAGAGAAGAGAAGAAGAGAGGGAGGGAGAGAAAGGAAAGAGGGAGAGAGAAAGAAGTGAGGGAGGGGAAGAGTGAAAGAGGAAAGGACCGAAGGATAGAAGAGAGGGAGGAGGAGAGTAAGAAAGAGAAGAGGAGGGGAGAGGGAGAGAAAATAGGGGATAGAAGAGAGGGAGGGAAGGAGAGAGAGAGAGAGAGAAAGAAGAGAGGGAAAGAGGAATGGGAAGGGAAGGAGGGAGGAGAGAGAGAGAGAGAGAGAGAGAGAGAGAGAGAGAGAGAGAGAGAGAGAGAGATCTCTTCTAACAGAGAAATGTGAAATGAAATTGCAGCATAAGAAGAAAAAGAAGTCCTTCTCTCAAGTCCCCACCACAATTTCATCTTAAGGAAGTCTAGAAAAATAGCAGCATCCTCCCAATGTGTGCCGTTCAGTTTTATGTAAATATAAGACATAATTGGGAGCACACATGACCCTGTCTGTATTCCTGTAGTTATGAAAATAACCTCTATATTTGCCAGAACCTTGAGAGGAAGGGGATTAACTCTTTATAACATTGTTCTATCTTGAGGTAAAATGGAATCCCTTAAACAAAAAAAGGTATAAATATTGATAGGTTTTATTACAATAGATAATGTTTATGAAGTACTTCAAGGCTGGTTTAGTGAATTTGGAGTCATATAACTTGGTTCTAAGTCCAGGGTCTGTTCCTTAATAGTTATGTAATCTTTAGCAAAGTCACTTTACTTCTAGGGACCTCAGTTTCTTCATTTGTAAAATGGGGATAATAATACTTGAATTAGTTACCCTATCAGGACAATTGTGAGGCTGAAACATGACCACATGTATAAAGTTTCTAAATAAAAGCTATTAGTATTTACAAAACCTCTTCCTTTCCTTAAATCCCCCCCCCCACAACACAAACCACTTTCACTTAGAAGCATAGAGGGATAAGTATTATACTTGGATTGAAGAGATCTGTACCTTAGTTTTGGCTCTGTTTTCTCCTTTACTTTAGAAAAGTGAAGATTTAGAGAGGACATTATTGTTGTCTTGAAAAATTTGAATGGATCTCACATGGAAGAAGAATTAGCCTTGTTCCAGGTAGCTGGAGAAGGCAGAATGAACAGGAACGGGTGGTATATTTCAGTTCAATGTGAGTTAAAGCCTCCTACTAACTAAAACACTTCAACAATGAGTCATTTTGAGAGGCAGCGTGTTCCTTATCACTAGACGTCTTTAGGCAGAGTATTGTAGAGGGGATTCTTGCGCAGGTATGGGTTGGATTATGTTATCTCGTCGGTACCTTCCAACTCTATGATTCTATGAGCTAGTTGCTTGACCTTGGACCGGCCCCTTAACTTTCCAGTGCCCCAGTTTCTACATGTATAAAATAGGACCAAGGACCCTTGCCCTGCTTTCCTATCTCACAGGGTTGCTGTGAATCTCCAATGAGAGAATTTATTTGAGAGTTCTTTCAAGCTATAAAGATGTGGATAAATGTAAAAGACTTTATGTTTATTTTTTGCAGTTTTGCCGAGGGCCAGCTCTGACCCCACTTCTGTTCTGTAACTCTGGACTACGTGGTTAGCCTTCTCTCTTGCCCACATCTCCCACCAGAGTGTGTACCGGCTGGTACAGTCTGCCCTGTCAGTACCTGAGGGATCTCTGACGGATGCTCAGGGTGCACTGTCACTTACAGAGATAAAGAAATCACCCTCAGCTTGTGTCATGCCTGGACTTCAGCTGGAAGATAAGTTCTTTTTATTCTAGGTCTGGGGGGATTG
This sequence comes from Dromiciops gliroides, assembly GCF_019393635.1. Classification (NCBI taxonomy): domain Eukaryota; kingdom Metazoa; phylum Chordata; class Mammalia; order Microbiotheria; family Microbiotheriidae; genus Dromiciops; species Dromiciops gliroides. The sequence goes on along the minus strand of NC_057863.1, from coordinate 503,341,847 downwards.
ATTATTTTCAGAGGTGAGAGATGTTTTTCTTTCTCCTCTCCCCCTTGGAAGGCTAACTTTTATCAGAAGAATTCACCAAGAGATGGAGAAGGTTCTCTCAATCACTGCTCCAAGGCTGGTGTTGTGCGGCAGTGAGGGTTACCCAGGAGTTGCTTGTAACCTGAAATTGGCTGGGGCCATTTATATGTATTGGTGATTGTGGGGGAAGAATAGAGGATGGGCCAAAGAAGAGAGAAACTGGGAATCAGGAAGAGGCAGCTGATGGCTTAAGCCCAGATGTGTAGCTGACCACAGTCCATGATCCCAGGGCCACTGGCACAGATACATAAACAGGCCTGTCTTTCTCAACATCCAGACTATGACAGGATAAAAGGAGACAGACTTTAAATTGCAGCAGGAGGGCATTAGGTTAGAAAAACAACAAACCTTCCTGCCTGTAAGAGTTGCGTGACATTATCTTGGAAGATCCCTTTCACCCTTGTTTCTTTCACTGTCCAATTTTTGGCAATGCTGGGATTTTTGGTCTCTTAAAGATGGATTTGGCATCGAACCAATGACAGGGGTAGGGTTAGAGGGGTGGGAATGGGAAGGGGATCTGAAAGACTGGGAATTAAAAGATGTGGGATGCAATACTAATTCTGTCAATGACAAGCTGGCTAGCTACAGTCCATTCCATAATTTAATCCCACAAGTGTATCAAGCACCTACTATGTGCAAGGTGTTGTGTTAGGCACAGAGATGGAGGTATGAAGAGGAATATCCCTACTAAGAATCAGTTTACTGACTAGTAGGGAGATAGGACATGTATAATTAACTATAAAGTGAGATTATGGTAAGTACATGAGAGGAAAATAATAATAGTTAACATGTTTATATAGCACCTACTAAGTGCCAAGTACTGTGCTCAGCACTCTCCAATATTATCTCACTTGATCCTCACAACAACCCTGGGAGGTTGGTTGCAATTATTATCCCCATTTTACAGATGAGGAAACTGAGGCAGACAGAGGTTAAGAGGCTTGCCCATGGTCACATGGCTAGGAAGTGTCTGAAGCTGGATTTGAACTCAGGTGTTCCTGACTCCAGGCCCAATCATCTACCCACTGTACCACCTAGCTGCCTCTGTGCCACCCGGTAAGACACTTCACTTCTAAAATAAGGGGGCAGAACTGGATGATATCTAAGATATTTTTCAGCTCTACCACTGTGTACATCTATGTCTGGCTTTTCATGAGAAGGGTAACTAGACTGATCTGGGAATAAGGAAATGGGGATTCTAGTCCTGGTGTTTCTGGGTGACCTTGGATAAATCACTTAATCTCGATGAGCCTCAGTTTCTATCCTTACGCATCAATTCTCTTGGTTGCTTTCATGTGCCACCTCTTCACAGGAACTGATAATCAGATAAATGTGACCATTGCTTCCGTGAAGGGCAAGGCAGCTGACTGCCCTGTGGCTCTGCTCGGTAGCCTTGTGACTAAGTTATAGGCTGCCTAGGTAGAAGCTCCCTTCCCTGACCACCACTTTCAGTTCCCTTATACACATCACCCCCTTTCTAGCACCCTAACCCTCTTCTTTTCTATCCCTCCATGGTACCTTCTAGAACACTTGTCATATTGTTCCCCTTCCTCCATTCAATTATTTGTGTATCTTTTTTTATTTGCTTAGGATCACAGGATTATAGATTTAGAACAGGAAGGGCCCATAGAGTCTCTCTGGTTCAATTTACTCGGCCTATGGTTGAGGCACTGGGGCCCAGAGAGGTTGAAGGATTTGCCCAATGTCCTACTGGCAGTAAAGCAGAGCTGGGATTTCATATGTGCACCTTCTGCTTCCCCCCTCTCCAACCCCACCCCTCTCCCATATAAACTCCCTGGGGGCAGGGATTATTTTATTTTATCTTTGGATCCTGAGTACCTAACACAGCTCTTGGCACATAGCAACCTCAAAATGGATAATGTTTATTGAATTGAATTGAATTGAATTCGATTAAGTTGAGTTGAATTGACTGTTAGATATTGTGGGCAATCTGGCCCATCATCTGCTCCCTCATCTTCTTTCATTCTCTCCCTTTCTCATCTTCCTTTTCCTTTGGCTCATGATTGACTCACCATGTAAAGTGTTCTGTGCATGAAGGACGCTCTATAAAAATAAATGGGACTGTGCTGTGCTGTAGCTGTGGGTGCCCTGGGACTGGGCTGAGTCAGAATATATAGGTTTCAGCTCAGATATACATCATTGTCACTGCTCATGAATCCGCTGGAGTAAGTGCTGTATATATTGGTTAAAATGAAAACGTGTCAGGCAGGGACAGCCCATCAGCTGCTTTGAGAAATGGACCAGGCGAGGTATCCAGGCTCTGGTTTGAGGTGAAATGTATTGGATGTGTCTTAAAGATCCTGATACCTTTCAATTATCCATATTACCTATGGGAACCAACTGCATGGATAATCCCCAAACCAGCAGATCATTAAAAAAGTAATTTCTCACTTGGCTTTGGAATGCATCTTATAATTCTTTTGATGGGGAAAGGAGGCCAATTTACCTGACTAATTCTGTTTATTTTAGGAAAATTTTAAAATCAGTTTGCATTCCCTGAACACAGTTGCTCAGGAGGCAGTGTGGAAAGGTCCCTGGGAAAGAAATATTGGCCTGGAATAATTTGCTGGGCAGGCAGTTCTCCCCTGGACATTGAAAGTTGGTTGTTTAGTATTTCAATCCAGGGGGTGTCTGAGGCTCAAACCCACCCCTCTTTTGGACTGCTTCTGAAAATTCCCTTCACTCTTACACTGAATTGCTTATTTTAATTCCTGACCTTCCACCTGATTTTAGCAAACTCGGGCACAAATAGGCAGTCCAATTGTTTTCTGCTGGTGGAATGAGGGTGATTCGTATAAGCCTTTAAATAAAAGGGAAAAGGGCATGGGAGTTGAATAACTCACAGCCTCCTACTATGGAGGGGTCCTCAAAGAGAAGGAACAGGGGGCCCCTTGGGGTTGTTTCAGGACTTGGATTACCGAGGAAAACAACTTCCCAGTCCAGTGGGTGATGGATGTACCACTGCATTTCAAACTGGGGGCCCAGGGCCAGTGGGCACAGATTTCCTTGAGGGGTGTGGGAGGGGTGATGTGGATGGCATGCCTGGAATAAGAAAGTCCCCTGCCAGATTCCATTTACTTTTCTGTGGTGTCTTCCCTCTGTCCACTCCTCTGCCTTTCTTACCTTTATAAAGGGGAAGATCATCCTTACCTCCCTCCATAAGATGCTTAGAGCTGTGTAAGTAAATCAGTGACTGATCACTTGCTCTCCTCTCAGTGCCCCAACTGTTTGGCCCACTAATTACTCTGCCAGTCTCAGGACCCAATGCCCAGGAAGGAAGGAACTATGTATCTTTTCATGGTCATTGCCTTAGAAAATAAGAGCCAAGAAGCCTAGTGTAGAGGCAGGGACTCTTTCTATGTGGGGTTGGGAAGAGCTAAATAGTACATAGTCTTGGTTTTCCCCCAACATTAGAAAACTTAATGGCACCTTGCTCACAGCGTTCAGATGTCTGAAGGGCTATTTTACACAGCATCATGATTTGATGACCTCCTCCACTGAGGATTAGAAAAAAGGGTAATGGGCTCAGGTTTCAGGATGAGGGAGTGAAGCTGGGCAACAGGAAGGAACTAGTGGGTTCTTAAAGTCTAGGATGAATAGCTGAGGGAGACTATGGGATCTCTGTATTTGGAGGTAGAATTTGACCTACCTAGAATAAGAACACATTTATGTAGGGTGTCCCAAAAGTCTTTGTGCAATTGAAAAAAATTTAATGCTTAAAATAATTAAATTATTATAATAAAAGAATTTAATTACATTAAATAATTAAGCCTAATTAAAGTTTTATGCTTTAGTAGCTTAAAACTGCCCTAAGACTTTTGGGGACACCCTGTATAGCACCTGAAGGTTTTACTAAGCACTCTCCTCACAAAAATCTTGTGATGTACTACTACTACTACTACTAGTATCTTTATCCTCATTTTTCAGAGGAGAAAACTGAGGCTGTATGAGATTAAGCACCCTCCCCAGGGTCTTATCTTTAGTAAGTGAAGCACTATTTCAACTCAGCTCTTGTTGATTCCAGACCTAGCACTTGATAGACTTCTTAGGACCCTTTTCAGCAGGAGAGATCTGTGTCTGATTAGAATCCTCCTGTTTGTTTCCCCAAAGTTCTCGTCTCTCTCAGGTTCCCTGAGGAGTGTCCCTTCTGGTAAGGGTGAGAGACAATAGAGTGGGAGAGTTGGGGGTAGGGCAGGGAGGAGAAGGAGGGTATTAAAGGCAGAAAGAGATTTGGGAGATAGGATGTGGTGGTTGTTGCTAATTTCCAGCTGTCATCCTGCCTGACTCTACTCCTGGCCCAACTTCCCCAGCCAGCCCAGCTATCGCAGGAGGGGAAAAAAAACACACAACACAAACGTATTTTTATGGCTTCCTATCAAACTTTGATAAATTGATTCTGAAAGGGGCTTTTCTCGCAAGCAGTTTATGGCTCAACAACTGTTAATGGTGAAATATCAAGACGCTGAAAGGTGCTCTCTGGCGGGCTGCGGAAGGAAAGATTTTGGTCCTTAACTGCTTCAGCACCATGGCTAGCAGAGAGGGGCTGGAAACTGTGGCTTTTCATGGCTCTTCTCATCTGTTTTGTGTCCACCGGGGACTGGAGGCAAGAGAGAGCATGTTCTAATGATTTTCAGGGTGTGTGTGTGTGTGTGTGTGTGTGTGTGTGTGTGTGTTGGTGTTACTGTCTCCCTCTTTTCATTAAATATAGAATAAGAGGCAGGAATTTCGGTTGTGTTGAGAGGAACTTTGAATTAGATTTAAAGAAACCTGATACTGGAAAAAATGGTTCACAGATTGTGGAGTATTCTCTTCTACTTCCAAATAGCTTCACTAATGGTCCCTAAAGTGCATGTTCATATTCAACTTAATAAGTAATTATTAACTTCAACTTAACTTTGAATAATAATACAATCAATTAAAATTGCACTTACAACTAATTAAACTCTTTTAAAAAAGACTTCAAAATACAGTTATGTATATCAACTTGTCAGTTATTTCCTTCCTCTCTGTCTTCTTCCATTGTTCCCCACCTTCAGACTACCCACCCATGGTTGTCTGAATCTCTTTTCCTAAAGAGATGGGCATGAGGAGACCAGCTATTTCCCCATAGACGTTCTCTGTGGGTTCTGAGACTGGAGCTCTTCAAACAAAGGCTGTATGATGTTATAGAAAGAAATCCTGTTTAGGTTGGTCTGGATGGCCTTTAGGGTCCCTTCACTCTGAGAATCTGTGAAAAATACTTCTTTTCTTTTATTTTGGGGGGCAATGAGGATTAAGTGACTTGCCCAGGGTCACACAGCTAGTAAGTGTCAAGTGTCTGAGGTCGGACTTGAACTCAGGTCCTCCTGAATCCAGGGCCCATTCTTTATTCATTGTGCCACCTAACTGCCCCTTTATATTCTGTTTTTTTTCAAATTCAATTATTCTATACATGAATTTTATTTTTTTGTGAATATTCTTAAGGCATATTCCCATTAATGGACTTTATGGGGACAAAGGGGAAGGGAACAGACATTTATATAAGGCCTATTATATGCAAAGCACCATGCTGCTTTACAAATATTATCTTGCTTGATATTTATAATTCTTCAAAGTAGGCACTATTATTGTCCTCATTTTTACAATTGAGGAAACTGAGGCAAACAGAGGTTAAATGACTTGCCCAGGGCAATACAGCTAGTGAATGTCTGAAACCAGTTTAAACTCATGTCTTCCTGACTCTGGCTCCAGTGCTCTAGGTACTACCTAGGACATTTTTTTTGTATTGGCAGATTCCATAATTTTCAATTTTGCTAATATCGTGTGAGTGTACTTGTTTCTCCTAACTCTGTCAGCATTGGCTTTTAATTTAAAATAAAGCAAAACAATTTTTTTTGCCAATTTTGTCAAGATGAGGCAGTATGATCCTGGACAAGTCAATTAACTTTTGCCTCAGTTTTCTCAAATGTAAAATGGGAATAATAATACCATGTATCTTACAAAGTTGTTGTGAGAACCAAACCAGATAATATATATTTTTTGTTTTGTTTGTTTTTTGGTGAAGCAATTGGGGTTAAGTGATTTGCCCAGGGTCACACAACTAGTAAGTGTCAAGTGTCTGAGGCTGGATTTGAACTTAAGTCCTCCTGAATCCAGGGTCAGTGCTCTACCCACAGAACCACCTAGCTGCCCCTCAGATAATATTTATAAAGCACTTAGCACAGTGCCTGACACACAGTAGTCACTTGCAAATGTTTGTCCACTTCCTCTTCCCCTTCTTTGATCATTAGTTGAAGAAAACATTTTCTTATATAATCATTTGTAATTTTTGTATCTTCCTTTGTAAGTTTCTTAATAAGCTTTGACCTTCTTCTTCTTCTTCTTCTTCTTCTTCTTCTTCTTCTTCTTCTTCTTCTTCTGTTTTTTTTTTTGTGGGGCAATGAGGGTTAAGTGACTTGCCTATGGTCACACAGCTGGTAAGTGTTAAGTGTCTGAGGCCAGAGTTGAACTCAGGTCCTCCTGAATCTAAGGCTGGTCCTTTATCCACTGCACCACCTAGCTGCCCCCTTCATATTATTTTGTATGAAATTTTCCTATTGACCACCTGTCAAAATTCTGAGTAGTTCAATCTTCTCACCCCAAACTCTAGCCCTAATTCCTTCAGTGGCCCCCAACTCCTGATCCTTTTGTCCATAACTTCCGGTTAGATCTGTCCTGCCTTCACATTCTTGGCTGAGCAATTCCTGGCCTATAGCTTCATTCTAAGGTCCAGGCTAACTCTAAATCCTGAGGCTATGAGCTCCCTGCCTTCATTTCATAGTTTTCATGAACAGGAATCCTACTTAATAGTTTTTCCGACAAGGGTCATCTACCTTCTCCTGGAAGCCCTCCACTGATTTGGGGCTCATGAGTTACCAAGGCAGCCCCTTTTCACTTTTTTTTGGTGGGGCAATGAGGGTTAAGTGACTTGCCCAGGGTCACACAGCTAGTTAAGTGTCAAATGTCTGGGGCTGGATTTGAACTCAGGTCCTCCTGAATCCAGGGCTGGTGCTTTATCCACTGTGCCACCTAGCTGCCCCCCACCTCCGTTTTCACTTTTAGACAATGTTGGGAAGTTCCTCTTAAACCGAGCAAAAATCTGTCCTGCTCATTGTCACTCACCAACTCTAATTCTGCCTGTCAGGGTCGAGCAGAACAAAGCTAATCCTTCTGATTCATGATAACTATTTGACTATTTGAAGATGGTGACCATGTACCCTCCTTCTTCTCCCCAGATCCTTGTGTGGGCATAGCTCTGAGTCCCCTTGCTATCCTCGTCATCTTTCTCTAAATATTTGGTACCTCATCAGTTTTTTCTGTAATATGGCATAATACTCTAGATGTTGCCTGACCAGGGCAGAGTGCAGGGGCACTTTTATATTCTGAATGCTGTACTTCTATTAATGTAGCCCAAGGTGGCTTTAGCCTCCTTAGTTATTGACTCATACTAGGTTTGCAGTCCATGAAAAACCTCAGAGCCCAGATTGTTCTTTTCTCAGGAGCATGGGGAAAATCATCAAAGACTTCTTTTTCCTTATCATTTCCCCAGAGAATCTGCCTTTCCTTCTCTGTCCCAGGAAGAGACCAGGAGGGGCAGGTACTAACTCTCTCTGTTGCCTCCAGCTTCATGCTGTAAATGATCTGGTGTCCCCTGATTGCCTAGAGGGAGCTGATTGAGGGGGCATGGGAAGGAAGATGAATAGCTTGGGGAGGTTGTACAGATAGAGATGCTCTTGGTATTACTAAGTGCATCGATCACTGTCCCCAACCCCCTGTCCCATGCTTTAGTCATACTGGGTGGCTCCCTGGTCAACAGGGACAAGATCTAGGCTGGCTCAGTTATTCCCACAAGATAGTCTGTAACCCTAGTGCCTTACCCAGTGCTTACCAAAGGGCTTGGCATATAGTAGGCGCTTAATAAATGTTTATTGATATTGGTGTTGATAGTGCCTGGCTCTTGCTTTCTCACTTCAGCTCCTGCTGAGAGTCACTTTTAGGCTACAGGACTGAGGTCTCTCTTTGTTTGATGAAAGACAAGAGGGAGGAATAAAGATAGCTGACATTTATATAACACTTCGTAGTTAACAAGACAATTTCCTACAATAAATCTCTGAAGTGGCTAGTAAAATGATAATTATCCCCATTTTCCATGTGAGGCAAACAAGGCTCTGAAATGTTAAATGATTTGCCCAGTGGTCACACAGCTAATGTGAGCCCCAGGTCTCCTGATTTTGAATCCTGCATCTATCTGCTCTATCACATTGCCTCTGGAGGTGAGGTTTTATGAGCACCTTCCCAGTCACCCCTGCCTCTGGGTTACCTTTTAAATATTTCTTCCTGGTATTCAGGGTCTCCCACAGATGGACCTCTCTCTACCTCTACCTCTCCAACCTTATTTCCAGATACTTTCCTTTGTGAATCCTCTCTGCCCCTGATCCCAAGGATATATATGCCATTAGAATTCCTAAGCCTTGCCTCTGCTTTGTGCTGACCTGCTGCTCTCGGATCCACCTCCTCTTCTCTTCTCCAAGGCTTCAGAGAAGAGTTCAAGCTCTATGTTCTACACAACGCCTCTCTTAACAACCTAGCCTATGATGGTCTCTTCTCTGAGTCCTGTAACTTCCTTGCCCTTCCATTCAATATTTACACTTGATTAAGTATGATTTTGATTTTGTTCTTTCATATGTATAAAATATTATATAAAAAACAATGTATATATATGGAGTTATACATATGTGTGTGTATACACCTATCTCTATATCCCTGTCTGGAGCCTATAGTCTATCAAGGTATATACCATACACATACAATGTGTACTACTAGATAATTAATTACTTTAGTCTGCATTATAATAGAATAAATGCATAAAAGAGTTACTAAGAGCTATTCCAGGTTGAAGAAAGAAAGACAGTGCTTTGGACTTTGGCAATTAGAAAAGAATTCATGGAAGAAGTGGAACTTCAGTTGGGCCTTAAAAATAATCAATCGGTAAACCAACCAACCACCATTTATTAAGTGATTATTTAAGTGCTAAGTACTGTGCTTGGTGCTGGGGATACGGACTGAAACTAAGCAGTCCCTGCCCTAGAGGAACTTAGATTCTATAGGAGCAAATGGCACCATGAAGATGAGTCGAATTTCAAAATGAGTAAGTTGGAATAGGATGCGTGGATTTGTGGAATATGGGATGAGACCATGTGGGCAAAGATGTGGAGGCTGTTTTGCATTGCACATGTACAAGGGATGGCTATTAGTTCAGCGATCCTGACGATTAGTTCTTTTTTTTTTTGTTGTTGTTTTTTTTAGTGAGGCAATCGGGGTTAAGTGACTTGCCCAGGGTCACACAGCTAGTAAGTGTTAAGCGTCTGAGGCCGGATTTGAACTCAGGTACTCCTGACTCCAGGGCTGTTGCTCTATCCACTGCGCCACCTAGCTGCCCCATCAGCTGTTATTATTATTGGAAATCCTGCCAGAAAGCTTCTCCTTGCCCCATAGGGTTATCCTCCATTGTCCCTGCGATGGGGCTGAAGGCTCTTCTGGCCCTCTATCCCCAGGGGTTCCTGCCTTCCCTTCCCACAGCAGGTATGAGCTTGCCTCAGCATCCTTTGCTTCCCGTTCCAGAAACTCCTCTCTAAACTCTTCTCCCTGCTCATCCTCTCCTCCCTTGTCCCTCTCATCTGCAGCCGGTGCCTGGGGCTGTTGTGGCAGCATTTAGCCAGGAAAATCAGAAGCGGAAACATTCCTAAGCGGTCAAAGTGATGAGGCAAGTTTATACTGAGCTCTGCTAAATGGTACCTGTCATCAGGAAGATGCGGCTCACTGAAGCCCTAGCCGGTGCTTAGCCATTCTCCTTGCCTCAGGAGGAGAGGAAGGTCACGGGGTTGAGGCTGGTCGGGAGAGCTGGCCTTTCTCTCTTTTGAGGCTGGTTTAGGCAGGACAGATTACCGACCTCGCCTTTACCCCTAGATCAGACCAGACCAAACCAAACCAAACCCTGGCTAGCTTGTAGGGAGCAGCCCTTTTAGGTCCGGCTCTGATAGACCTGGATAGCAAGTACAGTGCCTGTCACACAGTAGGTGCTAAATAAATGTTTACTGGCTGACCAATTCCCCTCTAAACCACTTATGCCTCAGTTGATGCTGCTTTAAGATGAAGCACTGTGCTGGGCACTGTCAAAAGTTTGTCCTTACCCTAGTACTCGAAAGTCCCATTTGTTCTTGCCCTCTGGAAGTCTAGAATCAAAGACCAAAAAAGCTTTGCATGGGCCTGGATGCAGTTTTGGAGTCTTTTCCCATTTTTGGATATTGTCACATTTTACCTTCTATCATTCCCTTGTCCCTGAATCCACTCGGTTTTAGGAGGGCCCACTTTCCAGGACGAAGGCGTGCTGGCTAAGATTTCTTTGTGTTCCACTGGCACACAGCATCATAGACTTGGGTCTGGAATGGACTCTAGTCCAATATACTCATTTTATAGGTAGGACAACTGAGACCCAGAGAGGTAAAATAGATTTTAGCTTAGATTTTTTTAAAAAGTCTAAACATATCCCATTTTTCCACTGCCCCACTGACACTGTACATATTTCTCTTATCATCATAGGATTGAAAATGTGGAAGGATGTTAGAGGTCATCTAGTCCTTAGCTTGCTCTTTCTTTCTTTCTTGCGGCAATGAGGGTTAAGTGACTTGCCCAGGGTCACACAGCTAGTAAGTGTCAAGTGTCTGAGGCTGAATTTGAATTCAGCTCCTTCTGAATCCGGGGCAGGTGCTCTATCCACTGCACCACTTAGCTTCTCCCGTTCTTAGCTTTTTAAACCATGGGTTGCCATCCCATATGGGGTCACATAACTGGATGTGGAGGCTGTGAAAAATTTGGCAACAATAAAAGGTTATGTGCACCTATTTCATATACCCATATACCCTGGGTTTATGTAAAAATTTCTCAGGTGAAAAGGGGTTGCAAGTGGAAAAAAATTTAAGAAGCCCTAATCTATCTAGTCCAACCCATTTTACAGCTTAGAAAACTGAGGCCCCAAAAGACTCAAATTTATTGTCCAATGTCACAGATAGGAAGCAAATGGCAGAAGTGGGATTTGAACCCATATCCTCTGACTTCAAAGAGACTGTTCTTTCCACTGAAATATGTTACTGTTGGGGACTTGGGGCTGCACTGAGGTTCTCTGTGCACAGCTCACCAAACTCATCTTGCCTTAAGGAGTTTCTCTTTATAATGCTCTCTTTCCCCTGGGGTCTGTTCAGATCTCTCCTGGGTGCTTGTTGCTCCCAGCTTCTTTTCCTTCTAGGACCATGTTGGGTTTTTTAATGTGTTTCATTTTTCTGATAAACACAGAATCAGTAGTGACTATGAAATACCTGGGGAGTGTGGGGGGTTGTCATCGTGCTACCCTAATGCCAGGGAAACCCCATGGGTTCTGAGGTTTCCCCTCCAGACTCCATCGCTTTTCAGTCCTGGCTAGACACAGTCCAAAATGCAAAAATTTGAGCATAATACCTGGGGATGATGGTGTATACACATCCTGGCTCAGGGACTGGGCAAGGAGGGATACCAAAGGAATAGATGATGCTTGCAGGCCAGCACCTTGGCAGCAGCCTCCCTGAGCTGGTTCTGGGAGCTACCTAATTGTTCTCTCACTACCCAATTATAGACTATTTGACAACAATGATGACAACTACTACTACCACCTTACATTTATGTTGTGATTTAGATACATAAAATCATAGATAGGTTGGCAGTGGATAGAGCACTAGACTTTGAGCCAGAAAGACCTGAGTTCATATTCTGCCTTGCACACTAACGGTGACCCTGCACAAGTCATTTAACCTCTCTCAGGTTTACCCATCTTCAAAATGGGGATAATAATAGCACCCACTTGACAGGATTGTTGTGTGGATCAAATGAGCTAATATAGGAAAAACCCTTGCAAACTTTAAAGTACTATATAATTGCTACCTGTTATGATTATTTGGAGCTGTAAAGGATCTGGCCATTATCTAGTTCAACCCCTTTATTTTACAGATGAGGACATTGAGGCTCAGAAAGCTTATTTGATTTGACCCAGGCCTCACAGGTTTGAATCTAGGTATCTATCCAATGCATCATGCTGGCTGCTATCTTATTTGGTCAGCCCAATTTCCCGAAGTGGATGGTGCAGCTATTGTTTTTTTTTTTTTTTAAAGTGAGGCAATTGGGGTTAAGTGACTTGCCCAGGGTCACACAGCTAGTAAGTGTTAAGTGTCTGAGGCCGGATTTGAACTCAGGTACTCCTGAATCCAGGGCCGGTGCTCTATTCACTGCGCCACCTAGCCGTCCCCGGTGCAGCTATTGTTATCCCTAGTTTATAGAGAAAGAAGGAACTTGGTTTAGTGGATAGAAAGCTGTCTTGGAAGATCTGGGTTCAAGTTCCACTTCTGACACTCAGGGCAAGCCACTGAACTCACTAATGTGGACAACTCTCTAAGGATCTACATTTCAAAGCAGTAGCCAATGCATACAGTTATCTCTCCTACATAGAGGGGGTTAAGGGGATGGTGCACCCCTTGATCTGGAAATCTGTGTAAATTTTTTTGTCTCTCTGTTTGTACCAGAGATGTCTGAATGTTTTCTTTTTTCTTTTATGAGGTGTAAATAGCACCTTATTGTAAAATTTGGATTTCTATGATATAATATTACACATATATTTTATGCATTTCTGAGTTTCTAACCCTTTCCTGTGTCATCTGCTGGCCTTCAAATGTTGTCTGTGGCTTTTACAAAACTCCCCCCAAATTTCCATTTAATTTCTTATGTCAACCCGAACTGTAGTAAAACCACAGTGGGGAAAGTCAGATGTGGAAGGGATAACTGCACTGAAGGAGGTTCCTTACCTGGAAATTATACTGATGAAATCAAAGGTGGAATTCCCAACCCTATTTTATACATAAGGTCACTAAGTCTCAGAGGTGATAAGCCAAGCCAAGGAATGCTGAGATTCTTCCTTAAGGTCAAGACCTTCAAATTACCAACAGTCCTTGAACTGACATCAATGTTTACACTATGATTTTTATAAAGGGTCATAAAATCTCAGCTTATCTTTACCACAGTTCTCAAGGTAATCCCTTATAAGAATCCAGTGAGAAAACATTGCTTCCCAAGGTCATATAGCAAGTAATGGTATAGACCCCAGGTCCACAGTTCAGTGTCCTCACTGGACCAAGAAGGATCCAGGGGCACAATCTACACCCATGGGAACTGCACCCATGGGAACCAAGTGCCTTAGCTAAGATTCTACTCTCAGGGAGTCTACTGAACAAATCCCTGCTTCTCTGTTGGTTTGGGCACAGCTCCAGCCATGAGTCATCTCTGAGAGTCACTCCTTATTCCTTGTTTTCATAGTAATAATGAAAGATAGCTATAAAAAGTGATTAATGGCACCTGGTGTTTCCTTAGCATCTTCTTGGCAAGGAGCTTAACACGCTTGCTTTCATTTCATAATACCCCCGGGAAATAAGAGAGACAATTGGTGCCCTGCCCATTTTATGGATAGCACAATGGAGTTGAAGAGAGGTTAGGATCCAGAGAAGAGCTTGGCTTCCACCCTGGGAAGTATCTTGAACTAAGATATGGGGTAGGACAGATAGGCAGCTTCCTAGAGCCACCCTCTCAGCCATCCCCCATCTCCCCTCCATCTTTGATCCAGTGAAACTGGATCCTTGCTGTTTGTTCATCACACAAGGCACTACATCTCTAGGCACTGGGCATGTTTTTTTTTACCAGCTGGCCCTGATGCATGGAATACTTGCTCTCTTCATCCCTTGGCTTCCTTCAATTCCCAGCTAAAATCTCACCTTCTATGAGAAACCTTTCCTTATCCCTCTTCCTGCCTAGTGGCTTCCCTCTGTTATCTCTATTTTATGCTGTCTGTATCTTGTTTCTACAGTTATTTTCACATTGTCTCTCCTTGTTGGACTGTAAGCTCCCTGAAGGCAGGGATTTGTCTCTTGCTTTTCTTTGAATCCCTAGTACTTAGCACAGTGCTTGGGGTATTTGTTGTTGTTCAGACATGTCTGACTCTACATGACCTCATGGCCTCTGTCATGTGATTTTCTTGGTAAAGATACTGGAGTGGTTTTGCCATTCCCTTCTCCAGTATGGACCCATTTTACAGATGAGGAACTGAGGTGAATAAGGGTAAAGTAACTTGCTCAGGGTCACAAAGCTACTATCTGAGTCTGGATTTGAACTCAGATCTTCATGATTCCAGGTTCTGTGCTCTATCCACTGTATCACCTAGCTGCCCTGCTTAGAACACACCAGGCACTTAATGTGAGCTAGTTATAATTTCCTTGGAGCCTTGAGTTTAATTATGGGGCAGCTGGTGGCAGAACGAGGGAAAATGGTAGATTCCCTACCTTTTGAATATTGAATAATTTTCTAAGTGTGGTATGGCAATTCCTGAAAGGCAGACTAGGGGGCAGCTAGGTGGTGCAGTGGATAAAGCACTGACTCTGGATTCAGGAGGACCTGAGTTCAAATTTGACCTCAGACACTTGACACTTACCAGCTGTGTGACCCTGGGCAAGTCACTTAACCCCCATTGCCCCACAAAAAAAAAAGAAAAAGAAAGAAAGGCAGATTGAGGAGGGCAGAGGAGTAAGAAAGGGGGATGCTGTCCAATTAGTGGTCATCTCTTGGAAGGTAGAGTAAAACTTGGCCATCACCCCTGTGGTGAGAACATAGAAACAAGGACTTCCTCTTCCTTTACCTTCTCCCTAGGGCTCCTACCCAAGCCTCTCAATTTCTAGACCTCCTCAGATTTCTAGCAGCTAGGCAGGGCTCTCGCCTCCAACTTTCTCTCTACTCTCATTTTCTCTTCCTGTTTCAGCCAAAATGATCCCAGAATACAAAGGTTTCTGTGGAACCATCCTGACACCTGGTGGCAGGTGGCAGTCATACAAGCCCAAATACTCAGGCTTGAGACTGCTAAATTAAAGGTACTTCACTTTCCTACTGAAATTTCATGTAAATTAAGAGGGGGTGAGGAATTATATTTAAACTAGATCGGGGCAGCTAGGTAGCACAGTGGATAAAGCACTGGCCCTGGATTCAGGAGTACCTGAGTTCAAATCCGGCCTCAGACACTTACTATCTGTGTGACCTTGGACAAGTCACTTAAACCCCATTGTCCCAATAAAATAAAATAAAGTTGATGTAAACTAGATTGGAAAAATTAAGTAGCAATGTTTTAATAATATAAACAATTTTGTAAATTGTATTGTAAAATTTGTAACAATTTTGTACAAATTTGTAAATTTCATACAATTTTGTAAATTGTATTTTGTAAAACGAATAATTACTTTTTTATTTATCTAAATGGGACAGCTGGGTGCACAGTGGATAGAGTTCTGGACTTGGAGTCAGGAAGATTCATCTTCCTGAATTAAAATCTGATTTCAGACACTTACTAGCTACATGACTTTGGGCTTGCTCACTTAACTGTTTGCCTCTGTTGCCTCATCTGTAAAATGAGCTAGAGACAGAAAAGGCAAACTGCTCTAGCATTTCTGCCAAGAAAACCCCAAATGGGGACATGAAGAGTTGGACATGACTGAAAATGACTGAACAACTATTAGTCTATCTTGTAAATTTAGGATTTCCCATGCAGGAATACCCAACCAAATAGTATTAACTGGTTCCTCTCTCTCCTCCTCCCCAAATACTACACAACTTTAGGGAAAACAGTGTTATAGGAGGGGAAAAATGTTTAATTGGCCAAAGCCTATTTTAGTGGTTTTTAAATGGAATACATTGGGGTATTCTGATCTGGATATCATGGAGACATCTCAAGGTCAGCATGTCCCAGTCAGAACTCATAATTCTTGCCTGCCCCTCCAAACCTGCTCCTCTTCCTACCTTCTCTGTTTATGCCAAGGATGCTACAATTCTTCTAGGCACTCAGGTCCAAAACCTTAGTAATCCTTGATTCCTCTCTCCATCTCCACCTATGTATCTATTCAGTTGCTAGGTTTTCTAAGATCATAGATTTGGATCTGGATGGGATCTTAGAAATCACCAGGTTCATCTGCTTTATTTTACAGATGAATAACTTGAAAAAATTGTGTACCCTCAAGTCACACACTTTGCCCCAAAGAGAACAGGAAAGTCCACTACTGAACTGGGCTTTACAAATAGCTTTAGCGTCTCTGACACTCTAAGTTTGGAATAGAGTCCAGGGATAGGGTGCTGGGCTGGTGGGTTTAAATCCCAACTCTGCTACTTTCTGGGTCACCTTGGGGAAGTCATTCAGCCTGTTTCCTTATCAGTAAAAGTGGGTACAATGTTCTATAAGCTGGAATTATAGGGTTGTTGTGAAGATTCAATACCAATCAAATGCTTTTGTCGTTGAATCATCTGACTCTTCATGACCCCATTTGGGGTTTTCTTGACAAAGATACTGATTTGTCATTTCCTTGTCCAGATCATTTTGCAGATGAGGAGCTGAGGCAAACAGGGTTAAGTGACTTGCCCAGGGTCACACAGCTAGGAAGTGTCTGAGGCTGGATTTGAACTCAGGAAGATGAGTCTTCCTGATTCCAAGCCCAGCCAGTGCTCTATCCTCTGCATCACCTAGCTGCCTTATTGAAATGCTTTCTAAATGTAAAGAACTGTAAGGTTCAATAATCATTGTTTTGGCTAGATTTCTGCTTGGGGCTTGAGACAAACTGGTTTGCTGATGTGAGAGTACTGAAGTTACCAGCATCCTAGTGACTCTGTAGGTTAATGACTCTGTAGGCTTCCTAGAAGAGATGATGCTTCTTTGGTTTCGAGTTTTGATTTTGCCTTCCCTCCATCAACAATATCACCTATGGGATCAGGAGGTAGTAGAGTGTAGGGGGCCAGTCTTGGGGTCAGAAGGCTGTGGGTTCAAGTGCTGCCCCTAACATTTATTAGACAGTGGGCAAGTTGCTTAACTTCCCAATGACCCAGGGGTCTGTCTAAGACTATAAATTATAGGGAAGTTGCCAACGTACATCAAGAGAGGGAGTTTCTGTACTGGGACTTCCCTGTGTCAGTGAAATCACAGGGCCGGAACACCTCTTTCCTACCTGCCCCCCATGCCCCCCAAATTATTTTTTGGGGGGGACTAGAATTAAGGGTCATGAGGTGCATCTGGGGGACAGTGTCACTCTACCTTCTATTAGGGAGGGAGCATGGCATAAGACTTGGAGGCACTAGATTTGGAGCAGGAGGACCTGGGTTCAAATCCTGCCTCAGACATTTACTAACTTCCCTATGGCTGGCAAATTACCTAAACTCTCTGCTTTAGTCCCCCCCCCCCCACCTTGAGCAGCCATGGTTTCCATTCCTATGGATTGGCTTTTGTGTTTGGCCCAGCCTCAGAGATGGGGAGGTAGAAGGTTATAAAAGGGAAGACCCAGTGACGGCCCTACAGAGTCAGTGGTTTTCAAAGAGGGGAGACCAAACCCAGAGTCAAATTCAAGAGAGCAGAGAATTTGGGATTAGCTACAGCTCCCTCCTACTGCTCCCACAAGTGATACCCAGGGAGTCCCTCCGGAAGGCTGAGGGTAGGTCAGGGAAACAGGGCAACTGTGAGTGAGCTCCAGGCAAGCCATCCTGCTTTGGCTTCTAGGCCCTGGGGATCAGAGTCGCCTTCTTAACATTCACTCCAAGTCAGAAGTTGACAGTCAGTCAGAGCCAGGGAGCAGAGCTCAGCAGAGTGGGATGGAGCTGCTGAATCGATAAATCCAGAGGAATTTATTCCCAGGGCCCCCTGGGTGCCTTGTCTGTCCCAGACTAGTGCTCGGTCATAGGGGATGGGCTTTCTCTAGAAAGGTCAGGCAGCTTGAGACAGCAATTGTTGGCAGAGGTTTCTGAAAGACTGGGTGTGGGCTCTGCTCTTAGAGCTGTGGAAGAAATGGACTGGATCCTCTCTGTTACCGGGGGGGGGGGGGGTGTCACACAATCTTTACAAGGAATTGCACAGATTTGCATGTGTTAACTGGTAGTGGGTGTTCTTTGGAAGTGCTGAGACTAAACTTCATTGGCTATTTTTTCTTTAATGAAACAGTGGGAATTATTTTCTGTGCCCGTCCTCTCTGGTTGCCTTTGGTTAGGGATGAATAACATTAAGTCAAAGGGGGAACTGACAAATTATCTGGTTATTTAAAGCAGCCAAGTCACATCATTTAGCCACAAGAGCCCACCTAGCTGGATTGATTGGCAAGGTTAAAATGAACCAAATAACAGTCAAATCTTTTCCCTTTGTTGTGTATTGAGATGCCAAGACTTAACCTCCTTTGGTTAGGTAGCAATGGATAAAGCATTGGCTTGGGGTCTGGAGGACCTAAGTTCAAATCCTGATAGTTGTAGATACTGGGCAAATCACTTAACCTCTGTCTGCCTTAGTTTCATCAAGTGTAAGGTGTGGATAATAATTGTTATTTGTCCTTCGTTCTCAAAGAAGACCATGGCATCGGGGTGATGTCATGACTTGCACTGAATTGGATTTAAGTGAGGGAGGGCTGTGCAAGGCCACCAACCTCATTCTCTCCTCTGGGTCCAGTGGCAAAATATACAACAAGATCACTGGAGATGGCCCTGGATGTTTAAGGTAATTGGGGTTAAGTGACTTTCCCAGGGGATAATATTAGCACCTACCATGAAGGTATATTGAGGCATCTAGGTGGTGAAGTGGATAAAATGTTAGTCTTGAAGTAAAGAAGACTCAACTTTGTGAGTTCAAATCTGGCTTCAGATGCTTACTAGATGTGTGACCCTGGGCAAGTCACTTCACCCTGTTTGCCTCTGTTTCTTCATCTGTCAAATGAGCTGGAGGACATGGCAAACCACTCCAGTATCTTTGCCAAGAAAATTCCAAATGGGGTTGCAGAGTGTAGAACATGACTGAATAATGACAACACACGGTTGGTCATTGTGAGGATGAAATCAGATATTTTGTTAAAAAAAAAAAGTGATTAGCACAGTGCTTAGCACATAGAAGGGGCTATATTTTAATGGTTATTCCCTTCCCCTCCCTAAATAATGTGTATTGTTGTGTAGTGGGAAGTGCACCGACCTTGTCACCAAACACAGGTTCAAGTCTCAGCTCTGACACTGGCTTTTTCACCTTGGACACTGGCTCCTCTCTGAGTCTCAGTTTCCCTATTTATAAAATTGTAATAGTTATAGGGTATGTGTGTGCATGTGTGTGCGTGTGTGCACATGCATGTGTGTACATGCGTGCGTGTGTGTGTGTGTTTGTGTGTGTGTGTAATGTACTCTGTGAATCATGGAGTATTACAAATGTGAGCCATTGTCAGGAATCTTTTCGCATATGTTCCATCCTCTTAGAAACACAAGAAGAGACCTGGAAGGGACCTTGGAGGTCATTTTGTTCAGTCCTCTCCTGTTATAGATGAGAAATCTGAGACTGTGAAGGGAAGTGACTCAACACAGGCATCCAGACAGTGGCAGTGCCAGGGATAAAATTTGGGACTCCTGCCTCTCTACCTGTGACTCTTGCCTCTGTAGGGTGGGATCTTAAAGACCATTCAGTTTTATTCATTAGATGAAAATGAGGGGGCAGCTAGGTGGCACAGTGGATAGAGCACCAGCCCTGGATTCAGGAGGACCTGAGTTCAAATCTGGCCTCAGACACTTGACACTTACTAGCTGTGTGACCCTGGGCAAGTAACTTAATCCCGATTGCCTCACCAAATAAATAAATAAATAAATAGAATTTTTTAAAAAAAGAAATGAAGTGGAGGCCCACTGATGCTGGTGTTCAATTCTAAGCTGAGGATGCAGGGATTGCTCTGGCACAGAAGTCGCCAAATTTCTTTCCCACCTGTGTTCTCTTGATTCTGCTACTCAATATATATTGATTATAGAAGAAAGTGGAAGAATGTTTAGGTTTATTAGTCCAGTGGTTTTTAACCTTTTCTGTATCATGGACCCCTTTGGCCGTCTGGGGAAGCCTATGGACCATTTCTCAGAACCATGTTTTTAAATGAATAAAATAAAATATATCAGATTACAAAGGAAATCAAAGATTAGTAAAAATAAAGAGATATTTATTTTTTCCCTATTCAAGTTCCCAGGCTTCCTGAAGTCTATGCATGAAGCTCTTGTGGGTTCATTGACCCCAGGTTAAGAACTCTTGATATAGTCTAATTTTCTCATTTTACAGATGGGGAAACTGAGGCTCAGAGTTCTAAAGTGAATTGTCCAGGGAAGCTAGGTGGCACAGTGGATAGAGCATCAGCCCTGGATTCAGGAGGACCTGAGTTCAAATCCGGCCTCAGACACTTAACACTTAGTAGCTGTGTGACCCTGGGCAAGTCACTTAACCCCATTTGCCTCACCAAAAAAAAAAAGTGACTTGTTCAAGGTCACATAGGTAAGTGATGCCATTCTCCTGACCCGCCCCCCCCCCCCAGTCTAGCTCTCTTTTCATTATACTATGCTGACTTCCCTATTGGCACTTACTCAATCCAGTGTAGACTATTAATTTTGTAGAAGGAGTGGTTCTTATTTGGTCATGGATGAGTGGATTTTGGTATGCCAAGGAAGGCCAGCAGTCTGTGACTCCTGTTCCAAAATCCTCCAATGGTGGTTGAGTTATAACACAAGGACATATGGCAACTGAACTTGGTACCTCTTGCCCTCTGTGCCTTAAGGGAGCATGGAAGGTATAGGGGTGGAATAGGGGTCCAGGTTCTGAATTCTAAAGGTAAACCATAGAAGGGGTGGGGAGGGAGAACTGAGCATGAACCAGGGCCTGGCATCTAATAATAAATATCAGTCTCTTTTTTTTTTCTTTTTTTTTCCCCTGGGGCAATGAGGGTTAAGTGACTTGCCCAGGGTTACACAGCTAGTAAGTGTCCAGTGTCTGAGGCCAGATTTGAACTCAGGTCCTCCTGAATCAGTGCTTTATCCACTGCACCACCTAGCTGCCCTCTGTCTCTAATAATAAAGAATAAATCTCCCGTCCAGAGAATAGGCACAGAGCAAGAGAGTGAGGGAGGGGTGGGGCACTCCTCCCCCAACCTGACTCTGGCAGTAGAGAGATGAAGAGAATTGCCAGGGAAAAAGTGCCCAGTGCCCCAATCTGAGTTTTTCCCCTCATTAATTTTAATCTAATTTGATCACAACATTCCATGGTAAACAGCAGCCTCTCTTTAATAAGCAAGGCTCTTCCCCCGACCCTGCCATTGTGTTCTTAATCAGCTGGTGTATCAGGAAAGACTGGGGCTGCTAATTGTGGTGAGGAATCGCTGCTATCCTGTGTGTCAGGTATGGGATGGCAGTGAGAGATAATTATAATCAGATCTAATTAGTAATTATAACAGATCGCAACTAGAAATTGTTTTCAGTTAAATATTCCCAGAGAGGCTCTAATAGTCTCTCAGGCCCCATGAAAGCTGCAGGGGGTGGGGGTGAGAGGGGGAGTGGTGGGAAAGGGAGGAGTTGAAAGGGAAGGTGAGGAGTTGGGAGCCCAGGCCCATGGGCAACCCTGTCTCCTTCAGAGCCTGTGTGTTGTAGTAGATAGATAAGCTGGACTTGGCATTGAGATGACCTCTATCGGGTGGCTAGATAGCATTTGTCTAAAAAAAGATCTGGAGGTTCTAGTGGATTAAAAGTTCATATGATGGGGCAGCTAGATGGCGCAGTGGATAGAGCACTGGCCCTGGAGTCAGGAGTACCTGAGTTCAAATCCGGCCTCAGACATTTAATACTTAACTAGCTGTGTGACCCTGGGCAAGTCACTTAACCCCAATTGCCTCACTAAAAAAAAAAAAAAAAGCTCATATGAGGCAGCAGTGTGAAGTGATGGCCAAAAAAAGTCATGGGATCTTGGGCTGCATTAAGGGGAACTAGTTTCTGGGAGTGATGGCCCCCACCATCCTCTGCTTGCATCAGACCCTACCTAGAGCATCCTGTTTGGTTCTGGATGCCACAGTTTAAGGAAGGCCACCATGATGGCTAAGGACATTGAGCCCATGTCTTCTGAGGATTGGTTGAAGAATCTGGGGATGCTTAGCCCAGAGGAGAGAAGACTTCATAGGAAGATGATAGCCCTAAGTCTGGGAAAGGCTGTCACACAGGGATGAGACCTGCTCTGTTTGTCCACTGAAGGCTGCAAGGAACAACTGGTGAAATTTATGGCAAGGTCACTTTAGGTTTGATGTCTGGACAATCTTCCTAACACCCTGAGCTGTTCCAAAGTGGAATGAGCTGTTTCAGGAGATGGGGGGGGGGTCCTTCCTCATTGGAGCTTGACAAACACAGGCTAGTTGACCACTCGGATCAAATAAGGTGCTTTTATAAAACTTTCAGCGCAGTTCTGGGCATATAGAATCTGTGCTTAGTATCAGTCAATCGAAGGTGGGAATTACTTTTGGGTGTGGTAGGATTAGCTGGCTATGGAAATCCCATCTCATCCCAAAATTTGGTGATTCTGTAATTCTTCCTCTGATGCTTATCAGTCATTCTCTAAGTGTGCTTTAGCTTCCTCATCTGTAAAATGGGGATATGGGTGTCCCCAAAGATTTAGTGCCTAAAGATGCACTAAGACTTTTGGGACACCTTGTAATATTGGTGGCACCAACCTCACTTTTTTTTTTATTAAAAAAAATTAAAAAATTTTTTACTAATGTCTTTTTTGTTTTTTTGTATCACCTCCATTTTCTTTTCCTTTATTTTTTTTTGCAGGACAATAAGGGTTAAGTGACTTTCCCAGGGTCACAAAGCTAACAAATGTCGAGTGTCTGAGGCTGGATTTGAACTCAAGTCCTCCTGAATCCAGGGCCAGTGCTTTATCCACTGCATCACCTAGCTGCCCTTGATCACATTTCTAAATAGACAGTGCATGTTAAGTTCTTTGCCAATATTAGTTCCAGTTAAATGTCAGTTATTATCATTCTAGATGCAGATACAGAAATTGAGGCTTATAGAGGAGAAGGTCACACAGCCAATTAATGGAAGAACCAAGACTAGGAGCTGGGTTTCTTTCTTAGAATCATAGCTCCTAGGTTTAGAGCTGGAAGGGACCTCAGAAGTTATTTAGTCTCATGCCATCATTTTGCAGATAGGAAAACAGACTTAGGGAAATTAGGTGACTTGCCCAAGGTCACACAGGTATTAAATGTCAGAGCTGGGACTCAAATCAAGGTCTTTTTCCTGAGAATACAGTGTTCTTTCTGCCATCCTCCACTGCCTCCCTTATACTAGGAATGAGGCTTCCTTGTTCCATTGATTCTAAAGGCAGTGGAAATTGCTCTGACCCAGGAAGGAGACGTGAAAAATTCTACTTTGTATGAATTTATTTGTTTATTTATTTAAGGCAACTGAGGTTAAATGACTTGTCTAGGGTCACAAAGTGCTGAGGGGGAATTTGAACTCAGGACTCCAGGGCTGGTGCCCTATCCACTGTGCTACCTAGCTGCACATTTGAATTTATATTTGAATTATGAGTTTATATCCTCAGTGACTTTTTCTTCCTTAGAAACCATTCAGTAACCTCCCTATTAACTAGTATATTCCTACTCAGGACAGTATTGACAATCATTCCCATACTCCTCCTGAACAATGGTAACCAACGTTCA
Organism: Dromiciops gliroides; assembly: GCF_019393635.1. Taxonomy (NCBI): domain Eukaryota; kingdom Metazoa; phylum Chordata; class Mammalia; order Microbiotheria; family Microbiotheriidae; genus Dromiciops; species Dromiciops gliroides. The sequence continues at coordinate 503,318,106 of NC_057863.1, read as the reverse complement.
GAAAGATCACCCCATAGTCACTGAGAGTTCTTAAAAATCTCCTATAGATCATAAAATATCTAGATCTATTAAACCCAATGGGCTTTTCTCAGTCTTCATGCTTCTTCTCTGCAGCATTTGACACAGTAGATCATCCCCTTCTTCTGGATACTTTCTTTTCTCTGGATTTTCATGATACTGATCCATTATGGTTTTCGTTTCCTACCCATGTGACCACTCTTTCTCAATTTCCTTTGTAGGATAACCATATATATCCCAATCCCCTATGCTTTGGTGTATCCCATGTCCTTCTCTTTTCCTCTCTTCACAATATCATCAATTCCCAGGGATTCAATGATCATTTCTATGTGGATAAACCCCAAACCTAGATATTCAAACCTCATCTCTCCTCTGAGATCCAGTTCCATCATTTCCAACTGCTTATTAAACATTTTAAACTGCATATATCATAGATACCTCAAACTTAACATATCCATTACAGAACTAATTGTCTTTTCCTCTAAACCCATACCACCCCAACATCTTCATTTCCATTGAAGGCATTGTCAATTTTTTAATCATTGGTTTGCAATTCAGGTGTCATTCTCAACTCTTCATTCTCATCCCCCACAACCAATCTTGCCAAGCCTTACCAACTATGCCTCTCTCATTAGTGCCCTTCTTTCCATTCGCACCACAACCACACAAATCCAGGTCCTCTCTCATCATTCCTTGCCTGGACCATTGCAGTTGCCTCCTAAAGTTTTCTTTCATTTTATCTCTTCCTCTTCCAATTAATCCTCCCCATAGGATATTCCTAAGGCATAAGTTTATGTCAGTCACTTCCTTGCTCATGAAGCTTCACTGACTTCCTATTGCCTCTAGAATAAGATGAAAACCCCTCCCCCCCTATTCCCAGGATAGTTCCTAGGATAGAGGTGCTTTGGGCAGGTCGTGAAGGAGGATGCCAAGGCTTCAGAATCATCACAGGTGACCATTTTCAGTCAAACCATGGTGAGTTAGGAAGACGGGCTTAGAGTGATGGGCTGCATGGGAACACCCAGTGTCTATTATACTTTCTTGCTCCTTCTGGTTCCTTAGTATTCTTTTTTGGGGGGGGCGGGGCAATGGGGGTTAAGTGACTTGCCCAGGGTCACACAGCTAGTAAGTGTCAAGTGTCTGAGGCCAGATTTGAACTCAGGTACTCCTGAATCCAGGGCCAGTGCTTTATCCACTGTGCGACCTAGCCGCCCCTCTTCCTTAGTATTCTTGCGTGTGAGATGGCAAAAATAATGCAGTCATGTTGGGTGGGAGGACGAGAATCTCTAAGCTTTGCTTGTAGGACTAAGAGAGGTGGGATGGAGTTGTGAAGAGAGCTCTGAATTTGGAGTCAGGAAGACCTGAGTTCCAATATTGCCATGGCTACCTACTACTAGCTGGGCTTCTGTGGGCCTCAGTTACCCATATGTAAAAGGAGAGAGTTGGATGCAATGACCTCTAAGAAGGTTCCTTCTAGCTTTAAATCTGAGAGCCTATGAAAACCCTGGGTCATGCATGCATGTGTGTGTGTGTGTGTGTGTGTGTGTGTGTTGGAAAGGGCATCAAGGAAGTACAGAAGTGTGTGGAGTGGGTCAGGGAAGGAAATTACTTTTTGGGACCCACCCTCCCTCTGTTCTTCATAGAACTGATCCTTTTGTCTAAATTCTAACCCTCCTTCAAGACCTATTTCAAATATCTCTTGTTCCATGAAACCATTATTCACACAACTCTGGTCTACATTGATCTCATCCATTTCTAATGTTTTAACAAAATGATAGTGTGGGTGGAGAACTCATAACCACAAGTAGTTGACAAGTATCATTTTACATCTCCTGACAGAGCATTAGAATCTTGTTGATTCATAGACAGGGTGGATTATGTTAAGGAAGCAGAGTGTTTGTCACTGGTTCCCCCTTTCTCCTTCCCTTGCCTTCAGGAAAATGGCAGAACTAGAAGTTACACAGAGTATCTTGTAAGGAAGGAGATGTGTAGCAAAAACCTAGGGGAGAGAGACAGAGACACAAAGAGAGAGAGACACACACATGCCGAGAGAGAGAGAGAGAGAGAGAGAGAGAGAGAGAGAGAGAGAGAGAAAGGCAGAGAGATGACTTCTTCTGCAGACAGATTATTTCGCCTGCTCATAGCTGGGACCACTGTCATACATGTTCAGGATGAAACCAGCATGGATTAGGAAGTTTATCCAAGGCCCGATAGACTTATCAGTTAATTTCAGAGCATGCTGAGTTTTTGTACCTGAAGTATATAAACTTTGAAGGGATAAGCTTTGTTCTTTCTTTGTAAATAAAACCCTTGCTAAACCTTCCAAGGTGGCTCAATTCAGGAAGGGGAAAGAGGGATGAATGAATGGACAGCAAAGGAGAATGACAATGAGGGTGCTGTGGTGGGTCAAGCAGCCAGGGCTGATCAGACAGGAAGAACCGAGGAAGAGACTCTGGATAAGACTCCAAGGACCAGAATCAGTAGACTGATCTGAGGCCTGTGGGACTCATAGAATTCTGGGAGGTCCCTCAGGCCTCTTCATAGAGTTCTCCTAGCTATCCTAGTGTTTTTCTACAAAGTACACAGTGTAGAAAAGTACCAGGTGATAGTCTGTTTTATATAATTCTCTGTTTCACTTGTGTTAGTTTTGTCTACATGCAACAAAGCATGCCAGTCTTGTGTCCTCAGACTGCAAACTCCTTGAAGGGAGGTATCAGTCACGTTGGGGTGGTGTAGTGTAGGCAAAAGGGCATCGAATATTGGAGTAAGAAGACCCGGATTTGAATCTTGGATCTTACATTTCTGTGTTCTGTGGACAAATCATCTCCACCTTCAGTCTCTGTTTTCTTATCTGTAAATGGGAGACTACTAATGTGACCAAGATGTTGTGAGGAAAGAGATTCTTAAAATCTTAAAGTATTATAGAAATGTGGGCTATTTCTATTTTTAAAAAATCTATCACAACCTAGAATGGTGTTGGAGACAGACTAGGTACTCTGTCAATACTTGGATCATTAGAGTGAAGAGAATTGCCCTCGTCCCTCTCTAGTATATTAGGCCCAAGGGCCTGGCATCTGGATCATCCTTTCAAGCAAGAAAGGTGAGGCCCTGTAAACATCTTGTGCTTGACCTGAGTAGGGCCAGGATGTCTTCCTCAGGTGACAATGTGAGGTGGGGGCTGGGTGTGTCCCCAGGGGGAGGAGGTGAAGACTTGTGACATTTCCAGGTTGCAACATCTCAGAGGAAAAAAGCGATTCAATTAAGAGCTGGTTCACAGTGAGAGCTAAAAAACCTCCCTCCAGAGAATCATTTCTTTCTATAGATTTTTAAGACCAGCGGCTAGAGAATCACTCCTTTTATTTTTTTCAAATTTTTTTCCTTCTTGGTGCCATGTCTCCAGTCAGTAAATAAGTGGGAAATAAAGGATTTGGGAAAAAACAGAATGCAGTCAAAAGGTAAATTGTGTTCTTAAAAGCCCCTAAGAGACTGGCATAGACTTTGAAATGTTTCCTAGTTTGATGCTGATTCCTTCGTGAGTCCCTGCTTTTGGCCTTCCCATTTGCATCTTTGGAAAGGTAATCTTTAAAACTGATTTCCCCCTGGTTGCATTTCATCGGTGTAGAAACTAAACAGTCTGCTGCATTACAGTAATAACATCAACATTTCACCCACCTTCGCCTTAATTATTTTTCTGTCTTGCCAACGGAACCTGTTTAATAAGATTTATGGGTGGTGAAGAGGTGGGGTGAGCGGGTGTGTGGCTTAGATAATCGGCCCAGCTGAGCTTCCCCTTGTTGCGTGTCACCATTGTAAAAACATAAACTAAGAGCTTAGAGGTACTTAAGTAATAACCACGTCAACATTTCACCTGTTTCTCCCTTAATTATTTTTCTCCCTCACTCTTGCCACCTGAACCAGTTCAGATAAGATGACTGAGTGGATAAAAAACCAAAGGCTTGCCTTCTCCTAGGTAGATAAGCTGGCTTTTTTCCCCCTTCCTTGAATGAAGAGGGCAGCAGGAATGGTAGGGGGTGTTTAGAAGCTTGTGGAGTACACATATAAGAGAACAGAAAAGAGACAGGAAGAGACAAAGGCAGCCACGGTGTTGGTATTGGGAGGGGACACAATGGTAATAACAACTGACATTCATATATTTCTCTGTGTTATTTCATTTGATCCACAAAACAACCCTGGGAGGTGGGTGTGATCACCATTTCCATTTTACAGATGAGGAAACTGAGGCTGCCAGAGGTTAAGTGACTTGTTCAGGCTCATGCAGCTGGTAGTATTTGAGCTGGTATTTGAACTCGGGTCTTCCTTGACTTCAGGTCTCTCCATTGCTCTGGAACGAGGAGGCTGGACTGGACCAGCACGAGCCAGAAATAGAAGGTCTCTGTGGTTCTGACCTTTCCATTTGTAGAATCCTAATATTTCAAGTTGGAAGAGAGCTTGGTGATCACCTATTCTTCCTTCCCCCCCTTTTTTTGTTAAACAGATGAGGAAATTGAGGTTCAGAGAAGCTATGTAATGAATTTTTCAATAAGATTGGACCTTGCAGCATTAGAGTCTCAGCTCAGTGGCATCCACTCTGCTTCAAAAGCTAGTGTCCCCAGATCAACAGTGTCCCTTTTCCCATTTTATGAAATCTCATTTTCTGGGGATTGACCACTTGCTTCTGTCCCAATCACATGGGGCTCTCTCAATTATTCTGGCCCTATCCATGACTGTTTACCTTAGGGGAAGGATCATAGGTGCCCACAAACTTACTCTTACTCCATCTCTGTTTCTCTCTCTCTGTCTCTCCAAAATAAATAAGCCCATAGCTTAGATAGGCTGGCTTCCAATAAACTGTCACATTTTTACAAGTTGATCGAGGAACAATTTTCCTAAGGTAACACGGATGTTTAATGGCAAAGTGAGAATTCAAACTCAGGACTCTCAAAACAGTGTTGATTCCATTGCTTCTCCATCCCAGCCCCTTTGATACAGTAATCCCATTTGTATACAGAGTGCCAGAACCCAGTTCAAGGGCTGGTGGTCATTCTTGGTGGGTCATGAAGATTTAAAAATGTGTCAATAGGATAAAACTCAGGGAGCTGAAGGGTAGATAGAACCTAGGGCTGATGCAGAGGCTACTGGAATGATGAATCACCATTCTAAAGGCAGAACCAAGGTAGAAATGGAAGAAAACTCCAGGTGTCCCTGAGAGAGACCACGGCCAAACCCCACATTCAGTAGGGTCATGTTACACATGGTGGGGGTATGGCAGTGGTGGAAACTGATGCCTTACTTTGACTAGGAGGCACTGGGGTAAACTAGAACATGGATAGAGCGGGAAGCAGGAGACCTAGGTTTTGTTCTGGTTCTGGCATTGATTTGGGAAAGTCATGTCACCCACTCAAAGTCCTTAGTTTTTCCTCATTTGTAAAGCGAGAGGGTTGGGTTAGATGATCTTAGATCTCTTCCAGATCTGACATCAAGGTCATGTACTGGGAAGGCTGTTTTGAGGAGCTTCTCTGGCACAGAACTAGAAGGGGGAAGGAACAAGGAAAACCTACGTAGGATCATAGATTTAGAGGGGGAAGGGACCTTTGGAGCCCATTAAGTCCAAGCCACTCATTTTACAGACGAGGTAAGTGACAAACCTAGTAAGCGCCTGAGACAGGATTCAAATCCCTTTCTTCCCAAGTCCAAGTCCACAGCTTTATCCACTATACCACACTGCCCCTCATCTGTGTTTGCATCCTAGGGTGAGTCTAGGCAATTGTACTTTGGTGACCCCTCCTCCACCCCACTCTAAGTCCAGCTCTCTCTATCCTGATGGGTAAGGATGGGGCTTTAGCTCCGCCTCCTTGGCCACAACATAGCTTTTCCTGTTTCTCTCTCAAGACTTCAATTAAGCCTGTCTATCCAACAGTGACCTCCTCTCCAGCAGAGGACAGGAGGATGGGTAGAGTGTAGGAACTTCCATCCTCTCTCTCCCATCTCAGCAGTCAAGGGTATGGGTATGCACACTGGTAATGGGGCCAGACCCAACCTTTCTGCCCTTCTCAGGCCGGCCAGTAGCATGACCAGCAGGGCTTCCCCCTTTTTCTTTGCTGCCACATCTGTGATTCCAGCCGTATTTCTGGCACCCAGTGCCTTCTCAGCTGCCAATGTTATTCTTGACATATTTGCATATGGAAAGCTCTTGCTTTTATATAAACATTTGCAAACACCTTGATCGACTTGTGAAAATGTGACAGTTTTTTGGAAGCCAGCCTCTCTGGGCTACAGGCTTATTTATTCATTTTGGAGAGCAGGGGGAATAGCTGTGTAGGTTTGTGGGTTCCTATGAACCTCCCAATAAGGTAAACACTCATGGATGGGGACAGAATAATTGAGAGGGACCCGGGTGGTTGGGACGGAAGCAAGCAATCAGTCTCCAGATAATGAGGTTTAATGGAATGGAAAATGGACTCTGTTGATCTGGGGATACCAGCTTCTGAAGTGGGGGTGGAAAATGGGTTCAGGTGGATGGGGACTTTAAAGCTGCAAGGTCCTATCTTGTCTAATGCTGACAGACTTGTCTAATGCTGACCTAGAGCTGTATTATCTCATCTGATAGTATATACTGAGGGGGCTGCTGAGGAGCTACTAGTGTGTGTCCTGGGACTTTATAGAATCTATGGGTTCCCTGGGGCAGAGATTATATCTAGACATGTCACAAAAGGGGTAACCTGCCCCATAGCTCAATAAAACCCTGACCAGTCTGAAGCCTGATGTTTTGTGATATATTGAATAGCTCATCTCCTTCCAGGAAAGCTCAGTGCTGGGTTTAGAGATAGGAAGACCTGAATTCAAATCTGGCCTCAGACACATGGCTGTGTAACCCTGGGCAAGTCACTTAACTTCTGTTTACCTCAGTTTTCTCAAGTGGAAAATGAGGATAATAATAGCACCTACCTCCCAGGGTTGTTGTGAGGATCCAATGAGATAATATTTGTAAAACACTGAGTCCAGAGGCTGGCTTATAGTAGGCACTCCCTAAATGCTGATTCCCTTCCCTTCCCACCTCAGCCTCTACTGAGACCTTTTTCCTGTGACCTGATTCCTAGAATCAGTGGTATAGTGGAAAGAACACCAGAAATATAGTAAGAAGATCTTGATATGTGTGTGACCTTGGGTAAATCACATTACTTCTCTAACCTGATTTTTCATCACTAAAATGAGGGCACTATAATAATTTGTAATTTGTAATCTCTCTCCTAGTTCTAAGACTCTGTGAATTCTCACTACTTCTGAGCAAACAACTCAAAACACATCTCCACGATGGTAAATCTATCTTTCAGTATGAAGGCCAGTGCATTATAAGATTCCTGAGTAGGAGAGAGACTTTCCTTTTCCCCAGGTCCTTACCAGCCAACATGCAGTGAGGGTCAGAAGGATTTTTATTTATGAGGGAAGCGCAAGTTACAATTTATTTATATAAAAGGGCCATATATATTAAGAGTGCTAACAAAATTATCTGCCTTGTGTTTTGACTATAAGGATGTTAAACTTGCTAGTTTTAGCTGTTGTTGTTCTTCCCTTCTTCTTAAAGAGGACCAATGACATCATGAGGTATTGACCTGAATTGGATTTAAGTGAGGTAGAGCTGTCATCAGCCTCACTCTCTCCTCCAGAGTCATAGAAGTTCAATGGCAAGACAAAAATCAAGATGACTGGTGATGGCCCAGGATGCATTGGGTGACCTTGACCTTTCTAAATTAGGGTCTTTCTCAGGTTTCATTTTGTCTGAGGAAACACCCATTCAATGATAAAGGGCTAGGTAAGAATTGAGACCAAAGATGTTATTTCTATCTAGACTCTCTCATGAGACCTCACGTCATCAACCATGTTCTCCTGAAACTCCATGGCTGCCTCCTGCTTTTCCTTGGGTCTGACCTCAGGATGTTAGTTCCTTGTCCCAAGACCTTTGCTGGGCCCTGGTTCAGCCCACCTCTTGGTTCTTTGGGTTTCGCCTATTGATATATTTAAAAATCTTCACCATATTCAGCCAAATCTTGAGTGGCTACCAGCATTTGGCTGATTTCTGGCCCTCTGACCAGTCTAGCACCTTCCAAGTTCTTTCTGACCCTGTTTGACTGTCTCGATCTTTGTCTTTACCTGACTTTCTTTGTTTCTCATTCTGTCTCATCTCTGTGTATTATACATCCTGTGACAGGCTTCAGGGAAGGACACCAGAGAAATCTATCAAAACCATACAAATTTCTCATCACTAAAGGATTAATTCAACCCGATTCCAACTCTTCAAAACTCACAAGGGTACCTTGTTCTTTCATGGGAAGGGCTGTAGCCTATAGACTAACTCAGTTCCCTAGCTGGGGATCTGGGCAATAGGGGCATTTATCCTTTCCCAAACAAAGCTCCGCATGGTTCCTTTAGCATCTTCTTCTTCTTAGGAACCTCAGAAGCCTGCCTGTGTTGCTCACTACCGGTGTGGCTTTTGGCAAGTCACAACTTCCTAGGCTTCAGTTTCCTTGTCAGTAATTACCTCACAGGGTTGTTGTGAGGATCAAATGAGATAATATTTATAACGTGCTCAGTACAGTTCCTAGAACCTATTAGGTACAATATAAATGCTAACCATTGTTATTATTGCTATCATTATTAGTACCTTATGATATGCCTTAAGTGTAAAGACACCAACCCAACCCATCATCATGATATTGAGTTGTTTTGCCCAGGAGTGATGATGATTCATTGGCTATTAGAGCTGTAAGAGGCCCTTAGAATCAGCAGGGTAGTATGGGGGAGAAAGTGTTAGACTTGGGGTCAAGAGAGATTTGGGTTCAAATTCTGCTTTTGTTTGTTTTTTTTGCAGGGCAATGAGGGTTAAGTGACTTGCCCAGGGTCACACAGCTAGTAAGTGTCAAGTGTCTGAGGTTGGATTTGAACTCAGGTTCTCCTGAGTCCAGGGCTGGTGCTTTATCCATGGCACCACCTAGCTGCCCCTCAGGTTCTGCTTTGAACACAAATAATGTGGTGAGCAAATCATTTAACTTCTGTGAATCTTAGTTTACTCATCTGTAAAATGAGAATAACCTGCTCACTTCACAGGATTATTATCCAATCCAAATAAGATATAAACCTGAAAGAACTGCTCTTATTATTATCACAATATATTCATATGATAGCATAGTATCATTTAACCATACTATCATATAACTTCATATCGTATATTATCATATAATCATCATATTTGCTCTTATTATACTCATTTAGTCCTGGATCCAAGTCCAATTCTTTTCCAGAACACCTCTGATCCGTTACTATTGTCAATGAATTGCCTTTAAGAATAATGACTACAGTCTGCAAGATGGCTGGCTAGAGATAAGGATCACAGAATAGTTTATCAGTTACTTTGGGCTCAGTAGTGCCACCCTTCCATCAAATATGCTAAGCAGCTTGTTGTTCAGTTGTGTTTGGCTCGTCATGACCCCATTAGAGTTTTCTTGGCAAAGACACTGGAGTGGTTTGCCATTCCCTTCTTCAGCTCATTTTACAGGTAAAGAAACGGAGGTAAAGAGGATTAAGTGACTTGCCCAGGGTCACACAGCTAGGAAGTGTCAGAGGCCAGATTTGAACTCAGAAAGATGAATCGTCTTGACTACAGGTCTGGCTCTCTATCCATTGTACCACTTAGCAGCCCAAAGTGGCTTGACATCCCATTATTTTTAGTCTTAAATTCATATTTCTAAGCATGAGCTTCATGGTCCTCTACTAATTATTCCTCTTGACATGCCTTTGTTAGAGTTTAGACAATATGATTTCTTTCCTTCCTTCCTTCCTTCTTAATTTCTTTCTTTCTTTCTTTCTTTCTTTCTTTCTTTCTTTCTTTCTTTCTTTCTTTCTTTCTTTCTTTCTTTTTTGGTGGGGCAATGAGGGTTTAGTGACTTGCCCAGGCTCACACAGTTATTAAGTATCAGGTGTCTGAGGTGGGATTTGAACTCAGGTCCTCCTGAATCCAGGGCCGGTGCTTTATCCACTGTGCCACCTAGCTGCCCCCAACAATATGATTTCTAAGGTTCTCTCCAACTCTAAGATTTTGTGTTCCAAGCTCAGTCTATTGTCTACCCCCAACCTAATTGTCTGCATTTCTTAGTACTCCCTGACTTTCGCTTTCTATTCTAGGCAAAAAAACCCAAACTCCCAAACCAAACTTGTTTCTTTTCTCCACCAAGCTGTACACCTGCCTTCCCTCTAGGCTGCTTCAAATCTATCTCTTCTAGAAGGAGCCTCATGATGATTTTTTTTTTGTGGGGCAATGGGGGTTGTGACTTGCCCAGGGTCACATAGTTAGTAAGTGTCAAGTGTCTGAGACTGGATTTGAACCCAGGTACTCCTGAATCCAGGGCCGGTGCTTTATCCACTGTGCCACCTAGCTGCCCCCCATGATGACTTCTAACTCATTCAAACATCTCCATTCTTACTCATGTTATATATACTATGTATGGTTTAATACAGCTAGAGGAAGTTATCATTGTTGGGTTCTAAGTCACAGAGCCACTGTGTCATCTGGTCCTAGCTCCCACGTGGTACAAGAAACTGCTACAATAGCCCCCAAAGATGGTATGATGGAGCTCACAAGAAGGAAGAGACCCTCAAAGCTATAACTGACTGGTGACATTTTCTTCCCTCCTAAATCTTCCACCTTTCTCTATTCTAGCCTTGCCAGATCTTCTTAGATGTAAGCTGGGACAACTGCTGCCTCCCCTCTATATGCCAGCTCCTAAGACATACCGATTCTTCCTCTCTATCAACCAAACAAGGGGGAAGCCTATTTTCCTTTGGTAAACCTACAAATGACTTGATGGTTTAAAGAAACAAATTGGATTTTTGTCATATATGTTTTCATTCTTTGTTTTTCATACTCATATCTCCAGTGCCTAGTATAGTGCTTAATAAATGCTTGTTGACTGACTGATTGACTGGTATTGGAGTCAGGAGGGTGGAATAGAGTCTATATAGAGCACTGGCCCTGTAGTCAGAAAGACCTGAATTCAAATTTAGTCTCAGACATTTACTAGCTGGGTGATCCTTGGCATGTAACTTAACCTCTGTTTGCCCAAGTTTCTTCAATTTTAAAATGGGGGAAACAATAGCATCTATTTCTCAGGGTTGTTGTGAGGATTGAATGCAATGCTACTTGTGAAGTGCTTAGCAAAGTGCTGGCACATAGTAGACACCTAATAAAGAAATGCTTATTTCCTCCCTCCCTCACTTCCTTCCTTCTTCCCTTCCTTCCTTCCTTCCTTCCTTCCTTCCTTCCTTCCTTCCTTCCTTCCTTCCTTCCTTCCTTCCTTCCTTCCTTCCTTCCTATGAATGAACACTCTCTGTACACTTCCTGTATCAGGGAGTTCTTTATCTTATGAATCACACTCCTCTATTATTGAGACAACTCTAATTTCTGGAAAATTCTTAATTATTTTGTTTTGATAATCTTGCCTATAATGTTCATTCACTCATCTTAGCTTTATTCCCTGATTCAACAGAGATTGCTTTAATTCCTCCCCACCTTTCAAGGATTTGGATATGCCTATGATGTCTCCCCTAAGTCTTTTCTTTCCCAGGCTAAACATCTGCAGTCTTGTCAATTAAACTGACATCATTAATTGGTCTTGTGTAAGCATGATGTTAGGTGAAACAACACTATGGGGTACAGTTAGTTTCATAGGAACATTGTCAAAAATGGGCAACTAGCCAAATGGTGCCGTAGAGTTTCATGTCTTTACATTGGGGTTTGGCTATAACATATTGATGATGTTATTGCCCCCCAAATGTTGATCAGGACAATGTTATTCACAGTACACCTGTATGGGTCTTATTTTTCATGTATATAAGCCTTATTTCCATCATTTGATTGCAAGCTCCCCAAGAGCAGGGATGATGTTTCCTCTTTTTTTTCTGCATTTCTTCAGTGTCTAATAATAAAAAATTATGTATAAAATAAATGTTTAATTCATGGTGTTGTCCAACTGGAGGAAGGTTTGAACCATGAATCTAGTTCTGATGTTTCAAGGTTATGTTGGTTGCAATAGCACTGAAATGTATGTCTGCTTCCCAGGTAAACAACAGGCCTCACAAACTGGATGATATTAATCCACTTCCATAGTGGATAAAGAACTGGCCTTAAAGGCAGGAAGACCTGATTTCAAATTCTGCCTCTAGCTGTGTGACCTTGGCTAAGTCACTAACTTTTCAATGCTTTAGGCAAATCTCTAAGTTGCAGAAAGGGTGTTGATGTGTCTTGGTAGAAGAAGTTACCTAACCTAGGAAATCACAGGTCCAATTCTGGTCCCTATCTCTATGTCCAGGATCCAGGATATATGCTAGAGCCAGAGAGCATATTATCAAATCTCCAATGTGAGCATTTACACCTAGGAAATTAATTGATTGTTTTGCTGACTGTTACTTTAGTCTTAAGAAAGTGATAAAGAAAATGTTAATAATCCACGTTAAACTTAAAAAGTGTGTCAGACACACATTTTCCCCTCTGGAGAGCTGCTGGTTAAACATCTACTAGCATAGGCTGCCTATCCCTATCCTGCCTATTTATTAAAAATAATTTACATTGATATAGCATTTTATGGTTTAAAAAGTGTTTTGGATACATTATTTTATTTCATTTTCACAACAACCCTGTGAGGTAGGTCAGAGGATCACAGATTTAGTGCTGAAAGGGACCTAAATGACCATTGAGTCTAATGTTCTTGTTTTACAGACAAGGAGACTGAGGCCCAGAATCATTAAGGGATTCTTTAGAATTTGAGGCAGGATTAGAATTCAGGTCTACTTGATTCCAAATCCAGCACTCTGCACTATGATGCTACCTAGCTGCCTCAAAGGTACTGTAGGTAGAACACTAGAGTCCATCTTCATAGTGTTAGGTAGAGGGTTCTGGCACTAGAGCCTGCAGGAAAACACTTATACTGTTTTGGAGAGTAAGGAAATGGCTTTTTTAAGGCAGGGCAATGAGGGTTAAGTGACTTGCCTAGGGTCATACAGCTAGTAAGTGTCAAGTGTCTGAGGCTAGATTTGAACTCAAGTTCTCCTGAATCCAGAGCCAGTGCTTTAGCTGCCCCCAGGAAATGGCTTTTTTTTCTCCTTTCTCAGGGGCAAAGGATGGGAGGGATTCCTGGATGGCTTTGAAATGTTTTCAGCAATAATATTTCCTTATCGAGAGGGGTTATTATGTGCTTCTTTTCCAGAATTCTCACCATCACTTGGAATCCTCCATTGTCATGATCTGAGAGGTATATGGAAATTTGCTCCAACCTTTTGTTCCTTGTCTTTTTTTTTATATTGGGAGGGAAAGAGAGGAGTGAGAGAAGTTGGGAAGGGGTTGCTTTGACTCATGTGGGAAGATATGGTGTGGAAGGAAAAAACGAATGAACAACTCTATACCTTTGGAGTACCTCATCATTGTCGTACCTACTTTTGTTTGATATGGGTTTCCCCCCTTGATTATATTGTAAAGCTTTGTTTCAACTCTATTTTTAGTAAGTCTTTTTAGTTCTTTAGTTGGGCAAGAAAGAAGTGATTATGCATTTGTATGCATATGTGAATGTGTATGTGTGATGAAGAAGGAGGAGAGGGAGATGGAGAATAAGAAAGAGGAGGAGGAGAAGGAGAAGCAAAAAATGAAGAGGAGAAGAAGAAAAGGAAGAAGGAAGGAAAGGAGGGAGAGAAGAAGGGAGAAAAAGGAGGAAGAAAAGAAGGAGAAAGAGGAAAAGGATAAGAGGAAGAAGAAGGAGGAGGAGGAAGAAGAGGGAAAAGGAAGAGAAAGACAAGAAGAAGGAGGAGGAGGAGAGGAAGAGGAAGAAGAAGAAGAGGAAGAAAGGTAAGGGGAAGGAAGAGGAAGACTGATGGCAGCTCCAACAGAGAGTCCATTATCTTCATAGATTTGGAGTTTGGGCTTATTAAAGGGAGAACTAGTCTGAAAGATGGTCTAGTTTCAGGTGTGTGTGTGTGTGTGTGTGTGTGTGTGTGGTTTCTTTCCTACCTGGGTTATGTTTTTGCCAACAGGAGGTACTAAGGAAGGAGTCCAGACCTTGCCTGCTGCTCTCTCGTGATCCCCCTGGGCAGTCTCCACTCTGTCCAGAGAAGCAGCAACGTCTACTTCCCACCCCCAGTCACAATCCCACAGGCCTAAGAAGGTTCTTGGTCTGTTTCTACAGCTGAACGCAGTCACAAAGCTTTTGGTTGCAGAAAACCCACAGACAGAGCAGTGAGACTTGATTTGAGCCCCTGGCAAATGGATTCCTCTGTCCTCTGCCTGCTGATGTGTGATAGAGTGGGCTGAGGGGGTAACTGCCAGCTCCCAGGCTCATTCCTTCCCTCTATGTCTCTTTCTGTCACTGTCTCTGCTTCTCCCTCTTTATTCCTTCCTAACACAACTCTCTTCCTTTGCCTTGCTGCTACCCAGGGGAAGGCTCCCATGTAGTGGCATTTTCCTTTCTCATTTCATGCTGTAATGGAGATTCATCGCTGGTTTTAAATCCATAATTTGCCATGAAACGCTCTGCTCAGGACTGGGCTGAGGTCAGAGCCTGTAAGCCAGGGGATATTTTTAGCCACCCGAGGTTTCCCTCCCTGCCCATTAGCCTCTGTGGACCCAAAACAGATGCACATTTCAAATGAATCCAGCGGGGGGCGGGAGGGCTCTGTTTTGGAAACCGGAGATGTTTGGGAAATCAGTATCCTCATAGCTCACATTTATACAGAACTTTGCAGTTATGGATTTTTTTAATATCTATTCACATACATTATTCTATTTGGTCCTCACACTAGTTCTTTGAATGACAGCTAGTCCCACTATGATCAGGCCTGTTTTGTGGAGGAGGGAACTGAAGCTCAGAGAAACAAAGTAAGTTGGAGGTTGGGTTGGGCCTTTAAGCCAAGGACTTCTGATACTAATAGCTAATTTTTTATATAATGGCTTAAGCTTTGCAGTGCACTTTACGTCAGTTATCTCATTTGAGTCTTACAACAACTTTGTGAGGTAGATGCTATTAAGTATTACTCCCATTTTATCGATGAGCAAAGTAGGGATAAGAAATTAAGTAATTTGTACAGGGTCACAGAATCTGATGCAAGATTTGCACTCTGGTCTTTCTGATTGTAAGTACACATGATTCAG
Organism: Dromiciops gliroides; assembly: GCF_019393635.1. Classification (NCBI taxonomy): domain Eukaryota; kingdom Metazoa; phylum Chordata; class Mammalia; order Microbiotheria; family Microbiotheriidae; genus Dromiciops; species Dromiciops gliroides. Next base: position 503,302,904 of record NC_057863.1, on the reverse strand, counting down.
TGTAAACTCATGTTTTTGACACGGTGACTTCTTTTCTTTCCCCTACCTTACCGCCTCTCAGAAGTGGGCAGTGTGTTCCTGGATCCTTAGGAACGGATGATACTAGACCTTTTCTTCTCCCCTTTTTGCCTGGCAAATCTTGCCCCCTGTGTTGCATTTTTCATCAGGGAGAATGATACCAAAGCAAAGCTCCTCATGCTGGTGATGTTACGACCCAAGCATCTCATTCTCTGCTGGCTGACAAGGGGGAGAGTCAATACTTCTGTCAGATCACTAACAACTCACTAAGTTCTTAACAGTGACTGGTTCCTAGACTGAGAGCTCGAGTGTCTCCCCTCTGCAGGGGCATCCACAGTGATGCAGCGATGAGATTCGCCAAGAGAAGGTGCAAGCCTAGAGGGAGTGAGGGCAGCTGGGTATGCACCAGATCCTACGGGCAAAATGGCATGTGGGCTCACGTCTTGTTGTGTTAGGGGTTCTTCATGTGCTTCTTTGCTCATGCATATATGTAGAAATCTGTGTGCAAACTGGCTTTGCAAATGACAACTGTATGCTCACGTAGGACTCCCAAGGTGCACTATAATCATAAAATTTAGAACTAGAGCAAACTTTAGAGATAATCTAGTCCTTGTTTTACAGATGAGGGAACTGAAGTCAAGAAAGTTTAAGTAGCTTATTCAAGGACCCTACCAAAGGTGGTGTTGTTGTTCAGTCATTATACAGTCATGTCCAGTTCTCTGCGACCCCATTTGGGGTTTTCTCAGCAAAGATATTGGAGCGGTTTGCTATTTCCTTCTCCAGTTCATTGTGTAGATGAGGAATTGAAGCAAGCAGGGTTGAAAATGACTTACTCAGGGTCACACAACTAATAAGTGTCTGAGGCCAGATTTGACCTCAGGAAGATGAGTCTTCCTGATTCTAGGACCCAGTACTCTATCCACTGTGCCACCCAGCTGCTCTTGTAGTACATAGTAGGTAGTGAGAAACAGATTCAGGACTTGAATCCAGGTCCTTTGGCTTTAAATCCATTGCATTTCCCACCACATTAGAAAAGTATGACAACTTTGCCCGGCACACTGCTCAGGGGAAGTAGGGAAGGGTGTAGAGGACTTGATGTCCTAGTCAACTGGGTTAAAAATTCTTTGGCTGAAATTCTTTGGTAGGCCATTGCCTGGGATCGGATAGGCCGTCTTTGGCCCAGCCACCACCTGTGGGGTGCCTGAGCTCTGGGACCATAGGAACAAATGTTTCTGAAAGATAGATCCTACGGCTTCTCTGAAACAGGCTTCGGTATTCAGTGCCTCTCACAGAAGATGAATTCAGAAGAAAAAGATCTTCCCTTCCCTCATTAGACTCATCTGTTGGGAAAACTGACCTCAACAGAGGCTGGGGTGGGATGTGTGGGGCACATGTGACACAATTCCCTTTCTTGACAATGCCTTGTTTCTCTCTATCTGCACCATGTGATATTTAATCCTCTGACCTCTGCGACCCCCCAGAATCCTCCTTCTGGAGGGAAGAGCTGGTTGAATCTCCATAACTGATGGGCCTTCAGGAGAAAGTTGCTTGTTGCTGATTAGTCAGACTTTTTTCTTGCCTTGTGTTTTTGCTCTGATGTATGGGCCTCAATTCAGAGAAGAAGAAACCCATATCCCAGTCCTGGCCTAGAACAGGATGAAAAATGAGGAGGGAGGCCAGGGGAGACCCTTGCTTCTGCTTCTGCAATATGGCAGATTAACTGGGTCTGGGAGACAATTTGTCATAAGGGATGATCTTTAGCCTGTGGCAGGGACAGAACAAAGGAGAGAGGCTATATAAGGGTGAAGCTTTAAAAGTTACCTCCCCTGTCTCATTCTGATAGCCCCAGAGAGCCCCAGGGGTCTCATTGGTCACTATCATCAATACCGTCGTCATCACCGCCATCACCACCACTATCATCACCTTCATCAGGTAATAGGCACTAAACAGATAATGGGTACACAAAGTCAAACAGAACACAGGGTACAGACCATAAAAATGACACTGTCTCTGTCCCTGGAGAGCTAATGGTCTAATTCTGATAAAAGATACACTGTTCAAGTCAGGGAAGAGTTACTAACTGTGTGTCCCTGGACCAGTCACTTAACCTCTGCCTGTCTGTTTCCTCAACTGGTAAAATGAGGATAATAATGGCACCTACTGACCAAGCTCAAATGACCAAAAGATGGTCCAGTTTCAGTTGTGTGATCAAATGAGATATCTGTAAGGTGCTGAGCACAGTGCCTGGTACAGAGGCGTCTCATAAATGCTTGTTGCCTTCTCTCTTAGAGCCATGAGAACTATTGACGCTTTACTCACAGCACCACAGAGCAGACAGTGAAAGAATTCTCATATCCATTTCCTAGAAGGTGGGGCTGATACTTTAGAGAGATCAGGTCCAAGTATCACCACTGGCACAAGAATCCAGGGCATAGAAGGCCATTAAGTTCAACCTGCTACTGTGTCAAGAACACTGGATTTGGAGTTAGGAGCTGAGTTCGACTCTCATCTCTCCTGGGTCCTACCTCTGTGACTGGGGGGAGTTACTTAACTTTTCTTGGACTCCTTTTCCTCACCTGTAAAGTAAAGGGTTGGAAAAGATGACTTCTGTGGTCATTTCTTTCTTTTTTGGCAGGGAAATGAGGGTTAAGTGACTTGCCCAGGGTCACACAGCTAGTAAATGTCAAGTATCTGAGGTTGGATTTGAACTCAGGTCCTCCTGAATCCAGGGCCGGTGCTTTATCCACTGAACCACTTAGCTGCCCCATCTTTCACTATTACTGTTAGAATGTAAGCTTCTTAAGGGTAGGGCCTATTAATTTTTTACTTTGTATCCCAGCATTTAGAATGTGTATGGTACATAGTTGGTACTATTGATTGATTGATTTTTTTTTTTTTGATAGAGCTCCAGCCCTGGCTCCTCTCAAGGCTGAGATTTGGAGGTTTCCTTGACTTGGAACCTTCTGCCATGTATGCAGATGGTATGCCACTGGGCAGAATATGTCACTAACCCTCCACTGCACTGTTAGCCCTACTAGTACACTGCTGTGGACGGGCCAGGTAGGTGGTAGAGAATCAGTGCGGGGCAGTGGAAAGTGCATTGGACTTGAAATCAGGAAGACTTGGGTTCAAATCCTTCTTCTGGTATTTCCTCACTGTGAGTCTATGGGCAAGTTACTAAACCTGAGACTTCATTTCTTCATTTGTAAAATGGGGTTGATGAAACCTGTAGAATTTACCTCACAGGGCTGCTGTAAAGGTCAAATGAGATTATGTGCGTAAGACACTCTGTACACCTATGTAAATGTCAGCTACAATGATTAGGCATCTGCTTATGGAGATGGCATCTGCTCTGTCCAGTGTGTTATTATGCTTGGAGAAAACCCAGCCTAGGACCTCTGAAATCACCAGGTACAATTCTTGTTCTTGTTTCCTTCAAAGCTTGGTTCTGGTCCTACCATCTACATTAGGCCTTTATTTTTTTTAATTGAACATTTATTACACATATATAGAGGATACAGAGAACTCTGTGCTGAGCACCAAGCAACAGACACAAACACACCAGAGCACTACAAATTTATATGTTCTAATCTCGACTAAACCCTCACTGTTGCATGCAAATCCTTTATTCTTCAATGAATGACTCTATCCCATTCTCTGTTTGCTGTCCCAAGATTTATCTTCTTTCCCTAAGATTTGTTTGCCTATAATTTCTCCAAGCAGAACACAGAATTCTCTGTTTAACTTCTAAATCCAATGGCCTTGGGGCAGCTAGGTGGCACAGTGGATAAAGCACCGGCTCTGGATTTAGGAAGACCTGAGTAAAAAATCCGACCTCAAACATTTGATACTTACTAGCTGTGTGACCCTGGGCAAGTCACTTAACCCTCATCCCCCCCCCCAATAAAAAAACAAAACAAAACAACAACAAAACCCAATTAAACCCAATGACCTTTTTCCAGTTTTCAGTTCTGTTTGAGAGACAGCCCACAGCAAGGCAGAGTGGTACAGGGCATACAGAGCTGAACTCAAAACCAAGAAGAGCTGGGTTCAAGTGCTGCCTCTCACACAAACTGGCTATGTCACTCTAAGCAAACCACTTAACCTTTTAGGGCCCTAGGCAGCTTTCTAAGAATTGAAGTAAGAAAGAAGGTGCCAATCTGCAGTGGTAAAGGGAGTTTTCTCACCTGGGAGGTCCCTCTACTCATGAACTCACCGGTCTGGTCCCTATTCCCCCCTACTGGACTCATCTTTAGCTCGTGACACTATAGATGATGACTTCTTCCTGGATGTAATTTGTCTCTTGGCATCCATTATGTCATGTTCTCTTCCTATCTTCTGACTGCTCCATCTCACTCTCCTTTACTAGATCAATACCTACCTCACACCTCCTTCCCACAGGTGGAGCCCAAGACACTGTCCTAAGTTCTCTTCTCTCCTCTATATATCTGTCTTGGTGACCTCATCTAGTCCCATAATCTCTCTCTTACACCCCAGTGTCATATAGACGATGACCTGATGGGAATCTTGCCCCCGGGATGTCCCATTGGCATCTCAAACTTGACATATCCCAAAACAGAACTCATTCTCTTCTTCCCTCAAACCTTCCATTCTTCTGAATGTCCAAATTTCTGTTGAAGGCATCACCCATCCTTCCAGCCACCTCTTTCCAACCTCAGAGTCATGTGTATTCTCACCAAACTGTAGGACTAGCTTTTCCCAAACTCAACATTTCATCCTTTATCTCTAGGGTTTTGCATAGATTGTTCTTCATGTTTAGAATATATGGGACAGATAGGTGGCCCAGTGCATAAAGTACTGGGCCTGGAGTCAGGAAGACCTGAGTTCGAATCCAGTCTCAGACACTTACTAGCTGTGTGACCTTGGTCAAGTCACTTAATCCTGTTTGCCTCAATCTCCTCATTTGTAAAATGGGGACAAAAAGAGCACCTACCTCACATGGCTGTTGTGAGGATCAAAGGAGAAAATAACTATGAAGTGCTTATTACTTGGCACATAGTAAGTACTATATTAATGTTAACTGTCATATTATTTCTGCTCCTCGAAATGCTTTGTTTTCTTCCAGGCTCAGCTCAGATGCTACCTCCTTACCATAGGAAGACTTTCTTATCACTGACCCTCTTCCTTTCCAAACCCCTAGTAAGCTCTCCCCCTCCTTAAATTGTTTGGTATTTGCTTATCTGTGTAAGTTTTGTACCCACTTGGTAGAATGGAAGGTCTCAGAGAGCAAAGACTACCTTGTTTTTATCATTGTTAATACCAGCACCCAGTAGAATGCATTGCATTTAGTAGCTTGTTAAAATTTGTTGAACTGAATCATTTCTCTTTTAAGTCTTCTTTTTCTCTAGGCTAAGCATCCTTCAAACCATCCTCACATGGCATAATCTTCCAGTCTTCCTGACTCCAAGTTGTCCCAACTTTCCTGTACATTAGGGTGGAGAGGATAACTCCCCAAGACAAATATACATACATCCCACTGCAAAAAGTCTGAGCTCCCGCATTGCTTAGAAAGACTTCCTGGAGGGGGTGAGCACTGAGCTATAGCTAAGGGCTGGGTTGTTGCTAAGGGGTAGTGACTTGGCACTGGAGAGAAGGGAGGTGTTTCTGCCACAGAGGACAGAAGTGATAGACAGTGTTAGTGAGTAAGCCTAAGGTGTGGGGGGGAAGGTTGGACATCACCAGTAGCGGGGACAGCACCAACACTTTCTCCTGCATTGAAGGCCCTACCTCAAGGCAGAAACCTCTCTCCTGCTTCTCTCCCTTCATCATCTCATTTACTGCTGCTACTTGGGGTGATTATACTATAATGAATGTGGCAGGAAACAGACCTACCGTACAAATGAGATCCGGCACCTCTGACCAGACCAGAGGCCTGGGCAAAATTCTCTTAATAAGGAGATAAGGAAATCAATTCTGCTTGTCTCTGCAGGAACCAGGTGCCTGGGAAGGGTACTTAAGTGCTTAGACTTCACTTTTCTGCCAGTTTGCTGACACAGCATCTAATAATAATAACAATAATAGCTGGGATTTATATAGCATTTTAAGGTTTGCAAAGCACCTTTTAAGTTATCTCATTTGATCCTTATAACAACACTGAGAGGCAGGTGCTATTATTATCTCCATTTCAGAGATGAGGAAACTGAGGCATAGATTAAGTGATTTGTCCCAGAGTCACACAGGTAATGAAGCACCTGAGGCAGGATTTGAACTCAGATCTTCCTAACTCCAAGTCATGCATTCTATCCATTGTGCCAGGTAGCTATCTCATGGACAGTGTCCTAATCCCCTCAGGAATGGGGGCAATGAAGGGACTGTCAATGGGAAGCCAGGGTCACTTGTTGGTGGTGACTCTGTTGTCCCCACTTTCTACGATTTCTTTTTTTGTGACTCAGGGCTCTAGGATCTCTGCTTTTCCTCAGCAGACCCTCCAAACCACCTCTTCTCTCCACCTACTCCTTAACTTTGAAATACTTGACTTATCCCTTCTCCATCCATTCTCTAGGCCAGAGGAAGTGTCAGGTGGGGGTAGAGGGGTGAGGGTGACTGGAGGGTCACATGGACAAGTCTCTTAATTCATACAAGGTTTATTTTTCCCTTTGCACGTAGGCATGAGAACACCTCTCTGGATTATTGTGAAGACTTACATGGGATAATATATATAAAGTACTTTAAAAACCTCTGAGTGCTTTATAAATATCAATTGATGTTATTATGACCAGGATGAGTGAGATCTCGATGAAGAGAAGGGCTCTTTGAGTTGAGAACTTCTGCATTGTTCTCTCAACTCTGGCCTGACTTCCTGAATCAACTTGAGTAGCTTACTTTCCTTCTGTGGGCCTCATTGTCCCTAAAACTTCAATGAGGTGGTTAAATATAGGTTTGACAATTCCTACTGTGGATCTGAGGACAGAAGTCCCATCCCCTGTATTCTGATAGGGGACATCATCTATCTGTGAAATGGATTTTGGGGCCAAAGGAAAGGGTGGATGGAAGAGAGAAAAAGGAGCTTTTTCTCGAAAAATAAACAAGTGATAAGATACATTTGAATTTGAATCTGTTTGGCTCCAGTGATGACATCTGGGGCTCGGTGTCATTTTAAAAGAGGATTCAGATGCTCTCTGTATTTGAATTGACTTAGTCTCCATCATTAAATAATTCATGTTGATTTAGGAAAGCTTTATTTCTAATGGGACTTGCATGAAGGCAGAGTTAATATTAGAACGGCCAGGGAGGAGTGGTGGATGGAGAGAGGGGACTGAGAAAATGAACCACATTTTAATAATTAACGCAACATCCTTGCCACCCATTTCCAACCAGTGTTCTCCCAGGCTCCCCAAACTCTGTTTCCTGAGCTGCTGGGGAGTTAAGATAGTCAAGTTAACCGCCCCCTCCCCTCCTGGCCCAGCCCCGTAGCAACAGGAAGCCAGGCTTATAGCTCTGGCCCGGAAATAGGGCAGATTCATCCAACTCTGGTATTTACTCTGTAGGGATGTGTAAATATATACAAATACCTATATGTATATATTCACACATGCATGCACACACGTATAACCCCCCACATATATTTAAATACACATGCATGTATGCATAACTATATGCATATATTCATAACACACACGTTATGTATATGTGCATATATAACCACAGGCATATGTTCACACGCATACACATAGGTATGTGTCTATATACACACACACATGCATTTTACATAACTACAACTACATATGTACAACCATTAGCTTTTGAGGTCAGGGCATGTCTTTTGCCTTTCTCTATATCCTCAGTTCTTATTGACTAACTCATCAACACACATATATAGATGCAGTTAGATGGTGTGGTGTCCTTGATGCAGAGTACTGCACTTAGAATCAGGTAGACCTGCATTCAAATCTTGCCTCAGACAATTTACTAGCCGTATTACCCCAGTCTCAATTTCCTCAACCTATAATGGGAATATACAAGTTGTTGTTCAAGTCATTTTCAGTCATGTCCAACTCTTTGTGACCCCATTTAGGGTGGTTTTTTTTTTTTTTGTGAGGCAATTGGGGTTAAGTGACTTGCCCAGGGTCACACAGCTAGTAAGTGTCAAATGTCTGAGGCCAGATTTGAACTCAGGTACTCCTGACTCCAGGGCTGGTGCTCTATCCACTGTGCCACCTAGCTGCCCCTAGGGTGGTTTTTTGGCAGAGATACTGGAGTAGTTTGCCATTTCCTTCTCCAGCCCATTTTACAAATGAGGAAACTGAGGCAAACAGGGTTTAAGCGACTTGCCCAGGGTCACACAGCTAGGAGGTGTCTGAGGACAGATTTAAACTCAGGAAGATGAATCTTCTTGACTTCAGGCCTGGCGTACACTGAGTTACCCCAAGAATATAAAAGGAATATGGGGAATATGGAATATTCATAAAGAATATGAAATATCATCTGTTTTTCTAAGTCATTGTGGGGATCAAATGCAGTCACAAATATAGAGCACCTTGAAAACCTTAATGCTTCATATTACATTATTATAATAATTAGCTCTTATTCTTAATGATTATATGTATTTATAGGTATGTATATGTCAACCTTTATCTTTGTACATGGGTCGTGCTGTCCAAAGGACTCCTTACTTAGTGCATAATGAGCTAGGCTGATCTTCTATCAGTAGATACTGTCTTTGACTGGGAGGGCCTTTACATTTTGGTAGGATCTGTCAAGGCTGTCTTGTAGGGGCATGTGTATGTATTTGTGCCTATGCAGCTACTCCATGTGTGTACCTGTGCTAATGCACGTGCACCCATGTGTCCCAGTGTTATATGACTACACACAGTCTCTGGGGTCACTTAGGTTTGTAAGCTGGCCCAGGCAGGGCTCCTTCATTTACAGAGAGGATGCTGGGGTTATCTTTTTTCTTCAGCTAAAACTTCCCTTTTCTGTTTTATCTTTTTATGACAAGTAGCCATGGGTGGATCATAGAATCACAGAATCCGACATGTTGTCTCTCCCCCTAGACTGTGAACTCTTTGGGGACAGGGACTGTGTTTTTCCCTTTCTTTGTATCCCCTGTGCTTAGCACAGGGCCTGGTATACAGTTAACAATAAATGCCTGTTGACTGACTAAAGGAACCTTGGGAGGCCAGCTTATCCATAGTCCAAGTAGGACCCTAGCTCTAAACCACCCCAGAGAGATGGAAATCAGGTATCTGACTACATTATCTGACTCCAGCTTGTCATCTTTCTGCTATATACTAGTTGTCCCTGTCCAAGACATTCCGGGTTCAGAACAAAGAAAGCCTTGGCCTAGCCAAGGTAAGTAATGGGAGCCACAGAATCTAGTGCCCTGAAGTTGGCTTGTTCACTAAGGACAAAGTGACCTGACCATGGATTCTATGCCTTTGGCTAGCAAGGGTGAAGGCTGAAACTAGGGTTTTGTTTAGTCTTGCTTGCTTAGTTCTCTCCTCCCCTCTCCTCTCCTCTGCTTCTCCCTCTCCCTCTCCTTCTTCTCCCCTCTTTTCCTCTCCTCTCCTCTCTGTCCCTGGCCTCCCAATGAAGCATATTCTGTGTTCAAAGTTGCTGCTTGGCTGATCACATCAGAGAGCTGGGAACACAATACTAATTTATGTGTCTGTGACTCTGGGCTTGGCTGCCAGGATTGGGGGGGGGGCTGGGGTCTGTGCTCATGCTGTCTCATGAGCCCAGGCAGCTCTGCAAGCTAGCCCTCTGGCTTCTCAAAATACGCTTCTGGCAGATGCATATTTTAACAACACACATCTGTTGGCTATATAATCTCTTGTATTTGCCCTCCTCACTTGGTGCTTTGATGGAGGACCTCTGGGGACCTCCAGAGGTTCCAGCCAAAGTGTTTGCTTTGCAATTTTCCTGGAATACCATCTGATTCGACTCTCACATTTTCTGCAGGTTCTAATCATGCTCTTACTTTATTTAATTAAAAATCTATCTCAGGCAAATACAGACTAAATTAGGAAGCTCTCCTATTCCTGGCTCACGGGGAACATTGTCCCCTCTGGGGATCTGCTAGGACATTTTCTAGATCTAGGATATTATGGCAAAGCAGATGGGGTCTTTGCTGGGGGGGTCAGCTAGGTGCTAGGTGGACACCTCTTTCCCCTTTCCTAAGCCTTCCAAATGAAAAGAAATGGAGCCCGTCTCATCTTTCCAGGATAAAGTGTCATCCTTGTTTCCTATGTAGGGTCCATCCCCAGGGTTAAGGGGGATGGGGTTTGCCCAGATGAAAGGAACTTAGCCTATCAGGAGAATCGATTACATTGAGAGGAAACCCTTGAGCATGATGGAACCAGAAACTCTCCAGATATTGTTGGGTATTGCTAGAGGTGTGGTCCTTCATTAAGGCAGGGTTTGGGAGGCCCTGGTTTAGAAGTGGATCATGGAAAGAAGACTAGCTTTGGGGTTGGATCATAGTCTGGGGCACGGTTTGAACTCGGGTCTTTCAAGCTCCAAAAAGATTATTCTTATTGTTGTTTTTCTTGTAAGAGGAAGCATTGCATCATGGTTAGAGAACTCACCTCAGAGTCAAGAAGACCTAGGTTCACATCTTGCCTCTGACATGTCTGGTATGACTAGGAAAATCACTTAACCTCTCAGGGCTATATAGGCAAGTCTCCGAGGCTTTATGTTGCAGAGGTGTTGACCTGCTTTGGTAAAGGGAGCTTCCTCACCTGGGAGATCCCCATACCAAGTGAAATCACAGGTATGGTCCCTAGCCTAGTTGGTGACATGGATGACATGACCTCTTAAGGTCACTTTCTCTTTCTCGGAGGGGAGGGTCTTAGAGAGATTGAAACCAGGAAGCAGCCCATGTCCCCCAGCCAAAGGAACACCACTTACACAGGTAGGCAGTGTTCAGTGGGCAGAACAAGGCCATGCAATTGGCAAGGGGGCAGAGTTCTATGGGCTGCTTCTTGGCATCATAAAGCACCAGGAGGGCTAGAATGTAACACACAGTGAAGTGGCGGCTGTTAACATCAGAACCAAAACACTTCTCAGAAATCTGGCTTGTAACCTGGAGGGACAGACTAAGGAAAATACAGGAAGGCAAGGGCCACACACTATCCTGGAAATGCTTGGTTCCTGAGCGGGGAAGGGTTGGGAGAGGCCTAAGAGGTGGCTATTATTTTATTCCAGAATGGAAGTTCTTAGGATCTTGTGTATTTTTCTTACTGGCCAATTCCATGCCATGGTGTAGCCCACCTTCTTTCTCTCCCCTCCCTTCTCCTCTCTTTCCCTATATTCCCCTCCCTTCCCTTCTCCTTCCCTCTCCTGCCTTGCCTTCTTCCCTCCCTTTCCCTCCTTCCCTTTCCTTCCAAGTCCCAATATTCCCTGAACACTGCCAATGTGTAAGGCATTGTGTCATAGTCCCATCCCTTTCAGGTAGCTTTGCCAGGGTCCTATCTGGAGTCATGGGGAAGAGCCACAAGGCCTGTCACCTCCCAAGGTTCCTTCTGCCATCCTTGGAATCTTGCAATTCTACGACCACTAATAGAGGCTCTTCCAGCCTCTTCCTTTTCAGGAGATGTGCAGCTTTTGCTTCCCCATGTTTTCGGTAATCTGTACTTCTAGCTTCTTTAGTGTCTCCCTCTTGGTCCCATTCTTGTATCCCTTTTCCTGGCTATAAAGGAAAACCAAAGGTTAAGGGAGATTTCTGAGGTTTACTTCGGGGGCTCATCCTTCCCATCTCTAGAAACTCAACTTGGCTCTCGGTAAGTGATCCTGAGGGGCCTGTCTGCTGGAGTGTTTGGAAAGATCTGTCCCACTGCATTTAGCCATGTAGATTTGAAAACAATGTGACAAACTCTTAAATATTTAATCTCTGAACAGCCGTGCTGTTCCTCCTCTGCCCATCCAAGGAGGCAGCATCTCAGGCTGCTGAGCCTGCTGTCAGACGTGGGTTCTGGCTCACAGGTGGGCTAGGCAGCGTCGGTGATCTTTCTTTCTCTGGCATCACTTGCTTGATTCCATGCTGGGGCTTAATACTGCTCTGCTGTGTACAGAAGCAGGGTGGTGCAATGGAAAAACTATTGGACTGAGTCAAATTATCTAAGTTTTCATCCCAGCTCCATTATGTACTAATCATATGACTTCAGGCAAATCTCTTAACATCTTTCAACCTCTATTTTCTCATCCACAAAATGGGCATGACAATGGCTGCATACCAAGCTTATCATGAGGATTAAATGAGATAATATATGTGAAAATGTCTTGAAAAATGATAAAGTCTGATGCAAACATCACAATCACTATGTCAAGTGTCTGTGATTTTGTTAGTGCAGGAATTCTCCCAATCAATGTTGATTGCAACCCATCTATAACCGGGTAGATAATTCCTAGAAAATTGCCTGAACTTTAGAGATTAGTGGCTTGTCCATAGTTACACAGCTGGTAAATACTAAAAGGTGGGGGGGCAGATAGGTGGCACAGTGGATAGAGCACCAGCCCTGGATTCAGGAGGACCTGAGTTCAAATTTGGCCTCAGACACTTAACACTTAATAGCTGTGTGACCTTGGCCAAGTCACTTAACCCCAATTGCCTCACCAAAAAAAAAATACTAAAAGGTGGGATTTGAATTCAGGTCTTCCTGGGGCAGCTAGGTGGCACAGTGGATAAAGCACAGGCCCTGGATTCAGGAGGACCCTAGTTCAAATTTGGCCTCAGATACTTGACACTTTCTAGCTGTGTGACCCCACTTAACCCCAATTGTCCCACAAAAAAAAAATAAAAGGGCTATGAATTCAGGTCTTCCTGATTCTAAGTCCAACGTTACCCATCACATCATATTGCTTCTATAAAAATGTACAATATTTCCGTTTATGAGGCTTGGCACACTATGGATACTTAATGAACATTACTGATGTAGGCTAAAAGTTGAGAGGGAAAGTGTGGGGAGCTGAGCTCCAATTTAGAGAATTTCAGACCTTACGAATTCATTGAGTTCATTTGTGTGCCTCTATGTAAGACTGCCTGAATGAAGGAGGGGTGACTGCTTTCCCAGGATGATTAGGAGCTCATGGGAACCATGAAAGGGGGACATTAAAATATTATGGCAGCTGGTGGTGCAGTGGATAGAATGCTGGGCCTGGAATTAGAAAGACCTGGGTTCAAATACAGCCTTAGACCCTTACTAGCTATGTGACCTTGGGCAAGTCATTTAACATTTGTTTTCTCAACTGAAAATAATAGCATGTACCTCCCAGGGTGTAAGGATCAAATGAGATAATATTTGTAAAGTGCTTAACACAGGGCCTGGCACATAACAGACACTAGAGAAATGCTAGCTATTATCATTAAGATGCATTATTATTAATATTATATGGAAAAAGGAAAGGTAGGGTGAGGGAGAAGAACAAGAAGGAAGCAGCAGTGCCCTGAAATTTAAGGCTTAAGCTTCAGTCAATACAATGTGATGTTTAAAACCTATATTGTGGTCACCTTAAATTAGAAGCTTTTGCACCAGTCTTTGGGCATTAAACATTTATTAAAGCATATAGGCATTCACACGGAGTTTAGAAAGTTAAGAAAAGTTCTATCTAGCCTAGAGTTCCAGCCTGGTCAGGTTCTTCCTCAAGTCCTCCACCACCAGCCTGCTTCAATCATGAACTCTCTAGCAAACTAATTGTGGAAGTTTTTTATAGGTCTGGAACAGAGTCGGTCCTTACACACTGCTTCAAGCTGATTGGTTGGTGTCCTCCAAATCCATTGGTTCACTGAACTTGAAGGTGTTCTCAAGTTAAGTTCACAGTCTAGCTTCTGAGAACAATACCTTTTTTTTTTTAATTAAATTAAATTAAATTTTTTTAGTGAGGCAATAGGGGTTAAGTGACTTGCCCAGGGTCACACAGCTAGTAAGTGTGAAATGTCTGAGGCTGGATTTGAACTCAGGTACTCCTGAATTCAGGGCCAGTGCTCTATCCACTGCGTCACCTAGCTGCCCCTGAACAATACCTTCTTAAGGGCTAGCCAGGTGTGATTACAATCTAGTTAACTTTGAAGTAGACTAATCAGAAGTCAATCACTCTCACTTGATTCAATCAGTTTAAATTAATCTCCAGGTGGGTCTTTGAGTATCTGCTAAATCCCATTATTTTATCACAACAAGAAACATTTATTAAGCACGACAATGTGCTAGCCAGGGGGTTACAGAGATAAAGACCAAGATCCAGTGCCTCCTTTGGGGGAGCCTATATTCTACCATATCCGTACACAGACAACTGTGAAATAAAGTGGGGGTAGTTGAGGTCAAAGAGAGAAGAGATGAAGGGATCTAGGGAAATCTAAAGACCTTTTTAGTGGGGTGAGGGGTAGAAGGTACAGGAACCAAGGAAACCTCACAGAAGAGCTGATATCTGAGCTGAACTTTTGGTGACTAGGAGGATTCTGAATGGTGGACACAAGGAGGGGGTGCATTCTAGGCCAAGGGGACTATCTTTATGTACAGAGGTGGGGGGATGACATCCATTGAGGTTGGTTGACAACTCATGGTCTGGTTTGACTATAATGTGGAGTATGTGAAAGATAATAATGTTAATTAAAGTTGGTAAGGTAGGCAAAAGCCATATTATGGAAAGTATTGAATACCAGATTAAAGAGAGTTTTCTTTTTAAATCCTAGACTCTATCAGGAGTCATTGAAGACTTATGAGCATGGTCCACCTAGCTAGCTGGCAGATCTTCCCAGGGTGGCAGGAGACCTCTGTTCTCCACAAGTGCTCTTTCTGTATTGACCCATTGGTTTTCTCCATATGTCCATTGATACCCTTGCCACTTGTCAAAGCCAGAATTCTTACCAAGAACGGTGAGGCGGGCTGGTCGTGACCGGATGGCTGCCTGGATGGCCTGGCATTCATACACAGCATCATCTTGCAGCTCTGCCCGAAGAATCTTCAGGTGATGCTCTCCAGACAAGTGGTTTCCTACCACTAGGTACTGTGGGTAACCTACAGGGACAACAGGCAAGTCAAATAAGCATGTAAGAGAAATGAGGTGAGGGGAATTGGAGGAGGAGGGTGGGAAAGAGGTTGACAAAGGAGCAATGGTCAATACCGGCGGCAACAGTGACTGGATTTCAGAAAGTCAGTGTAGGAAACAAGGGGCTGCCTTGTGTCTCAGCCTAGAAAGGTGTGTGGAGCTAGAAGAGCTGTGGCATGGATGGAGTGGAGAGGTAGCTCTTAGCTACCTTGGAAAGTGGAAAGGTGGGAAATGTACAATTTGTGTTTTGGGTAATATGTAGAGCTATATCAAGGTAGGTTGATTTGGACTTTACCCCAGGCTGTTAACAGAAGGAAGTCGAAACAACTAAGCTTATTGCCTAGTTACCAAGAATAATTTTGCTGAAATGAAATAGCCAGTTTACTGCTTTCCTCTCCATACTCCAGATAAGCCTCGGCCTGGGCCTGCTCCGCTCCCTTCCCTGGCTAGGAGTCCCACAAGCATCAGTCTTATGGTATCATTCTTGTTGGGGCTAATTTTTTGGAGTCCCTGTCTTCACTCCAAAGGGTGCTAGATTTGGAGTCTGGTCCCTTACTAGCTATGTGAGCCTGGGAAAGACCTCAGTTTCCTTATCTGTAAAATGAAGGAGCTGGCCTACATGACCTCTAAGGTTCCTTTTAGCTCAAAATCTATCATTCAATGATTGGGCAAAATGGTAGAGCGGCCTTGTGCCCTGGGGGATCTCTCTCTGCCCACCCACTCTGTTCTCAGTTTCAGGGCCTGGCTAGTAACATTGCTAGTTACATCTCTGGTAACTTCTGTGGAGGAAGGGAGAGGGGCGAGAGTCAAGGAAGGCAGGGCTGTGATGTGGGTCAACGAGGGATTTTTGTTAAAAGGGACAGGATGTAGAAGTACCAGATTGTGGCACAGTGGATAGAGCACCGGGCCTGGAGTCAGGAAGACCTGAGTTCAAATCAGGCCTCAGATACTAGCTGTGTGACCCTGGGCAAGCCACTTAACCCTGCTTGCCTCAGTTTCTTCATCTGTAAAATGAGCTGGAGAAGGAAATTGCAAATCACTCCAGTGTCTTTGCCAAGAAAACCCCAAATGGGGTCAAGAAGAGACTGGATTGAAAACACAAGACTGGATTGAAATGGCTGAATAACAACAACAAAACCCAGTGCCTAGTGTCTAAGAGTGTGTGGCCTCCTGGAACAGCCTTTTAGGTTTATTCAGTTATCTCTTCCATCCACCAATTAAACCTTTATGGGACCCACAACACTCAGAAATGCCCACCCCCCAGCCCCTGCTTTTTGCAATGAATAATAGATAAATACTCAATGAAAATGATAAATCATTAATCCAATCTCACAATGTAGGGTCTAATTTAAATTCTAATGAGTTAAGTTCTTTAAACTGACAGTGTTGTCTCTTTATTCTTGGATGAAGAATCCAGAAGGGCTGTTCTGGAAAGGATTTGTTGACTACTCTTGACCTTTGGCTTAGCCAGGGCAGAGCGTGGATCAGTTAAACTCACTGCCATACAAAGCAGGGGAACTCCCCAAAGTGACCACTCTCTTCTCCAAGCATCATCTCTACCTTGCTTGGGAGAGGGATGGAGAGGTCGGGAGATGCCAATTCCCTTCTAACCACTCCCTTTGACTTTAACCATCATGATGTAGAAAAGACCAGTTGAGATCCAAGAAATGGGCTCCCTTTACTTTATGCTGCCTTGTGTAGATCAAGTCTGCTGCATTTTGTCAAGGTCCAGAAGAATAATAACAGCTAGAGAGACATTATGGCTAGGTGGCCAGTCTTGGAGTTGGGAATACCTGGGTGAAATCTTCCTCTGACACATACTCACCCATGGGCAAACTACTTGATCTCCCAGGGCTCCAGTCAAAATTTTAAGATGTTTATTTACTTAGGGGAGGCTGATTTGTTTCAGTAGAGGGAGTCCATACACTGGGAATCCCCCACATGAAGGACATCACAGATCTGGATCCAATAGCAGCTCACTTTTATATAATACTTTAAGGTTTGTTTGCTCCATTCACCATAACCTTGTGTTATAAGTAGTGCAATTAGCATTATTCTCATCTGACAGATGAGTAAATTGAGGCTCAGAGAGGTTAAATGGTTTGCCCAGGTCACATGCCTAGTTAACATCACAAACAAGACTTGATGCTGTATCCTCCAGACCTCAAGCTCTTTCCTCATAATGGGGACAATCGGGAGAAGGGCAGCTAGTATAGTGAGATGATTCAAAACTGTCATATGAGGAATGGTTGGAGGAAGCAAGGGTGCTTAGGAGAGAAGATTTAGGGAAGCCCAATCACTCTCTTTAAATGTCCAAAGCTTGGTCATTTGGAAGAGGGAGCAGACAGATCCCGTCTTACCCTAGAAAGGAAACTAGAGCCAATAAAAGGAAGTAATAATGAAATTGTATTTGTCTAGACACGAGGATTTAAAAAAAAAACTCATTAAGAGAAGGAGCTGCCCTGTTTGGTAGTGAGTTTCCTACCACTAGAGAGATTCAAGGAGAGGCCAGATTACCATTGACTACAGGGTCCTTCCCCTTCCCCTTTCCCTTCCCCTTCCCCTTCCCCTTTTTCTTTCTTTAGCATCCTTGGCGCTTTCTGTAGAAAGGGCTTTTCTCCTCTATGGTGGGTTGGACTCGATGAATTCTAAGTTGCCTGCTAATCCTAAATCCCAAGTGGCCTCCTGGCGATGTGAGCAGGGTGCCTCTGGGAGGGACCAGCAGCAGTCATAATCAGGGGACCTTCTGTCTGCATTTGAAGCAGCAGTGACATTCCACTGGGTGCTTCACAACCTGCTCTCTGCAATTACTTTTATAACATAAACAAAAACTTGGACAAAACTAGCTATCTTAATGTGAGGCCCGAGGGTGCTTATAACCAGCAAGCTCCTCTTCCTAAGGCCACTGTTTTCTGCCCCCTGTCTCCCTTATTTCCCTTTTCAGTGCTTTGGGATGGGAACCCAGGTGAGTGAATCGTTCTCCATCAGGGTTGGGGTGAGAGAAGTGGGGGTGGGGCTGGGTAGCAGTGCGGGGTAGGGCTTCCTGTTCTATTCTCATCTTCTCCGTGCTGCTACTCTCCTTGCAGGAGGCTCCCCACCCCCGCCCCTTTGCCCTCTCCCTTGCATCCCCCTGCCCTGTTATTAGTCTTGGGCCTCCCGCAGGCATCTTGGCTCATTCTTGCATTTGGTTGTTTTGCAAGCTATGAGCAGCAGGACTTTGCTCTCATGAGCTGCAGAAAACGCAAATGATGGGTTTGTTTGTATTTGGCTAATTAGAAGACTAGCTGCGATGCTATCCTAAGAATTGGCAGCTTCTCTGGAAAACGCACACCCAGTAGCATTAATTGCAATGGCTGTTTCCCACCCCTAAATCCTTCTTCAGAATTTTTTCTCTCTTGAAATCCCAGAGGAAGATAAGTGATGTTGTGAACTGTGAAGGAACCCAGTTCAAAGTCACACTGAACAAGTTTGGAGAGGGGGACCCCAGGGGAGTGGAGAAGATTTGTTGTTTCATAGATAGGGTGCTGGGATGGGAATCAGAGCACCTGGATTTGGGTTATGTTCTGTGTTTATCAATTACCTTGCTATCTGTGACTCTGTTTGCCTATCTGTCAAATGGGGAGAACAAAATTATCCTTTCTTTCCTTCCCTAGATCGCTGGGAATTTATGAGATGGATGTTTGAGAAAGGCTTGAGCTCCTTAGAAGAAAGATGCTCCATCAAAACAAGAATCTATTCTTTATAAATAATTTCCTTGGCTGGATTTTCCATTTATGTAACTTGTCTTTAATGTATTTAGGGCATGCCTGTTCATTGTTTTTCGTGACCTAAATGGAACTGCACAGTCAAATGGGACAAAATTAGAATGGGAGTGGTTTCCTACTCTTATCTCTGGCACATCCATCAATCTACAAGCATTTACTATGTACCTAGCATGTTATTTGATTATTTGGGGTCTCAGTTTCTCCATCTGTAAAATACTTGCCAGAAGCTAAGTGCTTAATAAATATTTCTTGAATTGAATTCCAGTTCCCTCACTCCCTCAGGGTGACTGGCATGTGGCAGCCTTACTGAATTGGATTCAATTGAATGGATCAACATACATGCATATATACATAATTAAAAATTTTGTAAATGACAAATATTTTTGAAAATTTATCTCTCCCTTCTACGAAATCTCTCCAAATTGAGCAAATTAAAAGAAAAGAAAAGAAAATACCACCTTCAATATTTATCGACATAGTTGCCACATTAGCCAATTTAAGGCAATTGGAGTTAAGTGACTTGCCAGGGTCACACAGCTAGTAAGTATCTCAGGTAAGATTTGAACTCAGATCCTTCCAGCGTCAGGGACAGTGTTCTATCCACTGTGCCACCTAGCTGCTCCAATGCAGAACAGTGGTTCTTTTCCTGCATTTTAAGTTCATGACTTCTCTGTCAGGGACTGAGTGATCTGACTCATCTTCACTAATAAACACTTCAATATCTGTCCTTATTTTGATATTGATATTTTTGGGATCTATGAGAGGGCAAGGGCTTCTTCAGTACAAAGCAGATGTTTTATTTCTTTGGGTCTTGAAAGGAAGCTCAATCTTCTTTTTGTTTGTTTAATCAGGAGAACCAAAATGGTGAGGGTGAAGACTCATTAAATCATTGTCTTTCTCTGAGTAGTTCCCAGATTTGCTTCTTGGTAGACAGTTCCTCATGACTGGAGGTCCTCAATCAAAGGCTACTTAGAACACAGGAATGTTATGGATGGAATACCTATTTAGTTGCAGGTTGAACTTGATATCCAAGGTCTCTTCTAACTTTGAGAGTTGATTATTGATTCAGATTGAGGACAATAGCCTGAATCCCAGTACAAGAAGAAACCAGTTCTTGGAAATTCATTCCCCTTCTTTACCACAGTAGTACAGAATGCTATATAGTCAACTCTCATCTGGGTGTGGGGCAGCGAGGGAGAGTGGAATGAACACTGGACTTGGAATCTCCCTACTGTTCCTAGTTCTGCCCTCTGGAACTGAGCAGAGTGTGACAGCCTTTCAAATATTAGAAGATTACTATCATACTAGATATACAAGGCAGCTAGGTAGTACACCTGGAATTAGGAAAACCTGAGTTCAAGTCTGCCCTCAGGCACTTACTAGCTTATGATCCTGGGCAAGTCATTTAACATCTTCCTGTCTCATCTGTAAAATGGGAATCGTTCTAGCACCTACCTCCCAAGGTTATTGTGAGGATCAGATGAAACAGTATATGTAAAGTGATTTGCAAACCTTAAGACTCTTATGTAAATGATAGCTGCTATTATTATTTTGTCCCCTCTGTCTCCTCTAGTCTAAACACCCCCAGAGTTCCTTCAACCGATCTGGGCTTTGCTACTTACTAGTTATGTGACTTCTAGAAAGAAATCGATTCTCAGTTTATTTCTCTGAATCTCAGTTTCTTTATACCAATTCTTATACTACGTATCTCACTGTGATCCAGTGACACTGGCCTCCTTGCTAGTCCTCCCATGAGATAGCCCATTTCCTGAATCTGAGCATTTCCACCAACTGTCTTCCACATTTGGAATTCTCTCCCACCTCATTAGGCTTCCCTGGCTTTCTTTAAGTGTCAGCTAAAACAATTATTGACCATATTTGCCAAGAAGACTTTCCCAGTCCTCCTTAATTTTAATGCCTTTCCTCTGAGACAATTTCCAACTTATTCTGTGTTTATCTTATTTGTACATAGTTGATTGCATATTGTCTACTCCATTAGATTGGGAGTGCCTCGAGAAGAAGGAGTTTTTCAAACCTTTCTTTGTACCTCCATGCTTAGCGTAGTGCCTGACATACTGTTTGGTTGTTTTCAGTTGTGTCTGACTCTTTGTGACCCCATTTGGGGTTTTCTTGTCAAAGACAAGTGGTTTGCCATGTCATACAGTTCATTTTACAGATGAGGAAACTGAGACAAAGAGGGTTAAGTACTTTGCCCAGGGTCACATAGCTAGTAAATGTCTGAAGTCAAATTTTAACTCAGGAAGATGAGTCTTCCTGACTCCAGACCCAGCACTCTACTCCCTGCATCACCTAGCTGCCCAAGGTACTATATAAATTTAAATGTAATTAGGTTATTTATTAAGTGGTTTATCCCTGGTGACCTCCAGATGGCCTCCTTGAGTCTTCCCATTTACAACCTTAGGTCATCCCCAGACTGGCTGAAAACATCTGGCAAGGAATACAGATTCTTTAATTAGTAAATGATGCCAAGCCAAGCCCAGGGAAGCTATTTGGGGTTTGGGAAGAATGTCTCTTTATCCAGTTATGGGTGGTGGAGGGAGTTCAGATTCTTTGAGAGACTGGCTAGTTTCCATACTACTTAAACTTTATGACAACAGACAGTATATTTTGGAGAGATTATTATGTATTTTATCCATGCTCAGTTGGGCTGTAACATTCAGATCCTGTGAATATATTGACCATTGCTCTAATGTTTCAACATATATCTCTGGCAAGACATAACTCACATTTTAAAATATTAATTTTCTGGCCATCATGTTCCCAAAGACACTTCACTTTTATTTTTTTCTGCAGCTGTATACCTCGTGGGAAGCAGAGTTACTTCTTAAACTAGAGATGCTTCTTTCTCTGCTCTGATGTATCAGGTGGATGCAGAAGAAGCCCGAAGCTTGAAAATGATCACTCACTCACCTCAAGGGGCAGTCATTTTTTTTCTGAGTAAGTGGGCAACTGGGTGGCTCAGAGGATGGACCGTTGGACCTGTAGTCAGGAAGACTCATCTTCCTGAGTTCAAATCCAGTTTCAGACTGTGTGACCCTGGGCAAATTACTTGACCCTGTTTGCCTCAGTTTCCTCATCCATAAAATGAGCTGGAGAAGGAAATGGCAAACCACTCCAGTATCTCTGCCAAGAAAACTCCAAATGGGTTCAGGAAGAGTCTGAAATGACTCAACAACAACAAAAACAACAACAACAACAGTGTGGCCAAGAGGCTGTTTCAATTTCTTTTACTGCAAGGGGGGAGGAGGTTTTGTATGATGTTTGGGTGGGTAGCTCCAGGTTTGGCATTTACTTGCCAAGATATTTTATTCATCTTTCTTAGATGTATGCATGCTGTTAAAATTACCAATGAGTATTATTGTTGTTGTTTGGTTTTTGTTCCAGAAGAAGACCATGACATCGGAGTGATGTCATGACTTGCACTGAATTGGATTTAAGTGAGGGAGGGATGTTCAAAGTCCCAACCTCACCCTCTCCTTCAGAGCCACCTGGGTCCAATGGCAAGATATATATCAAGATGACTGGAGATGGCCCTGGATGTTTAAGGCAATTGGAGTTAAGTGACTTGCCAGGGTCACACAGCTAGTAAGTATCTCAGGTGAGATTTGAACTCAGATCCTTCCAACTTCAGGGACAGTGTTCTATCCACTGTGCCACCTAGCTGCCCCAATGAGTATGATACATCTTTGGAGGGAATACACAGAACAGTGATTCTTAGAGTGTGTTCTGAGAACACTTGGGAATCCCAACACCCTTTCGGGGGTCCAAGAGGTCAAAATTCTTTTCATAATAAGTTTTTAATACATTAAATATAAATAGTTATAACCCACATAAACAAAACCTTTTTGGGGAAACATCAATAATTTTTAAGAATGTAAAGAGGTCCTGAGACCAAAATGTTTGAGAACCACTGGCAGAGAGTTAGAGCTAAACAGGACTTTGGAGACGATATAATGTGGCCCCCTTATTTTGTATTTTATTTTGTAGATGAGGAGACAAAAGCCTGAAAAGAAATGACTTGCCCTCTAACTCCAACTCCTAGGAATGATTAGACTATGGGTAATTATGTTGAAGGAAGAGCAAATCTCGGGAATCTGACATACCCATTAGAAGAATGTCAATCCAACCTGTTAATGCTAGAGTTGGTACAGAGTTAAATTTATAGCATATCAGAGATGGAAAAGAATCTTAAAGATCATGTAGTCATCCCAGAGAAGTTAAATGAATCGTCTATGGTCACATTATTAATTATAGTCATAACTCAAATTCGTATAACATTTTAAGATTTACAAAATACTTTCCTTATAAGAACCCTGTGAGGAAAGGAGAGCAAATGGCACTCTCCCAGTGAATGGAGGAGGAAACTGAGACTCTGAGAAATTAAGTGGTTACATAGCTATCTGTGTCAACAGGTACTAATTAGGCGCTTATTGTGTGCCATGCATTGTGCTAAGCATTGGGAGTACTAAGAAAGGCCAAAAACAATTCCTGCTCTCATAGAGCTCATAGTCTAATGTAAATGACTATGTATTAATTATATATATATATATATATATATATATATATGTGTGTGTGTGTGTGTGTGTGTGTGTGTGTGTGTATGCATGTATGGATGATAAATTGGAGATAATCTCAGAGGGAAGCTAGTAGTGTATGAAGTAAGGTTTAAACCCAGGTCTTGTGACTCTCAAATTCAATTCTATTTCATTTACACCCTGCTGCTTCCCATGATGTCTATTGCCTTTCTTTCTTTTTTTAAATCGAGACATCATCAATTTGTACTCTCAGAGATGAAAGGAATCTTGGAGATAATTTAATTTAATTTCTTCACTTTATTTATATGAAGAAATTGAGACCCACAGAAGTAATAGGATCAAGAGATCATAGATTTAGAGCCGGAAGAGCCCTGGGAGGTCATCATGCCAAAACTCACCCCATTCTACAGATCAGGAAAGTGAAATACAGGGAAATGAAGAGACTTGACCAGCGACACACAGCTATTGAGTATCCTGAGAAGGATTTTAATATAGTTGTTCCTTAATCCAAGTCCAGGCCCCCCACTAAACCACATTTCTTAACTTGAAATATAAATGTACAGGAGAAATGCTGTAACCGAAGTCATACAGTTAGTGACACAGACAAGACTTGAATCCAATTCTCCTGGTTTCCAGTCCAATGATCTTTCTACTATGACATGTTGCCTTCCTAAAGATTGGATCTGTGTTTAGAGGAAGGAAAATAGCCTGGACTCTTAGACCCTGGTCATCAAGAATAGGGATACCCCTTATTTCTAAAATATAACTAACATTTATAGGTCCATTAAATTAAAGTTGAAACTAGACTCGATAAGGTAACATCATATTTATTTATTCATTCATTTATTTACTTATTCATTCATTCATTTATATGCTTATATATCTATTCATTTATTTATAAATTTACTTATTCATTCATTCATTCATTTATTCATTTATCTATCATCTATCTATCTATCTATCTATCTATCTATCTATCTATCTATCTATCTATCTATCTACCTACCTATCTAGTGATTTGCCCAGGGTCACACAACTAGTAAGTATCAAGTGTCTGAGGTCAGATTTGAACTCAGGTCCTCCTGAATCCAGGGGCAGTGCTTTATCCACTGTGCCACCTAGCTGCCCCAACATTTTCAAACAACAATTTCAAAATTGATCCTTAGAGCCATCCTTCCTTTCTTTATTGTTCTTTCTCCTCCTCTCTACCTTCTCTCTTTTTCTCTCCCTTCCCCCTTTCTCTCCTTCTTTCCCTATTTTTCTCTCCCTCTCTCCCTCTCCCTTCCTCTCTTTTTGTTCCTTTTTGTCTCTTTCTCCCCTCCCCTTTCTTTTGCTCCCTCTTTTATCCCTCTCTCCCTCCTTTCCTTTCTTCCTTCCTCTTAACACTAATAGTAGAGAGTTTCAAATTCCCATTCTCTGTGGATCCTAGGTTCTGAATTGATGTTTCCCACTCAAAACTGAAATAAGCATTGATGAAGTCCACAAAGGGTCATAGATATTTGTGCAAAAGGCATGGTGAGTGGGTGGACAGGACTGAGAAAGGCCAATACATTTCCTCTGCTGAGCTGGAGCCCACAGAAGATATAGACACACTTACGTGAGAGATCCCGGCCTACACCCAGGGCCAGGCCATCTTTGATCCAGAGAACAAAGCCATCATACTCTGGGATGGC
The DNA here is from genome assembly GCF_019393635.1 of Dromiciops gliroides. Classification (NCBI taxonomy): domain Eukaryota; kingdom Metazoa; phylum Chordata; class Mammalia; order Microbiotheria; family Microbiotheriidae; genus Dromiciops; species Dromiciops gliroides. The sequence goes on along the minus strand of NC_057863.1, from coordinate 503,277,890 downwards.
ACAAAGTAGTGTCACTGGCTGTCCTGACACCACCACTTGGTCCTGGGGCTGCTGGCTGAAGGAGTATACTTGACCTGGGGAAAAAAAAGAAACAGAAAGGTTGGGTTATGGCTGGTTCCAGACTAGAATATTAAGAAGGATATTGACACTTGAAGTGTGTTCAGAAGAAGGGGGAACAAGATGTTAAGAGGACTGGAACTCGTGTTATAGGAGGAACAGCTGAGGGAATTGTAGATGTTTGACCTAAGAGGAAAATAAAAGACTGGGCAGGGGTTGGGGGTTGGGATAGAGTGGAGAAGGACATGGTTGCTGTTTTCAAGATATTGAAGATTTATCACGTGGAAGAAGGATTAGCTTATTTCCAATTTTTGCTCCCAGGCAGCTGAGTATCCCTGGTAGAAGTCATGAATGGAATTGATTTCACACATTTATACATTTATGGTATATAACTTCAATGTAGCTTGGAATTTTTACTCTGTTATTATTGATGCTATCTCGTTTAACAATTGTTCCATACCTTTTCCTCTTTTCTCAAATACCCAACTATATCCCACCTTCCACACTTAAAGCATATGATTTAGCTTCCTCATTGGAAAGATTGAGATCATCCAGTGGCAGCACTCTTCATCTCCTCTATTCCTCAAAAATGTTCAGTTTCAGTAAATGTATGCGTTACTTTTTCTTTCTTTCCTTCAGGGAGAGATAGTCCTAATCTTGCTTTTGATTTTTAAATTAAATTTTATTTTTTTCAATTAACAAACATTTGTTTTATCTCTCTTCCACCTCCTCCTCCTACTGCAAACAATAAAAGCTCCAAATCCTTGTAACAAGTATGCAGAGTCAAGCAAAACAAGTTCCCACACTGATCATGTCAAAAAATATGTGCATCATGCTGCATATTAGTCCATCGCCTTTCTGTCAGAAGATGTGTTCCTACTCTTGCTAAGCCTAATCCTTCTACTTGTGCCCTTGATCTCATCCCCTTGTTTTCCTCCAGCAACCCTCCTTACTCCATACATACATCTTTAATTGTTCCCTATTGGCTTCTCATCTGTTAACAAACATTCTTAGGTTTTCCCAATCCTGAAAAAAATTTTCCTTGACTCTTCTAATCCATCCAACTATCATTCCATCTCTCTCTTCCTCTAGACTTTACAATCTTTTGAAAAACTTGGCACTATTTAATGTCCCTCACTTCCTCATTGTTCACTCTCTCCATGTCATCTCTTTCTAATCTTGTTTGAGACATTATAGTTTCTTGGTTCTCATACCTTTCCAATTATTCCTTTTCTTGTCTTCATCACAGACACCAGATCCTCTTTTCAACCCTTGAGTCTTCCTTAAAGTCCCCTTTGCCCTCTTCTCTCCTCCTCATCTCTCTGTCTCTCTTTCTCTGTCCCTCTCTTCCTCTGTCTCCATCTGTTTTTCTTTTTTCTCTCCCTCTCTCCTTCCTTCTCTCTGTGTCTTTCTCTGTGTCTCTGTCTCTCTCTTCTTCTTTCCTTTCTGTTCTCTCTCCATCTCTGTCTCTGGTTCTCTTTCTGAAATCTTATTCACTCGCATGGCTTCGGCTATCACATCTACACACATGACTGACAAAAACTATTTCCAGTTAACCTATAAAGTTATAACAAATAAAGTGGTATTTATTAAGTACCTACTATGGCCAGGCACTATACTTACTAGGCACTGGGGGAACAAAAATAAAATAGTCCCTAACCTCTAAGAATTTATATTCTGTTGGATGATTCATTATGGTAGAAACAGCTCTGGCTTTTGAATCAGAGGATCTGGGTTCAAATTCAATCATTGAAATCTTCTACTCCCTGTGTAACTTTGGGTGAGTCATTTAGTATTCCTAGGTCTCAGGTTTCTTATCTTTAAGATGAGGGGCTTGAATCAGGTGGCTCTGAAGTTCACTTGAGCTCTTGATTTATGCTCCTATGTGGAGCATGGGTAAATACAAAATAAATGCAATATTTTTTTAGAAGGGGGACTAGCAACTGATAAATCTGAATCTTGACACATTTCACTTTGGGGCTTTAATTTTCTCTACCCAGCTCAGGCTCAGGTTTTTCTTCTCTTCTTACCTATATCTTTTGCTGGTTCCTCATTCTCTTTCTCATACCTTAATGGGGCTGCTCTGTCAAGGGTCTCTCCTTGGTTGAGCCTCCTCTTTCCAACTGCCAAGCTCAGTCACTCCCTCAAACTACCCCTATTCAGAGGCTCCCCAAATCCTACTTCCTGTTTTGACCTCCCTTTTGAGGTCCAGATTGACATTTTCATCTCCATGGTCTACTAGCACTTCAAACGCAACATATTTGAAACTCAACTTATTATATTTCCCCCCTCTAAATCTCTTTGTCATTCTAGCATTACTGTTTTTATCAGTGGCACCACCATTCACTCAGCCTCCCATGTTGAAAACCTTGGTGTCCTTGATTCTCCTTTGTCGTTCATTTCTCATATCCAATCATTTACTAAGTGGGTGCTGATTCTACTCCCATTATGAATCCATCTCTCTTTCTCTATTGGTTGCCACCATCTTAATTCATACCTTCACAACCAGTCACTTGGATTACTGCAATAGCTGCCCAACAGACCTTGCCTGCCTCTATTTTTTCTCCTTCCAATTCATCCTTCACATCTCTGTCAGATTAATCTTCTAAGGAAGATTAATAGATCAGGACACATTACTCTCAAGTTGTTCCCTAGTGACTATAAAGTTTAAATTCTTTTGCCTGGATTCCAAGGCCCTCAACAATCTGGTACCATGCTACTTTTCTCAATATCCTAAAATCTGAGTCAGAAAGGACCTCAGATGCCATCTAGGTCAACTTATACCTGAATCAAAACCCCTTTTAGAATATACTCTGGCAGCCTTTGTTTGAAGGCTTCTAGTGAGGGGAAACCTATGGCCTTTCAAGGAATCGCATTAGACTTTCAAAAAGCTTCAATTCTTAGGAAGTTTTTCTTTACAAAGAGGCAGGATGGTCTGGTGGTTAGAGTGCTGGACCTGTCAGGCAGACCTCGCTAGTAGCATAGTCACGAATGGCCCATAACTTACCCTTCTCCTTCCATCTCACATTTTCCTCATCTACTCAAATGATACATGCAGAATTTACTTCACAGGGTTTCTGTCAGGCTCAAATGAGATGCGTGTAAAGTTCTTTACAAACAGTAAAGTGCTATATAAATATCAGTTATGACATCAAACCTAAAATTGGCTCTTTGTAACTTTTACCCATTGCTCCTATTTCTGCCCTCTGGGGCTAAGCAGAATAAACATGTTCCTTCATCCTTGTGACAACCTTGCTAAAAATTGAAGACAACTATCATATCCTCTCTAAGTCTTCTCTTCTCCAGGCTAAATATACCCACTTCCTTCAAGTGATGCTCATATACCCTGAACTCTGGGCACTTCTCTTTCCTGTTCACCCTTCTCTGGCCTCTTTCCAGATTTCCAATATCCTTTCCTATAAAGAACCCTTTAGAACTGAGTACCATCCTCCAGATGTGGTCAGACCATCACAGCATCCAGTGGCACTACTACCTCTCTAATTCTGAATACTTTTCCTTTCTCAATGACATTTTTTGGGCTGCCATATCCTCCTGCTGACTCATACCAAGCTTACAGTACAATAAAATACCCAAATCTCTGCCAAACTTCTGTCTCCCCACGATGGGGCCTCAATATTTCATTTCTGAAGTTGATTTTCTAAAACCAAGTATAAGAATTTAATCATTATGAAATTTCATTTTTATTATATTTGGTCCAGTGTTCTCCTTGTGATTGTTACTTTTTCCCTAGATAATACTAACAATTTCTTTAAAATACATTTTAGAATTTTGACAGGAATTGAAGTCAAGCTCATTGGCCTATTATTTGGAGAGTCCATTTTCTTTATCCCCCCTCCCCTGTTTTTGTTCTGAAAATCAGGACACCATTTGCCCTTTTCCAGCCCTGTGGTACCAGACCCTTATGTCATGATCTTTCCAAGATCACTGAGAATGACTTAGCCAATCTGCCAATCTGCCAATTTTTTCAGTACCTGAGGATGTGATCCATCTGGCTCTACTGACCTGATCTCATCAAAGGCATTTCTTATTCTTCTAGCCTTATTTATACTACTTGCCTCCACATGTTTTATTCTCCAGCTGCACTGGATAGATTGTTGTTCCCCCAATATGTTTTTTAATTTTTCTGCTTCTATGTCTTTGTTCATGCTATTTCCTGTGCCTATAACACCTTCTCCTTGACCTGACTTTTCTTCTCTCCCTCTCTATTGAGTTCCTATCCATCTTTTAAATTCCGACTCTAATACCACTTCTTGTTGATCCTCCTTTCTCCAAGTCAGTAGCAGCATTTCTCTCTTCAGACCTCAGAAAATCCTTTGATTTGCACCTCTCCAAGGTACTTATTATGCATTGTGTTTATTTTCACATTTGTCATGCCCTCATTTTTTTGTGTGTGTGAGACAATGAAGGTTAAGTGACTTGCCCAGGGTCACACAGCTAGTAAGTGTGAAGTACCTGAGGTCAGATATGAACTCAGGTCCTCCTGAATTCAGGGCCAGTGCTTTATCCACTGTGCCTGTCATATCCTCTTGACTAGATTATAAGTTGCATGAAGGCTTGCATTGAATCTTATTTATTATCCTATAATATCGGAAATTGGAATGAGTGTTAGAAGTCAACTGGTTTAACCTCTTACCTCTAAAGCATCCTCAGGCAAGTGGTCATGCAGCTCCTATTTTAAACACCTCCTGGAATGGATGGGTAACTCACTACCTCATCAATTTAGGAGTCCTGGAAGTTGTATTGCAACTCTGTGAGTGGGACTGGCAGTAGAGAGAGGTTCCCAACTGAAAGTGAGAATAACAACCAATAGAAGGATGGAAGGCTTACCATTGGTAGCCTTGAAGAATGTCTTGATGGCATGACAGCCAGTCCTGGAACTAAGAGAACTGGGGCAGGAGGGGCTTTGCAGCCACTGTAAGGCCATGTTGGTGCTCTCTCATATCTCTACAGATGATATGCTCAAAAATTTACAGGTATGTTAGGCAGAAATATCACCTGGTCTTTCTTTTCACCCTCACCCTACCCCAACCTCCTGTGACCACTTGAAGCCCTTCTAGACAGTCAGTGGGTCAAAAAAACTTTGTGGCAACCTCTGTGTGCAGAGTTTGTATGGAGTTACAGAGGAAGGAGGAAAAAATGACCCTAACCTCTGGGACTTCACACTTTAACAAGAGAAATACATACTGTACAGGTACAGTCATATAATAATGATAAGTGCTTGGCACAGGGCCTGGCAAATAGTAGGCACTTAATAAATGTTGACCAATTGATAAGAATACGGGTGAGAAAATAATAGCTCACACTTATATAGCACTTTATGGTTACAAAGTGTTTTGCATAAATTGTCTTATTTGAGCCTCCTAGTAACTGTATGATAAGGGCAGAGCAGGAATTATCCTACCAATTTGACAAGTGAGGAAAGTGAGTTAAATGACTTTGTCAAAGTCTCATCATAGCTGGTAAGTGATGAAGCCAATACATACATCCAGGTCTTCTGACTCCAAGGCCAGAGTTCTTTCTATGATACCAAGATAATATAAAGAGGAGTAAAATATGGTGCAGAAGTATCAGTGTGTGTCTGGCTTTCTAGCATTCCTTCTGTTCTCCTCCTTCCTTTCTATCCTAAGAAATGTCTGCATTATTACTAAGTTACCGAGGGAGTGTCCCATGGGGTCAGACCATCCTGACAATAAAAAGTTCCTGTTGTAGCACCTAGAATATGCACAACAGGCAATCTTGAGAAGGGAGAAAGCAGTGGGTATTACCAGAAGGGAATTGGAGATTAGTAGTGGTGGTGGTGGTAAAGGGATCGATTACCCAAAAGAGTAGAAAAGGAACTAATGTAGCTAGGTGGTACAGTGGATAGACCTCTGGGTCTGGAGTCAGGAAGACCTGAGTTCAAATCCAGCCTCAGGGGCTTCCTAGCCATTTGAGCACGGGCAAGTCACTTAACCTCTACTAGCCTTACTTTCATCATCTGTAAAATGGGGGAAATAAGGGAATCAATCTTGTAGGTTTGTTGTGAAGATAAGATGAGATAATTATAAAATGCTTCACATAGTTCCTGGCACATAGGAAGCATTATATAAATGTTAGCTATTATTATTGTTGTGACCTTGGACATTTGCTTTAGTTTCCTCCATTGTAAAATGAAGATAATAATAGCACTTACCTCTCAGGAGTGGTATGAGGATCAAATAAGATATACATAAAACTCTTAGCACAGTGCCTGGCACACAATAGGCATTATATAAATACTAGCTAAATTTTATTATTCTTATCATTGTTAATAATAAATGGGTTTACAGAAGACAGGAGGGTGGCTGAGTTCCCAACCTGATGCAGTTTTGGCTGGGTTTCTGAGGAGTCTCATTAAAAACCAAATTGGCCTTGAATGCTGGGAGTAACACTTTTTATTCTGATTTAAGCTTTACAAATTAGATTTCATAGGACATTTTAATCAGCTGCATGTGGTAGGTTTTTTTCCCAAGTTCTTCTGTCTCTTCAAGTTCAGGGTTATAATGTGACAATGCTTTTGGTGCCAAAATATGAGAGAGAGAGAGAGAGAGAGAGAGAGAGAGAGAGAGAGAGAGAGAGAGAGAGAGAGAGAGAAACAGATTAATGACAGATGGATGGAGAGAGAGAGTCAGAGAGACTGACAGATAAGCCAAGGAGAGAGAACTAGACAGTGGGGAGGGGCAAGGAGAAGGACAGGAATAGGAGAGACAGAAGATTGAAAATATTCTTTTTTCATTCCCTTTCCTCATCATCCTAATGATGATTTTGTAGCTCACTTCTTAGTTTCAATAACTCTCAAGGCAGCTTGAGCAAGACGGACGGTGTCAGGCTACAGCAACAGCCGCCAAAGATTGTGTTATCAGAAAGAATTATCATGTTGTCAGCTGGGAGCTGCGGGAGTTGTAATGAGAAGGCACAAAGCAAAGTGGTGTCCGCACCCCCTGAAAATGTCCATTAAGGAGGAATAATGTTGGTTAATTGCCATTGGAGATGAGCCAGCTTCCCACCCTTCACAATGCCTCCTTTTCTTTAGCTTAAGGAACATGTGTTGCTGGGTGAGGATACCTAGGGTAATGGAAGAAGGTAGTGGTAGAGATAGCATCAATGGTGGTGTGTAAGAGACTATTGTTTTCTTTCTGGATTTCATCCATTGAGAGCAGAGAGAAGACCAGTTCTGAAAAGTTGCTATCACTCTGAAGTAACCAGTTAACCTGAGACAACTTCTCAAGCTCCTTCTCTCCTCCCACACACAGTCACAGACTAGTGGAGTCTCTGCTTTCTTAGGAATATAAGAACGGGATGTGTCTCTGGGGGGAGCAAGAGAAAGATATTTCAGGAGGAAAATTTCCCAGAACATACAGTTCTTCGTGGGGAATCTAGATATGAATGACAGGGGTCATGCTCTGGAACAGCCTATCTCAGAAAGGTTGAGAAAGATGACCAGCATCAGAGGAGTCCTTGTTGGTATTTGGAGGCTGAGAATAACTGTCTCCAGTGGAAAGAGCAGTTTTGAAAACATGACTCTAACTGTGCCACTTAAGTGGCTGCCATCCCTTGCTCTGTATTTATATCACCTATCTCTCTATCACTCTTCTGCTTATCTCTCATACAGACCTTGTTATTTACATGTTGTTTCTTTCGATAGAATTTGTGCTGGGGCTGCTAGGTGCTAGGTAGCACAGTGGATAGAGCACTGGCCCTGGAGTTGGGGGGATCTGAGTTCAAATTTGACCTCAGACACTTGCTAGCTGTGTGACCCTGGGTAAATCACAACCCCAATTCCCTTAAACATCTGTGGCCATCTCTGGTTGTCCTGATATATATCTTGTCACTGGACCCAGATGGCTCTGGAGGAGAGAGTGAGGTTGGTGACCTTGCATAGCCCGCTCTCACTTAAATCCAATTCACTGCAAGTCATGACATCACTCCAATGTCATGTTTCTCTTCCAGAACAAAGGACAAACAACAAGAAGAATGTATGCTCCTTGAGAGCAGGGACTGTTTTTGCCTTTCTGCTGTATAGCTATCATTTAGCACATAGCCTGGCACTTAGAAAATGCTTATGTACTGATTCAGTCAAGGACTGTTCACCTACCTGTGACTGAGTGATGGACAAAGTTGTCTAGGAACTCAGGCAAGACTGTTTGTTTCCTGCTGGGCATCTAGCAGGAGCCCCAGATATTTCATGGTTGCCACTGGTGTAAATTTGAGTTACTGGCAGTGGGCAGCTAGGTGGCACAGTAGATAGAGTGATGGGCCTGGAATCAGGGGAACTCCTCTTCCTGAGTTCAAATCTGGTTTCTGACACTTCCTAGCTGTGTGACCCTGGGCAAGTCACTTAACCCTGTTTGTCTCAGTTTTTTTTTTTTTTTTGTAAAATGAGCTGGAGAAGGAAATGGCAAATCCCCCAGTATCTTTGCCAAGGAAATCCCAAATGGGGTCACAATGAGTCAGACACGACTGAAAATGACTGAATAAGGTAGTGGGGTAGGGGTGGTGATGCAGGAATCCATTTTAATATTGATGTTTCTCCTAGACCTATGAAATGCCAAGAAATTCTTTTAGTGTGAGGGATGGGTATTGGGTTGGCATTCAGTAAACTTGGGCTCTGACTCTGGAACTGAGCAGTGGGGCCTCCTAACCATGATATTAGATAACTTCAAGGAAGAGGCAAGGGAATAGGACCCCCCCATACTAACTCTTTAGCTGAGCTATGGGATGAAGAGCCAAATGCATCTGGTCATCATTGGTATGAAAAATGGAAGGAGATTTTAGGTATTGAAATTAAGGGAATAGGCATCAGATCACCCTAAATTATAAACAGGCTCCATAGTAAAAGACCCTGAGGGAATGGGGAAGATGGAGAAGAGATGTGACGATGTAGGATTAGACATTTTCCAAAGGAATACTTTGTAAAGACTCATAAAAGCATTCCTAAGTGTACTTACATTGGTTTATCTCATTTGATGCTACATGATTTTTATATTGAAAGATGTTTCCAGGGGAGATGAATGCATGGGGGAGTTTAAAAAAGGTACAAAAGGACGTTATTTACAACAAATCATTCTTTCCTCTCTGAGTTACTGCTCTATTGATGGTTTTCCTTTTCAATCAGATTGCATTTGCTTTTAAACACCACATTTCAATCTTTGTGAACATGAAAGGATAACTGTGAACAGAGACATCCCTTTCATTCATTTTCTCAATATCCCCATGATCGTTTGAGACTTATCCCGAGGCTTCTGTTCTATATTTCCACCTGTCTAATGAACATTTCCATTTGGATTGCTAAATTGTAACAGCTCTCTGTCATCCAGGACCAGGTCCTCACCTCCCATTCATTTCCCAAACTTTCCCATACAAGTTTCCAACCCCTCCCTTCAACTGAGGTTACTTTGTCTAAGGTTATCAATATTCTCACCTGTTTTAAATTTGATAGTCTCTTCTTAGTCCCCAGTCTACTTGAGCTCTGTGCAGAACTTGCCTCTGTTTGACTATCTCTTCCCAAATACTCTTTCCTCTCTTCAGCTGGATGACACTGGTCTTTTCTGGTTCTCCTCCTAAATGTTTTCGCCTGTTTTCTTTCTCCTTTGTTAGTTTGCAATCCATCTCCCACTATCTAACGGTGCATCATCCCCAAGGATCTATCCTCAGCTCTCTTCTCTTCTTTCTTTTTTGTAGAGAGGCACCATGGTAAAATGGTTAGAGACCTGGACTTCGAGTCACCTGTATCTGAATCCCACCTCAGATGTTTACTACCACTGGGACTACAGTAAGCTCTTAGAATCTCAGTTTTTTTTTATTTGCAAGGGAACTCAGTAGCCATCTGGCACAACCCATACCAAAAAGGAATCCTCATTATAACATGCCAAACAAATGACCATCCAACTTCTTTTTGAAACTCTACAAGGAGGGGGAATCCATTATCTTCTATTCCACTATGGGACAATTCTAATTCTTAGGAAGTTTTTGCTCGACTCACCTAAATTTGACTCTTTGCACTTGTCATCAATTTCTCCTCATTCTGCCTTCAGGGGACAAATAGAATACAACTAATCCTTCTTTCCCAAGAGAGCCTTCAAATGCTTAAAGTTTTAGGGCTGTCATGTCCTCACTCAATTGTCTCTTCTTCAGGCATCCCTTGTTCCTTTGGGTGATTTTCATATGAAAAGAACTCAAAGCCCTTCACTCTGCTGATTTCTTTCCTCTGGACCATGTCCAGATTATCAATTGTCCTCTCCCAAATTGACCAGAATGGAATATCATACTTTTTGTATGGTTTGACTAGAGCAGAGTGGAGCTTTTCTGGGCTGTGAGTACCTTCCTATTAACTCATATTGCACTTGCAGTCCATTAAAACTCCAAGGTCATTATTAAATAACCTGCTGTCTAGCCACAAATCCATCTCTTCTCCCTCCCACCTTATCATCTAAATCCAGGTCCAATACAATTCCTACCTTCTCCATTAAGCCTTTGCCTCCTACATCTCTTGTCACTCGTCAAGAATGTCCTGGCTAGGGGGCAGCTAGGTGGCGCAGTGGATAGAGCACCAGCCCTGGAGTCAGGAGGACCTGAGTTTAAATCCGGCCTCAGACACTTAACACTTACTAGCTGTGTGACCCTGGGCAAGTCACTTAACCCCAATTGACTCACTAAAAAAAAAAAAAAAAAAAAAAAAGAATGTCCTGGCTACTTTTTAGGGATGTTTGTGGATGACATTCATATACTGACTTGAAATTGGGCCTAGATGCTTCCTATAAAACCCTTATAACTTTTAGGTCCTTTGATTCTGACTGAATTCCTATAGCACTTACTGTCTATTCCACACTTTTGGGTCCTTAATCACGGTAATACTCTCATGGATTATTCTCTGATGGTTTCATTTGCATCAATTTGCAACAATGCCTCCAGATATCCTACATGCTAATAGAAAGGGCTATGCTAATATGGCAAAACCTCACATCTCAAATATATGTGGATTTGGCAGTATCCTTGTACATCTGGGATAGGGAGAAACACAATGGGAATGTGGGTTTTAGATGTCGTTAAGTTTGCACTAAGCAAGAATTGTTTAATAAGCAGGGTATGTCAATGAATGGCTGGTTGGTGGATTAGGGGAGTAGGGAAGAGAAGAAATAAAAGTAGTTTAGGGAAAGTGGAAGATCAGAAAAGTGGGGATGTGGTGAGAAGTAATACCTATTTTAGAAAAGGAGGGGAAGGGGAAAGGGATTAAACAATTATTAAGTACTTAATATGTGCCAGGCAATGTGCTAAGCATTTTATAAATATTATCTCATATGATTTTCATGACAACCCTTTGAGGTAGGTTCTATTTATTATCCCTTTGTTACAAATGGGGAAACTGAGGTAGATAGAAGTTAAGTGACTTGCCCAGGGTAACACAGCTAGTAAATGTTTGAAGCTGGATTTGAACTCAGATATCCCTGATTTCAGGCCCAGCCCTCTATCCACTGCACCACCTAGCTTCCTCAAAGGGTATAAGAGTGACATAGCAATGAGATACTTGTTGTGGGATAGCTGAGAGAGCTATCATCTGTTAACTTTCCAAACAAGAGAAGCATTGGAAAAAGAGAACTTGTCCAGGCAGACAGGGAATGCTCAGGAAAGAGAAGGACGAATTCATGGACATTTTCTGGGTGGGTGGGGTATTAGGACCATATTGTGGCTTTGTCATCATTAGAGAAGAATGTTTCTTGAACTGGAGGGTAATGTCTGGGGAAACTGAGGAAAGAAACATGGCACTGTGGGAAAAGCCCTGGACTTCAAGTTAGAAGAACTGAGTTGGAGTGCATTCTCAGTCACTTACTAGCTGGCAAGTCATTTAACCCCTCTGAGCCTCAGTTTTCTCATCTATAATATGGGGTTGTTAATGCTTGTGCTACTTATTTAACATCTTTGGAGAACTAAATACTAATGCCTATAAAATGCTCAATAATCGCAGAGGTACAATTAAGATTAAAAAGTGAAACTGTAAGTGACTGAAAAAGTGTCTTTATTATGTTAAGCAGTTTCAAGTAAAATTGAATTACAAGACTACATAAGTCTGTACTTGAAATTTGCCTACTTGCATATAGTTCGTCTCCTGAGATTTATTCATATATTTAGCAAATCTTTACCCAGGACCTACTTTAAGCTGAGGATGATAAAGATGAACAAGACCCAATCCCTGTCCTCTAGGATCTGGGAGTGAAATAATTTTTGCATTATGGACAATTTAGATGCTGAACAATTGGCATGTTGTGCCAAGGGTACTACATAGCAGGGTAACAAGAAAGAAATAACAGGGAAAGGCAGAGGAGGCTCCTGAATGTTGAATAATGAGAGGAAAGCTACCAGTTTTGGTGAAGCCTCTGTGGGAGGGTACAGACTTATCATCTCAGAGGTACGTGATGTGTCCCCTGGCTGTGCCCCACCTTTCCAACGTCCTTTATAGGATGTGGCCATAGAACCGGACACCATGTTTCAGTATGGTCTTATCAGGGCAGAGGGACTATCACCACCTTCCTTTATTTTGGCCTTGGGATTCTGTTAATGCAATGAAAGATTGCTTTAACATTTTTGTCTGCCACGTAATACCAATGTCAACATTTACATAGCACTTCAATGCTTACAAAGCAATTTACATATATTATCTCATTTGATCTTACTAATGGCATTGTGAGATCTGTGCTATTATTGTCCCCATTTTACAGATGAGGAGCTTAAAGTTTAGTGACTTGATCAGGGTCACTTGGCTATTATTGATTTATTTAATCTTATTTTATTTCAAAACACTCATTTAAAAATTTTTCAGTTCCAAATTCTTTCCCTCCCCATTGCTCCTCCCTCACCCATTGAGAAGGCGAGCAATAGGATACCCATTATGCATGTGAAGTTTTATAAAATATATTTCCATAATAGCCTGGCTATTATTCATTAAATATATGAGACAACATTTGAACTCAGGTCTTTCTGACTTCCAGTCTAACCCTCTATGTCACTTAGCTGGCTCACCCCAAAGTTGGTCAGCTATCTCATTAAACATTTGGTCTGTCAGAAATCCCAGGTCTTTTTCAGAGCAATTGCTGCCTAGCTGTGATTATTCCATCTTGTAGTTATGCATTATGCCTTCCCTCCTCCCTACTGGAAGTTCTCTTCTTTGTCCCTGCTCCTGAAGCCACTTGTCCCTCCTGAATACCAGGCCACTGGGCTCCTTGCTGAGCTATACATCTGGGGACAGAAACATGACTTAGAGCACCAGCTGGTTCTGTAGACATTAGGAGATAGATGGCACAAAGGATCGAGAGTTATTGGGATCAAATGATTTGGTGAGGAGAGCTTTCTGTGCCCCACCCCCAAGACAAAAACAAAATACTGCTCTTTGTGAGATACCCAGTCATTGAGCTTTTCTGTGATTTCAGGTTTGATATAAGGATGGCATTGGTGAAAAGAGCCTCGTGGGAAGAGGTGACGGGAAAGATCATGCTTTTCTCTCTCTCCCCTTCAGGTATTCTATGTGCTATTCAAACGGAACTACCACCATTTCCAATTTCATTCTGTATTCTCCCTCTTTGGGGCATTTTCATAAGCTGTTCCCCATGCTAGGAACACATGCCCTCTTCTCTTCTACTTATTTAAATCCTTTTCACTCCAGTCCTCAATAGCCTCCAGGGGCTCCCTATTGCCTCTAGGATCAAAAATAAGCTCCTCTGTTCAGCTTTTAAAATCCTCCACAACCCACTTCTCCAGTATCATTATACATCACTACCCTTCCTATACTCTGGGGTCCAGCCAAACTGGCTTTATTGCCATTTCTTACACATCTCACTCCATTTCCTGCTTCTGTTTCTGAACTGGCTGTCTACCATCCCTTGCGGGAGGCCTCTCTCCTTGTCTCTGTCTCACAGAATCAATCTCTTGCTTCCTTTAAGACTCAGGTCAAGCATCACCTTCTACCTGAAGTCTTTCCTCATCTCCCTACTGTGAGTGCCCTCCTTCCTAAACTACCTTGTGATTATTCTGTAGACATTCTCTCTCTATTTTTATCTCCCCTGATAGAATCTGCACTTCTCAAGTAAAGGAATGATTTCTTCTTCTTTTTTTTTTACATGTAAGTATAGTTTATTTATTTTTTAGATTATAAAAGTATTTTATTGTTTTCCAGTTACATGTGGAGATAGTTTTCAACATTGTTTTTTTTTTTTTTTTAGTGAGGCAATTGGGGTTAAGTGACTTGCCCAGGGTCACACAGCTAGTAAGTGTTAAGTGTCTGAGGCCGGATTTGAACTCAGGTACTCCTGACTCCAGGGCTGGTGCTCTATCCACTGCGCCACCTAGCCGCCCCTCAACATTTGTTTTTTTAAGATTTCTAATTTCAGATTTTTTCCCTCCCTCCCCTCCCTCCCTCTTCCCCAAGACAGAAAGTAATCTGATATACATTTATATGTACAATAACATTAAACATATTTCTGCATTAGTCATGTTATAAGAGAAGAATCAGAGTAAAAAGGAAAAACCTCAAAAAAGAAAAACAACAAGAGACAGCTAGATGGCGCAGTGGTTAAAGTGCTGGCCCTGGATTCAGGAGTACCTGAGTTCAAATCCAGCCTCAGACACTTGACACTTACTAGCTGTGTGACCCTGGGCAAGTCACTTAACCCCCCATTGCCCCACAAAAAAAAAAAAAGAAAAACAATAGCACCAAAAACAAAATAAACAGTATGGTTTAATCTGCATCCATATTCCACAGTTCTTTTTTTTTTTTTTTCTGGATTTGGAGAGCCTTTTCCAGGAATGATTTATTCTTTTTTTTTTTTTTTTTAGCAAGGCAATTGGGGTTAAGTGACTTGCCCAGGGTAACACAGCTAGTAAGTGTTAAGTGTCTGAGGCTGGATTTGAACTCAGGTACTTCTGACTCCAGGGCCGGTGCTCTATCCACTGTGCCACCTAGGTGCCCCCATTGATTTATTCTTTATGTTGCACCCCCAATGCCTAGCACAATGCCTGGCCCAGCATAGATGCTCATGATTTCTCTTGCTTCCAGACCTAGCTCGGGGCTCCCATCCTTCCCGAAGGTTATATGAAATGATTCCTCCCTCTTCAATTGATTTCAGGGCATTTGAGATATGCCCTTATCATATTGTATCCTATATATTTTAAATTGCCCATGTCCCATCCCCTTTATTAAATTGTAAACTCTTCAAGGACAGGGATTACATTTTTCTTTAAGCTTTATATTCCCAGTGCTTTGTAAATATTAGATTTTTAATGAATGTTTGTTGAATTGTTTAACTGAATTGTGCCCCTCATGCACAGATGCTGGGGCATATAGTCAGAGAGTATGAGAAACAGCTTGAGCCACAGGGTGGTAGGGATTTGGCATATTGCCTGAGACAGACGAGGTAAGCAAGGTGAACAGAAGACTACATCAATGGAGGCTGGAAGTGTAGCAGTCAGTGGTAGCCCCATAAATCAACTGTGAGTGGAGTCAGCTAGGTAGCATAGTAGATAGAGCACTGGACTTGAAATTAGGAGGACCTGAGTTCAAATCCTGTTTCAGACACTTAGTAGGTATGTTATCCTGGGCAAGTTACAACCTCTGATAGCCCCGGCTCTTGTGTCCATCCAGTGGGAATATTAATAGAACTTAATTTACAGCAATTGTGAGATCAAATGAAATAATATCTAGGCAAAAGGCTTTGAAAATCATAGGGCACTGTAGAATTGTAGCTATTATCCTGGGGAGTGGCTAAATGGATGTCACAGATAGAGGAAATGAGTTCAGGAGTATCCCTTGGATTAAAAAAAACCTCTCATGTTTCTGATTTTCTGGGAAGCTGCTGCCTAGCTAATGCCTCAGTTTCTCCATCTTCTAAATGAAATCTAAGACAGTTTGTCCTTTTTGCCAAGTATCATGAAGTCTCAATCATCGTTAGAACATGACAGATTCTGATCTATTGTGAGTCCAATGATGTCCCTCTAAAAGAATTCCAAAGAGCAAAACGTCACTCTAATCCAATTCATGCACAAGTCATCCCCCTTGTTATACTGGCGATTCTCTGAGAAGGAAGGACGAAAACCAACAAGGGTATTAGTTAATCAATCAGTCAATAAACATTTATTAAATGCCTACAGTGTGCTAGGCCCTGGTCTAAGAGCTAGGGATATAAATATGAAAAAAGAAAGATAGTCCCAGTATTCGGGGAAGTTACAGTCTCTTGGGGGAAGACAGCACAGAAAAGGCTGGAAAAGGGAGTGGGGGCCCCTGACGGAAGACGTGGTGGAAAAGTCAGAGAAGGCTCAGAGTAGTTCAGCCAGGTGAAAAATGTAGGGGGTTGGAGTTCCTGTTTCTACCCCTCAATCAGAGTGGTAATGAGTGGTGAAATGACACAGTTAGGTTATAAGGTTTGCTTAGCCCCATCCCCCCAGTGCTGGTGGTAAGAGTTTCACTGTATTTGGTGAGACACATCTGGGAATTACAACCGCCTACAATATCCAGGAAATACACATGGCATGATAGAAAGAGAACATATGGTTTGGGAGAATATTTTAAATTTGGTTGTTCATTTCCTAAGTTCATTCATTCATCAAATGTTGAATTTGTGCCTGCTAAGCATTGATGGGAGAGGAGGTCACAAAAGCGACCCCTCCCCTTCACCCCACATGTCCGAGCCCACAGAAACATGGCCTTCACTGAGTGATGAGGAAGTGTGTGGCTAACACAATCTGCCACAGACTGTCTCTGATGAGTCCTTGTATGAAACAAACTGTCAGTCAACCAGAGCCTGCAAATGCTCCATCCTCTAGTGTTTTCTGGACCATGTTTTGTGAGTACTTTCTCCATTGCCCCACTTCCTTCTCTCTCCTCCCCTCATACACACGCTGCTTTCCATTATCTCCTCTCTCGGACCCATATTTTGGACCCTTGGCTCTCAGGATGTTTTCTTACCTAGCCAAGCCCACTTATAGACTCTCAGCTCTGACCTTGAACTTTTGGCTTGGATAGTGCCTTCCACCAGGGCTTACTTATGCCCTCTGAGCCTGTCAATCACTCCCTGATGCTGAGCAAAGACCAAATCTCCTTCCTCTACCAGGGTCTGTCCTGGGGCATCACTTTGTAGGGGAGATGAGACAACTCCACAAGAAACCAGCACATTGTGGGTTATGGAAGTCCAATGGGGGTGGATACACAGTACTCTGTGAATTCAGAGGAAGAAGGATTCTCTTTGGCTGGGGGATCAGAGAAGGCTTCATGGGGGAGATGGCGTTTGAGATACCCCCTTGAACAAGGTAGAAATTATGCAGCATTTCCGGAGAGGCAGTGCAGGCAGCATAGATGGACAGAGTGTATCTGGGGAAGGCCAGTGGTCACTTGTGGCCTTCATACCATACTCATGTGGTCACTCTCTTCTATGTCATCTCTGAAGGGCTTGATTTTTCTTCTGCCTTTTTTGTCCATAGCTTTCCATGTCTGAGCACAGGCCCTTGCCAAATAAGCTTGGAAGGAGGCATATGGAGCCAGGTTACTGCATGGCTGTGTCCTTGACACTCTGGCCAAAGCCAGCATGGCCCAGCCTAAATTGTAAAGTGTCCAAGGCCAGTCTCTGGAGGACTGACCACCAGAGAGGCCTCTTTCACTATGCTATGCTCCAGCTCTTCCCTTTGGGCCTTCTTCCATTACCCACTCTTCTCCCCTCTTAGATCTCCCACACTGGTTCCCCACCTAGACCTATTCTCTTTGGCAAGTCATCCCTGCTCCCATTAAACTTAGCTTTCCCATATTCTTTTTTCTTTTTCTTTTTTTTTGCTTGGGAGCAATGAGGGTTAAGTGACTTGTTCAGGGTCACACAGCTAGTGTCAACTGTCTGAGGCTGGATTTGAACTCAGGTCCTCCTGAATGCAGGGCCGGTGCTTTCCTATATTCTTATCCTTTCAGAGCCCAATTCTCTGTTTTCCAATACATATTAATTTATACAGCTCTTTAAAGTATACAAAATGTTTTATTTGATCCTCATGGAAACCCTGGGAAGTAGAAACTATTATTTCTCCCTTTCTACAGATGAGAAAACTGAGGCAGACATGACTAATAAGTACCTGAGGTTGAATTCAAATTTAGATCTGCCTGCCTCCAGGTCCAAGCATTTTATTTACTGTGCCACCTAGCTGCCCCTAATCTAGGGCTACGGGTTTTCCTTTCCCAGGTAACATCAGGCCATTTTTGGGAGTGATTGGCTTTCTGGAGGAAAATATTCAAACTCTGTCTTCCAACTCAGAGACATGTCTCCAATGGTGGGAATTTTTCAGGCCTCTAGGCAGTGCTATGAAAAGCTATGGTGTCAGTAAACATGGTGATGCCATAGGATCACTGGAATCTGAGGATTTAGAGCTCGAGGAGACCTTAGAGATCATTTACTCCAAGCCTTTTATTTTACAGATGACAAAACTGAGGTTCAGTAGACTGTGATTTGCCTAAGGTCATATAAGTATTAACTAGTAATTTTGGGGTAGAGATGGATCCACTAGGAGAACAGATTATATCTCTTCCCAATTCTTCTCTTTGGATATGCTTATCATGGATTCATTGTCTCTCTCTCTCTCCTCTCTCTCTCTCTCTCTGTCCCTCCCTCCCTCCTTTTCTCTCTCATTTTTTCTTTCTCTTTCCCTTTTTCTTTCTTGGTCTCTGTCTCTCTCTCTCCCCCCTCCCCACTTATTAATCACAGTTTCTTCTATCCAGCTGTTTGCTTATTTCTCTCTGAATCCTTCTGCCTTCTCTACCTCCCTGCTTACCCCTTAAAAACGACCTCGGCTTCTCACACCTCCTCTCCCCATGTCTGCCCATCTGGCCCCAGGGAAGGAATGGGCCATCCCCTTGTACCCATGGTCCTTATCCCCTTCACCTTATTCCCCCTTTCAGAAGTGCACAGCATATATTAGCATTTTAAAGTCAATCACCATCTGGCTCTGGGATGTCCCCACCATCTTCAATTAAAACATTTTAAATGCTGAAGACCCTACATTTAGATGGCAACATGTACACTTCGGAGTGAGCAAAGGCAGTTCACCTTATGTTGAGCTTGCTTGGGGGCCAAATGACCCAGACCTTTCAAATAAAAGCCACTTCCATGCCGAGCTCACCATTGTGAAAGGCACTGAAGTTCAGGATGGCGAGGCCAGGGCTGAAACAAGCTGGAGCCTTGGAATCTACTCTGTGCCTTTTTACCTTTTACCTTTGCTCTTTTCTCCATCCATTCCCATCACCTTTCCCTTGTTAAGGGCTAAAATTCTGGCTAAACTGTCTAAAATATCTAATGAGTGGTCGCCAATCAATTATAAGCTTTAGCAAGAGTTAGACTTTTAAGCATTTATTAAGGAGAATAAGAATTTGGTAAAGAGAGAAAGAAAGGCCTAGATTTCTATCTATTAAAGGGAGAGCACATTTTTAGCTCCCTTCTCCACCAGCGTCCCCAGGAAAGAGCGCGAGAGCGAGCGCCAGTCTCTTCCTTCCTCCTCCCACTAGTCCGCGTCACTTCCTGAATCCTGAAGAAAAGACTCCTGGTCTTGCCCTCAAAGACCTTCCCTTCATGGGCAGAACTCTTCTACAGTAAGTATCCAGCAGGTGGCATTATTCCAATCGTTACACCCTGGAAGCCCTCTAATCCTTGCTCCCTCACTGACTTTATTCATCACAGAATCATAGACCTATAGAATGTTAGCCATGGAAAATACCTTAGAGATCATGTTATTCAACCTTTTTATTTTTTCCAGATGAAAAAATTGAGACCCACTGGTATTTCTGACTCTCCCACCATTGTTCTTGCCAAACCTCTGGGACATATTTTGGTCACCCTATTTTCCTCAATGTTTGGCTTATTTTGTGAATATATAGATTTTTCCTCCTCTTCCTCCCAGTCACCAGAGCTAGAGGGATAAGAATGAATTCAAAGGGAATGTCAGAACAGATCTGGCGGTAGCTAAGTGACACAGTGGTTAGAGCCTTGGTCCTGGAGTCAGGAAGACTTGAGTTCAAATGCAGACTCAAACACTCCCTAGTACATGACCTTTGGCAAGTCATTTAACCCCTATCAGTCTCAATTTCCTCAATTGTAAATGGGAATAATAATAGCACCTACCTTCCAAGGTGGTTATGAAGATCGAGGGAGATAAAACTTAAAAGCTGCAAAAATGCTAGTTATTGTTACTAATAAAGATGCATGTATTTTAGAAGAAGAATCCTGGGAATGCAGGTGGATGAAGGGAGTGCATTTCAAGCCTGAGGGATAGCCAGTACAAAGGTGACAAGGCACAGAGGTAGAGAGAACAGGGTGAGAATGGGAAGTGCTCAGTGTTCTAGTTTAGCCACAATCTGATCTGCTTCGTTGGCTGGTTATGGGAAGCAGAAGTGTTGGAAATCTGCCCTATAACTCTAGGCTTTGTAACTGACGGGCCTTAGATCCAGTGGTGAATTAGGGGGACGTATACATCAAGCATGTGAAGACTCACCCTAGTGGAATGGGCAGATGAGAAAAGTTTGTTCTAAAAGCCATGAAGGCAACTGAAGCCTGCTGTGAAACTCTTAGAGCTTGGTCAGGCATTGAAGATGCCAAGGTCATCCATTGCATCCTGGGCCATTGCCATTCACCTTGACTTTTGTCTTGCCACTGGACTTGGATGACTCAGGAGGAGAGAGTGAGGCTGACAACTTGGTGTAACTCTGCCTCACTTAAATCCAATTCAAGCCCAAGTCAAGCCATCACTTGTGATGTCATTGTCCTCTTCAAAAACCAAGGGAAGAACAACAACTCTCCACCCAACCTTTGAGAGCAGATCAATGGAAACTAGGAAAGAAGGAGAGGTGATGCGGACCAGGGAAAGAGTACTGGCTCTTTCCAGTCAGAGGAACTTGGTTCAACTCTTGCTACCTGTTTGACCTTGGGGGAAGGCTGTTCATGCTCTGGAGTCCTCAGTTTCCTCCTCTGTAAAATGAGGGGGTTGGACCAGATGGCCCTTAGGTTTCTTTCCAACTCTAGATCTAAAATCCTTCAAATGCAAAGCAGGAGCAGACAATCCCCTCTTCATCTCTCTCTTCCTTGGCAGGCTAGCAGAGTGCTTGCTCCTACAGCAGGTGGAGGGGAGGTTACAACTGTCCGGAGCGTTAATAATATCCAGACCTAGGGGGTGTGGATGTCAGAAGTAACCTTGTAGTTTTCTCCCTCTCCTTCCCTGAGCAGGAGGGCTTTTTGCAGACAACCTCACAGCTGTTCCTGCAAGGGAGGGAGGGAGTGATGGAAGAGAGCAGGGTGAAGAGCTGGTAAATGACTTGCCCCAGAATATGCAGAAAAATCAGATATCTAGATGGAATAGGAGGGAATTTCATATCCCCTATGCTGAGTCTCAGAGGATGGAGGCAAGCTAGCACACACACCCTTGCTCCTTACACATAAGGACCATCTAGAAAACATTTCAATAACATGTATGCATACTTTGAAGGGCAGCTAGGTGGTATAGTAGAGTGCCAGGTCTGGAGTCAGGAAGACATCTTCCTGAGTTAAAATCTGACCTCAGATAAATTATAAGCTTTGTGACCCTTGGCAAATCACACAAACTTTTTGCCTCAGTTTCCTCATCTGTCAAATGAACTAGAGAAGGAAATGGCAAAGCACTCCAGTATTTTTATCAAGAAAATCCCAAAAGGGGTCACAAAGACTAGGATGTGACTGAACAACAACAGCCAATTGTACCCGAATTTGATGCATAGTTTGAACATCAACAAGATATTTACAAATACAGATAGAAATATAAAAATGCCTCCTATTCATGGTATCATAGATTGAGAACTAGAAGGGCCCTCAGAGGTCACTTTGTCCAGCCCTCTTCATTTTATAGACAAGGAAAGCAAGGTCTAGGGAGGCTGTGACTTGCTCAAGGTCAGACAGGTAGCAATTAGAAGAGGGAGGATTTGAATTCAGTTCTTTATACTCTTTCTGTTCCCCACTCCTTCTGTTGTGTAAAATCACTACTTGTTATTAGTGTTATGTTACAGGCTTGCATGATAGCCTCAAAATGAGCAAAAGTTCTAGAAACTGAAGAAGGCCAAACTATAGCTGACATTAGAGATCAGAGGGTAATAATAATAATAATATTAATAATAACAATAATAACTCAAATTTCTATAGTATTTCACAATAACTGTGAGGTCAGTAGGTGCTAGAGGCTTATTTGCTTCATCTTTCAGATATGGAAACTGAGGCTCACATATCTAAGAAAGTGCTGGAGGCAGGATTTAAGCCTATATTTCTCCTATTCTTTTCATTCCACCATGGTTACCTTTTGGGAATCCTTGATTTTGAGCCAGAAGGTACCATGTAAATGACACAATCTGGAACCCTCAGATGAGGAAACTGAGGCTAGTTGCTCAGTGTCACATAATACATAAGTTATGAGTAGCCTAAGTGGACTTTAAAGTGTTATTGGAAAATGGGGACTATTACAGAAGCATAAAGTATATTGGGAGGAATGAATATGAAAGGGAACTATCAATACATCACCAAGGTAAGGTTGTACAATAAGTCTTAGGCTGAGGTTACCTGGCCCCTAACTTACCAGAGGCAATGTAGAAATAGGTATGTGTGTGTCATGTCTGCTATTCTCAGATATATAGAGCAGCTGGTGGGCAATAGTCTAAACATTTGCTTCCTTTGGTTATGTGCCAGTATACCACCCCCCATGATTTTCATTACAAATATATTGGTTAATAAAGTACACATATGTATTATTGAAATGACCTATATTAGACTGGATGTAGTGAGAGTGACATGAGAATTTCTGTGTCCAGGAAAATGCAACCAATGCTAACTTGAGAAAGGAGTGGAAGTGACAACTTATGGCGCTTGATAAATACTTATCGACTTACTGACCTTTCTGCTTTGTCTGTCTAATGGTTATTTGTAAACATATTAAGTTCTTTAGGGGTAAGGACCATGGCTTGTTCACCTTTGTGGCCCTCTCAGCATCAGACAGAATGTTTGCATGTAGTAGGAACTCAATAAATATTTGGTGGGCGAATGACTCAATGGGACAAATT
Source organism: Dromiciops gliroides (assembly GCF_019393635.1). Lineage (NCBI taxonomy): Eukaryota > Metazoa > Chordata > Mammalia > Microbiotheria > Microbiotheriidae > Dromiciops > Dromiciops gliroides. The sequence continues at coordinate 503,254,714 of NC_057863.1, read as the reverse complement.
GTATTATTCACCTTTCCTTGATCTCATAGGATTACAGATTAAGAATAGCAGGGATCATCTCGAAGGTCCATTTCAGCCCCAAATTTATGGTCCTATGATCTAGTCCAGATCCAGAAAGGTGACAAGACTTGTCTGATGTCCCACAGGTGGTAAGGAGAAGAGCTAGAATTTGGGTCGGGGGGCTTCTGATTCCAAATCCAGGGCTCTTTCAACTGTCCCATATTGCTGTCCTCTCTTGTCTCTATGCATATGTCACTATTGCCTCTACCTAGAACATTGTCCCTCTATGTCTTCTAGGGTCCATTCCAGCTCTTTATCTATGATCTTATGAGGAGGCTGGATGAAGTGACCTGTAAGGTCACTACCAGCTCTAGTACCATGGTTTTCTCCAAATCAGTCATCACTTTACTCCTCATGGACTTCATTTAGTGCTTTTGTTTTAGAAATCTTTAATGTATATGTAATGGTGGGGCCATTAATCTTGAAGACCAATTGACCCATCCCATTTAAAAGTAAGTGTCAAGGCGCTAAACTGTGATATGATAATCAGGTGAGGGCACTCCTCTACTGAAAAAGTCAGAAGCTTTAGCCTACGGTTGGAAAAAATCCTTGGTTCATTGGAGTGGCTGTTGAGGTTTATTCTGATTGACTGAATGAACTTGGTCATTCCCTGTTAGTCATCTCTAAAATACTGAGTCAGTTTGGGCCTGGGATCAATTAGCCCTACCCTTACACATATGTCATGTGTTACTTTGTTACAATGATTTGTGTATGTGACATTTCTCTTGCTAAACTATAAGCCCTGTGAAAGCAGGGACTATAGCTTGTTCAAACTTTGTATCTCTTCAAGACGGTGCCCTTTGCTGGGTAAATACTTAATAAATATTTGTTGAATTGAATTGTGTATGTAGCTCTTCTCATTCTAGACTATACATTTTTCAATGGCCTATTTTCTTACATCTTTGTGTTTCTTCCAAAGTACCTAGTGCAATGTTTTGTACTTAGTAGGTGCCTAGTACATGTTTGTTGAATTAAAGTGAAACGAACGAATGAATGAACCACCAGACTGAATTTCTATTCCTGAATCACCAACTGGTGTCTGACCATCCAAGAAACTTCCCAGGCCCCAGGGTCCTATAAACTGGAACAGCATCTGTCAGGAGGTAGCCAGGAGCTAGAGAGAGAGGCCTTTGGAATCAGAAATTAGAATTATTAGAAATCTATTTCTTCCTGTTAGTCATGCAGGAGAGAGCTGAACCTGAGAGCCTTCCTGTGGCTCTGATACCATCACCAAATCCCAACCTTGTTTTCAAAGTCCCACTGACTTGTGTGATCAGCCATGCAGAAAGGGCTCAAATGTCACCGTCTGCTCTGTTATTAGCAACCAATTGGGGAGGGTTTAAGTATACATGTACTCAGGGATATTTATTGCCAGCTTCCTCCCAGCTCACAAATTGCTTCTTATGAGATTAAGAGCTGACTGCCCAGTACTTGGGAAATAAGCCACCAGGAAGAAAAGGAGTAAGGGGGGAGATGGAGCCACCTGTCCTGATAATTCAGGTGTGTGTGTGTGTGTAGAGGGATGAGGCACACACTGGACTGGGTTGGGCTGATTCTATACCTGGAAACACAAGAGTCTTGAATGAGGACCTGAAAGGCAATCATTTGGAAGACTTTCCAAGCAGAGAGAACATTATTCTTCCCTCCAGGCCCTGGTTCACCCTGCCTTTCTTCAAGGCCAGCTCTTTTCCTGAAAGAGGGTAAATTTGAGGGGAGTCTCTCAGAATCCATAGCCATGGTACACTCAGAGAAAAGGGATGCGGAGGATAGGGGTGGAGTGTAGTAGCAGTATTACTAAGCTCTAGGCAGTGGTGGTAGTGGGTGAGTGGGTGGTAGAAATAATTGCCTCTGGTAGAAACTATAATCTTCTATAATGATTTGCATAGAATCTTTGAGTTGGAGGCGGCTTCAAAATGTCATTTGATCAAGACTCCTGCTCCTGGGTATGTATTCATTCAAGGCAGGCCAAAAGAAAATGGCCACGATTTCTTCTGTTCACTCACCCCAGACCTTTGCTCTTGTGGGTCTCAAAGGAGTTCGCTTCCCAAAGTCACACTCCCAGGAGTTGGGGGCCTTATCCTGATTTCTTGGCAGTTTCATTCATCTCATACTTGATGCACCCACACAACCGTTCTTCTTCTGGGTTTGTACTTTAGAGCCTGACCTCTCTTCTATCCCAGGGTGGGGAGGGGAGGGAGAGCTTAGGGGTTGGGCACCATGGAGTGAAGGTGAAGACAATCTCCCTTAACATCTTTAGGCAGTCTTTTACCCAGTCTTGCCCATTTACACAGACGATCCCTGGACACACACACACACACACACACACACACACACACACACACACATCCCTGCTAAGGTTGTCCTAGAGAGCTGAGGTCTATAATGAAGAACAAGGCCAGCCAAGGCAGGGTGACTCCAAAGTCACCATAAATCCAGTGATTTATCCTGCTTATCAACATCCCATCCCTGAGGCAGGGCATGCTCTGCTCTCATTAGCGAGCAGGAAGACATGTTCCTTCCATTGATTCAGCCTGTGGCCTGGTTGCCAAATGGAAATTGACAACGGCTGCTAGAAATAATGTGCTCACTGGTGTCTGCAAAGGAGCTAGTGCCATCTTAGCCCATCTATTCTGGTTTGAGATCGAATTGGGGAATATCCAGGGAGGACAATGTGGTCAAGAGGCTTGTAGGCTGTGTTGAAGGTTTACTGAAGCCTCCAAAGGCGGGGGTGCTGAGTGTGATCCCCAAATCTGCTGCCAGCTTACTGTGTATTTCTGGCTCAATTTCTTTCTCTTCCTGAGCCTCAGTTCAATACTTAATTCATACTAAGGATACGGAGGTGTATGTATTTTCCTAGGAGGCAGGTATGAAGAAATTATGGTTAATTGTGCAGGTGTATTTCTTAACTTTCAATATCAGAGCTTTAGACTAGGTACAAGGATGTTAGGGAGTTGCAATGTTTTCTTTCTTTTTTTTTTGGTGAGGCAACTGGGGTTAAGTGACTTGCCCAGGGTCACACAGCTAGTAAGTGTCATGTGTCTGAGGCTGGATTTGAACTCAGGGCCTCATAAATCCAGGTCCAGTGCTTTATCCACTGCGCCACCTAGCTGCCCCATAAATATTGACAGCATCAGGGTTTTTTTGGTTTTTGTTTGTTTGCTGTGGTTTTTTTTTTTTTTTTTTTTGCGGGGCAATGAGGGTTAAGTGACTTGCCCAGAGTCACACAGCTAAGTGTCAAGTGTCTGAGGCTGGATTTGAACTCAGGTCCTCCTGAATCCAAGGCCAGTGCTTTTATCCACTATGCCACCTAGCTGCCCCTGCAATGTTTTCTTACTCTGGAATGAATTGAATGCAAGTCTATCCTGGAGTTAGGGAAATAGTCTAGACTTTTTAAGAGAATACTTCCAACTTGAAGTCAATAATTTTCAGCCTTTCATTTTATTTCCTCAAACCTCCTAAATGCCCTTCCCTTGCAGGCACTTAGAACAACTCATGGTTTAATTTCTGCTCTGTCATTAAAGTCATTGGGTGACCTTGAGAAAGTATTTTTAATGCTTCTGGGCCTCTGTTTTCTAATATGTAAAATGAGGGATTTGAAAATACATTATTTCTAAGATTCTTGATGTTTTATAAGTCTATGATTTGTCTAGGATTGACAAGGATAGGGGGAGTTAGGTAGCACAGTGGATAAAATACTGGGCCTGATGTAAGGAAGAGTCACTTTCCCGAGTTCAAATTTGGCTGTGTAACCCTGGGCAAGTCACTTCACACTGTTTGCATCATCTGTCAAATGAACATCTGTCAAATGAACTAGAGAAGGAAATGGCAAACCACTCCAGTATCTTTGCTAAGAAGACTCCAAATGGGGTCACAAAGAGTCAGACATGACTTAACAACAATAAAAAAATGAGAGATTTGAATGACTTGATTCCTAAAATTCTAAATGGTTTACAAGTCTGTGATTTGACTCCAGGATTGACAAGCATGACAAAAGTGCTGAATTTGGAGTTGGAGAACCAGGCTTCAAATTCCAGTTCTGCTACTTACTTATGTGACTTTCGGCAAGTCATTTAACTCCTCTGGGCCTCAGTTTCCCTGTATGTCAAATGAGGGAGTTGAATTAGATGGTCTAAGGGCTCTCTTCCAACATCAAATCTATGATCCTATTATCCTGAGTCCCATATGATATTGAAACTCTAAATGGGGAGCGGGGAATATTAAGGCATAGGAAGGTGAAGTGATCTTCCCAAGAATACTTTGTCTTCTTAGAATAAACCCAGGGGCAGCTAGGTGGCACAGTGGATAAAGCACTGGCCTTGGATTCAGAAGGACCTGAGTTCAAATCCAGCCTCAGACACTTGACACTTACCAGCCGTGTGACCCTGGGCAAGTCACTTAACCCTCATTGCCTGCAAAAAAAAAAAAGAATAAACCCAAAGTCTGGATCCATCTTTCTAAGAACAAGAAATGCTGGGCTCAGCTAGGTGCTACAGTGGATAGAGCACCAGATCTGAAGCAAGGAGGACCTGACTTCAAATCCAGCCTCTGATTTTTTTACCAGCTGTGTGACCCTGAACAAGTTACTTAACCCTGAATGCCTGAAACACTGGTCTGGGTGTCCGGGGTTTCGTGTTTTCATCCCAGTTATGTCACTATCTGTGTGACCTTCTGTAGGACATTTCTCTTCTTAAGGGCTCCATTTACTTATCTATAAAAAGAGAGAGTTGGGCCAGTTGATCTCTAAATTCCCTTCCAGTACTCACATTCTATGATTAATGATTTCCATCTTCAAGTTATCATTCTGCCTGGCTTAGGGGCTTTGGCACTCAATCCTTTTATGGGGAAAAAAATGAGCACTGCGGTCTCCTGCTGACATGCAGGTTGGGTTACCACGGCTGCCTGGGGCAATGGGGCCCCTTCTAGGAGAGGCTGCACAGGGAAGACCCTCTTACCTGTCCCTACAGCTTTGTGGTTATTTTCAAAGATTGGGTACCATCTTGTGGATTTTCCTGTTCTGTGAACCTCTGCTTAAGCCTATTGGGCAGGACTCCCATGGATGATGCCTGGCTCAGTTCCCATTTGGAAGTAGGTTGTCTCAGTACTGCAACCTGAATTTCTCTTGTTTTGGGTTCCTAAATGCATAAATGAGTTTTCAATTAGCTGTGTTAAGAGAGGAGAAGAGATATGCATAATTCCAAAAGAGAGAGAATGCCAAAATAAGCCTTACTTGTTATGTCAGAACACATTTTGGTGTTTATGTTTGAACAATGAGACATTTGATGTTCTAGAAATTTGCAATATTTTGTAAAAATAATGAAATATCACTGGGAAGACTTGACCAAGTTGGAAACCATGCCTCCTTTCTCATTTCTTTCCTCCTATCACCTATATGGGGAGCCAGGTGGTGGAATGGATAGAATACCAGGCCTGGAGTCAGGAAAACTCATACTCCTGAGGTAAAATATGGCCTCATACACTTACTAGCTGTGTGACCCTGGGCAAGTCACTTCTCCCTGTTTGCCTCTGTTTCCTCATCTGTAAAATGAGCTGGAGAAGGAAAGGGCAAACCACTCCAGTATCTTTGCCAAGAAAACCCCAAATAGGGTCATGAAAAGTTGGACATGACTGAAAAAAACACTACCACCACCACTACCACCTATATACTAAGAATAACAACAACCACCTGTATACTAAGAATATAGGGCATCACTTCTTAGACTGGCAAAGCAACATTCTAACTTGAATTTCCCTCACTTCTCACAGAACTTACTGTCTTCCTGGTTTACCTCTTCCTTATTACAGGAAGGAAACAAAGAAGCATTTATTAAATGCCAGGCAGTGGGCTAAGTGCTTCACTACTACTACTACTAGTAATAGTAATAATAGTAATAGTAGTAGTAATAATAATAATAATAATAATAATAATAATAATAGCATTTCTACTGTGGACCACTCTATTTCTATACTCTGTAAGTTTCTCCTATGTTCCAGACATGATACTTAGTGGTTTATTAAAGGCCTGGGAGGTAGGTGTTATTATGACTCCCATTTTATCATTGAGAAAACTGAGGCAGGCAGCGGTTATAGATGACTTGTCCCAGGTCACACAGTTAATAAGTGTCTGTAGTTAGATTTGAACTTGGAACTTCCTAACTCCAAGCACTAGCTGGCATAGGAGTAGAAACAGTTTTTTGGGTTTCCTCTCCTTTTGGGTGGAAGACAAGAGATAGAGAATTAGGAAGCCTTAAGATGCTAACAAAGGACCTTGTTAATCAGGTGTTAGTGTCAGCAAGAATGTCAGGAGTGAGATTAGCCTAACATACGCCATATAGTGTCTGTATAATGTACCTGTAGAATAGAGTTCTATTCATATGTGTCCTAATAGAGAAAAAATGATGAGATTTGTTTGCCATGGACTTTGGACTTGGGGTATCCCAGGTTCCTTGGGACTGGTTTGACATCAATTATCTTAGGGCTCCTGCTCTTTTTAGCCCCACCTCTTGGGGAAAAGCAGACCAGAATCTGACAGGCTCATTTACATAATCCCTAAAATTACACAGCAGAGCAGAGAAAATGACTGGCAATTATTGTTTCATTCTTTGTTTACCCTGTTTGGATTGAAAATATTTGTAAATAAGAGATGTTGCCGTGTGTAAATAATGGAAGCACCTTGAGAGAAAGCTAGCAGAATAGACCACTGGTCAGAGACAGGGGCAGGCATTAATGGGCTTGTTTTGGTGCCATAGTTCTTTTCTCTCTTGCTGGGTGGTTTTGGTCTTGAAGTTCAACCTTGAGTCTTATCAGCTGTGTGACCTTGAATGAGTCCCATTACCACTTTGGCCTTCACACTCTTCATTTATAAAATAACCATATTGGCACTAGCTATCTCACAAGATTATTTTAAAGAAAGTGCTTTGTAAACATTAAAAGATGATATACATGTAATTTTTTAAATTTAAAAAATAATTGCTGAGCTATTGGGGCTCATTTTACTTAATGACAAAATGGGGATGGTGAGGCAAAGAGAAGGGAGCAATGGCAGCCTTTGGGGAAAGTATGAATGAGCACAGTGAAGTTTAGAGTTCTTCGATTTCCTCATCACAATGGAAATAATGGGGAATGGCTTTCCCAAGTACGATAAAGTGGGGTTCCAGAAACTGACATGAAGCTGGGTTGGATGATGCAGTGGAAAGATCCCTAGATTTGTAACCAGGAGTAATGAGTTCAAATCATGATTCTGCCAATACTAGTTGTTGATCTTGGGCAAATCACTTTTCTCATTATAGATCTTATTTTCCTTGTCTATAAAAAGGAGGGTGTTAGAGTAGATTCTCTCTAAAGTTCTTTTAAAATGAAAATCCTATGATTTTTTAAGTCAAAGTTTCTTATCCTGGGGTCTGTGACCTTTTTTGAATATCAATATTTTGAAAACTATGGCATTTAAATATATATTTTTGTAATCCTATAATTTTATTTTATGCATTTAAAAGCATTATTCTGAAAAGCAGTCCATAGACTTCATATGATTTATTGATGGAGATCATGACACACAAAAAGGGTTAAGAAACCTTGTTCCAGGGTTTCTGGGAATAGTAAGCACTTCATAAATATTATTGACTCGACTTGTCTTTTCTGCTCTATTCTATATCCACTTCTTCCCTGTATATCCCCACCCAGTCTGGGAAGGGAAGGGGATTTCCAGAATTAATAGAAGCTTTGTTTCTTCCTTCCATGGTGATACCTGGGGATGTGCTTAATTTACCTCTATGACGAATGAAATGGGACAGAGGTGACATGAAGGCTAAAGATACAAGCACATTTCCATGTCTGTCTGTCACTTCCATGTCAGATCCTGAGTATTTTATAAATGTCACCTAGCCTCCTCCCACAGAACGGCTGTCCCTGTCTTACTCCCCACGATTTATACATAACATCTTCTCTTTCCCTGTATGCTTGGACCCCTTAGTCTTCACAAAATAAGATTGGCTAAGCCATCCCAATGTTGCAAAGCCTGATCAAGGTCCAGCTGTTATTAGGCTGGGCCATTCTGTTATGGTGAAGATCTTGGAGCTGACAGAGAAGGGATGAGCTTTTGAGAGACATGCTCCTTCAACCTGTGGGTACTGCTGTGCCATCCAAGACAGATGTCTTATACTCCCCAACATTCTCGTGGAGACACTATCAGATCCCCTGTTCAGAGTGTAAGTCACAGCTTTACTTGAGAGAACAGAGTGGCTTTCTGAGCCTCCTCCCCTAAATGCAGCAATATCTGGTAACACTTGGCGTCTTGGGGAGAGAATTCATGTCTGTAATTAGTTACTGTATATCATGGTTAGTACTCGGCTCAGGATTTACTGGGCAAATACCATTTAACTGCACAATAACTACGGGTTCTTGCTGCTTACGGGGTTATTTAGTAAGACTGGGAAAATGGGGCAGGAGGGAATCTGAATGGGAGGTATTGTAGCCCCTTGAATCAAACTTTATGAGTTTGGGTTTGGCAGGAAGGCTGCTGCTAAGAGCCAACTCTCATTGCTTTGTTTTGCAGAGTTGGCTCCAAGAGCCTCTTTCCCCTCTTGAAGCAGGATGAGAAGTCCGAGGTGGGGATTGAAGGTTGCTTGAGTTCATGTCAAGACCAGGATATCTCCTGGTCAGGTGACCCTTACAGTTTGGGAAGGCTAGAAACAGGGTGGGAGAGGGTAGTTATATCATTTGAAAATGGAGCTATGTTTGGGGTCCCTGAATTCCAGTCAGTCCTTCAACATCCCCTCAGTATGTGGGACTTCTATTCATCCATTCACCTATCCAGGAAAGAGAGAGGGTAGCAGCCTGCAGCGGGGAAAACAATTAGCCATTCTTGGCCGATGGCATCAAGATAATTGCAAAGCTCCACTCATCTCTCCTGGGCATGGGGTTGGTTGGAAAGAGGCTGTTTCTGGACACTTGGCAGATACTCATGGCCTAGATCTGCTTGAGCAAAGTCTGTCTTTGTTTGGCCCAGCTCTGTCTAAACTCCTCTAACCTATTTAGGCCTCAGAGAGAGAAAGAGACACAATAATGAAAAACCCAATGTGCAACATTGCCCTACGCAATCCAATAAATTACTCGGTGCCCGGCTGCCAGCTCAGACTAAGCCCAATATTGCCTGCAGTAATTATTTGGATCAAATGCAGTTTATCTGCTTCATATTTGTGTTTCTGTGCTCTGTGGTAACTTATAAATGTCATTGTGGTGTTTATTTGTTATAATGAAACTTAATGGTGTTGGAAGCCAGGAGCAGAGCTTGTGGGACAGCAGGTTTAAAGCAATCTCTTCATCTCTGGAGCAGAAATAGGCAGAGATAACATTGAATTACCCTATAGGGAAGAAAGATTCAGAGACATGGGGAAAGCCGAGTCTGTTTGCCATTCAGTGGACCAAAAGAGAACAAGGGGCTCTTGGGAATGAGACCAAAGGCATCTCCACCCTCCAGAGGCATCTCTTTCAGAATAAAGGGAAGGAGCTGGTCTAACCAAACTCCATGCTCCCTTCCTTTGTTCTTGTTCCATCTCCTAAGGCCTAGGGACCCTTGTTTTAATCTCTGAAGCACCTGATTGTGGCTCTGAGAGATGTGGGCAGAGGGAATGAGAACCAATAAATGGGAAAATGTTGGAGAAGTAGTCATACCTGGCCACTGAAAAGAGGGACAACCTGGTGAAGATTCATTTCATAAATAGTAGTATGGTATAGGGAAAAGAGGGCTAGATTTGAAGTCTAAGGACAATCTTAATATGTCTTGTTTGACCTTGGATGTGTCTCATATTTTCTGAGACTCAGTTTTCTTATTTGTAAAATGAGAAAATTCAATGGATGACCTCTTAGGTCTCTTTGACCCTTAAATCTATGATCCTATGATCCATGGATAAAGCTGGGGACTCTAAGAGAAGCGTGAGAACACAGGGGAGATGGGAGGAAAGGGATGACTATGGAGTAAGGCAGAAGATGAATTGCCAGAGTAACACTACTCTCTTCACGTGGTTGTTTGCCTAGTGTTCTCCTGCTAGTGGGCAGAACAATGGAGTCCACAGGAGTGGTGGTTTTAGGGTGGCAGAGACTGGTTCAACAGGGAGGACCCCGAGTGGCTCTATGGATAGATTGATGATTAGGAGAGGATGGAGAAATGCAGACTCAAGGACGATTCCATCTCATAGTAAGGAGAAAGGTGAGGCATGGAAGGGCTCTGTTCTCAATTGTTGCAGTAATGGAGAAGAATGGCTCCTGAAAGAAGCTATTTCCTCAGAAGGCCAGCTCTACATCTAAGAGGGAATGTTGATTCTATATGACCATGATCTGCAGAAATATATTCTCAGGATTGTATTTGGAAACAGGAGCCCGAGGGGTTATCTTGGTGCTCCTTTGTATCATAATTTTGCCCCTTTCCCCTAGTCAGTCTTCTCACCTGTTCACAGCCCTGAGGACTTCAGCCATGGCCCACACTTTGTCAGGAGCAGGAAGGGATAGTTGTAGTGCTTCCTCTGACCCTGACCTTCTCTCTATTGTGTAGGACCCTATTAATCCTAGGAATTCGAATCCCTGAAATCTTTCCCCATGGCACTTCGTTCCCAGGCAATTCCCCTATTTCTGATGATGGTGCCTTAATTCTTCCACTGATTCAGGCTAGAAAAATCATGGTCACCTTTGATTCTTCCTTCTTTTCACTCCTCCATCTAATCAATTAGTTAACATGTAGCAAACGCTTATTAAATTTCTAGTTATGGGCAGTCTACCATGTTATACATCTGGGGAACTACATAGTACCTGCTCTCCTGGGCTTTATAATCTAGTAGAAGGAAAATATTTAAACACAGATAACTGTAATGCATAAAAATGCATTAAAAAGGCAAAAGAAAGCCCCATGAGGACTGAAGGGGAAAGTCATACTGATTTGTGCAGGCTCTCTTAGTGTACCGTAGCACTCTCTCTCTCTATGCATAGAATATACTCTCCTCACCTTCACCTGTTTGAATCCCTAATGGTCTTCAAAAGCCAGTTCCAGTACTACTTTCAGCATGAGGCCTTTCCTGATTCCCTCAGTTACTCATGGTTCCCACCCCAGAATTACCTTCTATTTATTTTGCATATATCTTGAATATACTTTTATATTTATATATTTCCTTCCCTGTTAGAATTTAAGCTACTTGAAGGCAGGAACCATTTAGTTTTTGTCTCTGTGTTCCCAGCATGGTGCTGGTACATAGTAGTCACTTAATAAATATTTGTTAATGGATTGATTAATTGATCATGGGGGATCAAGGAAGACAATAGAGAAGATAGCATTTGAGTTGAACTTTAATTTCAATTTGGCTTGAGCATAGTGTTATTGGAGGGAAATAAGGTGAGATAAGGATAGAAGGAGGCTGGTGCCAGATTTTACACTATCTTGGGAGCCAGGCAACAGGGGAGCACTGAAATTATTAACATGACTAGATCTATGACTATTTCCAAGTTGTTGACTTCACTGTCTCTCCTTTTCTTGTCACATCCACTGCTAGCACTGCAGTTCAGGTGCTTATGCTTAGACTATTTGTGATAAGAGGTTAACTGGTCTACTTTTCTCCAGTTTCTACCCTTTTGAATCAATCCTTCATAGTAGCTGCCAAATTAACCTTCCTCATACAGAGGTCAATCATATCACATCACTTCCCAGCTAAGAAATATTTAACTGTTCTCTAGTGCTTACCAAACAAAATAGAAATTTTTTATTTTAGTATTCAAGATACTCTCCACCTGATCTCTTTAGCCTTATTGTATACTATTCTCCAATCGTCTGTGTTATCCACCAGTAAAGACAGACTTCTCCATCATACCTAATTTCATCCTGCTCATTCTGGCCTCAACCTCAGAGTAATCCTTGATGCCTTACTCTGTCACCACCCATCTCTAATAAATTGTCAAGTCATGTTAATCCTACCTCTTTAATGTAATAACAATAATAATAATAATAATAATAACAATAGCTAGTATTTACCTAGCACTTTAAGGCTTAAAAAGCACTTTATAAATATTATCTCATTCTATCCTTACAAAACCCCTGGGAAGTAGGTGCTATTAATATTCTCATTTTACAGATGAGGAAATTGAGGAAAAGTGACTTGCCCAGGATCAGATCTTTTGTACCTATTTCCTTCTCTCCATTCACAAAACTATCACTTTAGTGCAGTCCCTCATTACCTTTGACACAGACTTTCATAACAGTCTCCTAATTCATCTTCCTTCTAATTTCTCTCCATCTCCTGTCTATCCTCCACCTAATGTTTGAAACAATCTTTCTAAATTATAGGTCCAGTCAAATTATTACCCCACAGAAAAATGTCATGTACTTTGCAACAGAGTGGAGCTACTCTTTTATTAGAATACACCACACCCACCATTGCTGTTTGTCCTTCATTTTCAAAGAGGACCAATAACATCACCATTGGATGTCTTGACTTGCACATGAATTGGATTTAAGAGAGGCAGAGTTGCTCAGTCATTGGCCTCACTCTTTTGGATAACTAGCGATGGCCTGGGATGCAGTAGATGGGATTTTTGATGTCTGACCAAGCTCTAGGAGCTTCACAGAGCCTGCTTTAGTCGCCTTAATGGCCACTGGAACAAATTGTTCTCACCTGCCCTGTTCTACTGTGGAAAGTTGTCACATGTTTGGGGTAAACAGCCTCTAAATTCACTGAAAGGTTTGAGGCCTTTTGGTTACCCTGAACCTGAGTTAGCCTGTCTGCCAAGATGGTATTACCAAGGGCAGCAGCTTTTTATGATCACAGGTGAAAGTTGGGTGAGAGGTAGACTGCACCCATCAGGAAACAGGCCTAAGGAGTCTGAGAGAGTCAGTGGAAGCGGCACCAAGGAGTGTGATCCTTGGCTTCAGAGAACTAATTATGAATTCAAAAACTAATTAGTCTTGGCAGTTGGGTGTTTATCTGCAGATAGAAACAGCTCTGGGAAGCCCAGCTGAGTGACCTGCCTAGCATTGAAACTACCTAGTGTGGTAAAAAAATGAAAGTTTTTTTAACAGTTGGTTAGCAATAACTGAAAGGACCACCCTTTTGGGGAGGAGACCGTGATGAGCCGCCCGTGCGTCTGCTAAGCACTCCACTTCCGGGGTGCGAGCTTAAAAGGCAAGGAGAGAACAGAAGTGATGTCTTTTTCCACTCTCCTTGCCTGCTGGCTGGCTCTGCACACACAGACGCTGACTCAGGTTCGACTTGGCCTGGTTCTCCAACAGCACGTGCTTAATGGGCTCTCAGCCTCAGAGGTGGCCTTGGGTTTTTGGTGAGTTCTATACCAATACAGACTAAGCTTAGATCTAAGACTATTTGTTTGTATTTCTACTTTCCTATCTCTCTAATCAGCATCACCTTGTAATTCCCAAACAATAAAAGCTCTAACTAAAGATCAGAGGCTTCTTCCACTTACTGGTCTGGGAGATAAATAAGGGAAAGGTTAAAGGGGAGTTTAATACTCTTGTATCCAATTTTAAATCTCACACTAGTGAGGAACAGCATACATATATGAAAGGTCATAAGGGTCTTGCAGTTGCAGAGGCCTGAATAACCTTGGCCACAGGTGCTCCCTTATATGTATCTCACTACTAGTATTCTTTAAGTTTGCACCCTATCTTCCCCCAGCTGCATGTATCATACATATGGATGAAGGTTATTGGACATTGTATATTTCCTCTACCAACCAATTATCCTCTCCTCATATCACATACCTCTATGGAAAAGGGACCAGATTATGGATTTTACCCAGAACATTAACCACAATTGATTGTAAAGTGTTGCTTTAAACTATCCCAAGTACTTTCCTACCTATTATCTCACTTGATCCTCACAATAATTCTCTAAGATCAATAGGATCAGCATTATTCCCATTCTACAGATGACATCGTGATTTGGAGAGAATAATGGTTTGCTATAAATTATATGGCTAGTTGAAATAGTCATCTAGCTAGAAATAGAACCCAGGTTTCTAGAATCCTAGTAATGGTTAAGCTTATTTCCTTTTTATATAGGGCTATTAGACTGATAGATTAGGGTAATGCAGTTTATAAAGCATCCTTGGATTTCAGAAAAATTTGTTAAAGTCTCTCATGTTACCCTTATGGATAATATGGAGAGATTTAGACTAGCTAATAATAAAGTTAGGTGGAACAAGTTGAATGACTGGACCATAAAAGTAGTGATTAATGGATTGATATCAATCTGGAGGGAAATCCCTAGTACAATGACCAAGGGATTTGTCCTTGACCCTGTTCTGCTTGACATTTTTTTTTGTGGGGCAATGAGGACAGGGTCACATAGCTACTAAGTGTTAAGTATCTGAGGCTGGATTTGAACTCAGGTCCTCCTGAATCCAGGGCTAGTGCTTTATCCACTGTACCACCTAGCTACCCCTTTGCTTGACATTTTTATCATTGACTTGAATGAAGGCACAGATGACATGCTCATTAATTTTGAAGATGACAAAAATTTGGGAGGAAGAGTTCACAGACTGGATGACCAAAATCAGAATCCAAGGAGAACTTCATAGGCCAGAATGATGGGCTGAGTCTAATAATTTTAAATTTAATTGGCTTGGGTTAATAGATCAACTTCACAAGAATGGAACTGGGGAGCAGTGAGGAGCTGGATAGCTTTTTGTTTGAAAAAAAAAACCAACTTGGATTTTTAGTGGGACACACAAATGAGCAGGGTGAAATGATGACAAAATTGAGGGATAGTACCCACAGATTTGAAGAGCCAGAAAATTCATTGTCAGCTGTGTCCTACTCCTTCCCCAAATCGCTAAACTTCCTTGGCTCTCTTCCCTCTCCAGGCAATCAAAGTACTGACTGTATCTTCCTCATCAGCTAGGTCTTCAAAAAGGGAGAGGTGCAATGGTCTGGGACCTCACCAGGCTAAAATAAGAGCAGGTTTTTCAAATGCTTTGAGATCCTTTAATGAACAACAGTAGGTAAGTGCCCCTTAATACTAAGTATAGATGTTGCTATTGCTACATTTGACTCTGCAGCACGAAATACTACACTGCCCTATTTATCCCATATTCTATTTGTAGCTATTGAAACTGTCACCATGTCCCACATTCCATTTTGCTATTATGTGTATTTCAAACCATTATATAAATGGACTTGATTTTGTTCCTTTGAATGCTATTAAACTCTACCCATACCAGTAACAACAGAGTTTCCATAGAAACTAATACACTTTAGAAAGGGTGAGTCTAGAGCTACCAAAGGAATTGGGAAGAAAGCAAATAGAAATTGGGGAAATATACACATACACATGAATACACAACACAATGACCACTTGTCTGTGGTTGGACAGAGCCATATGGCGTGACCACAATACAAGGCTGGGGAGCACGTGGAGGGGTTGGTCTTTCAGGACTTTATTGACTCTACTTAGATAAAGCCCCTGTATAATTCATCACAGCCACAAACTGCTCATTCCAACACAGGGCACTAAAAACTTGATGGCGTTGCAGGCCATTACATGTCTCTCATTTATTCAGAACCTCCTGTGTTTTCTGCTCTCGTTGGGTGCTGGAGATGAAGTGATGAACATTCCTCAGTCCAATTGGAAGTAAGGGAGACAGTGAGGTAGAGAGAAGGGAGGTGCTCCACTCAGAACTACAGGGATGGGAAGGAGGTTTGGTTTCCGGGTCAGACATTATGAGTAGCCCACAACAACATCTCTAAGTTCTTTTAAAGTTCTATTAAATCCTGTTCCTGAAGGTGATTTTCATGCAGCTTTAGAATTACTCTCCCAAAGAGGTTGACAAGGATGGTTAAAAGGCCTTGAGGTCATGTTATATAAAAATTCATTGAAGAAACTGCTTGTTTTAGAGAAGAAAAGACTTGGAGGTGAGGGGTGGGCAGACAAATCCTGATGATTTTTTCTTTATAATATTTCTCCAATCTTCCCCCTTTCCCCAGTCCTAATGGCTATAGCCTAGGACTTCATTTCATCATACCAAGGCTATTTCTGGCATTTGCTTTTTTATATCAAGGCTATTTCAACAGTTCTAAAATCATTTTTCCTCTTGTCTCTCAAAGGATTAGATTGAGATTTCATTTCTTTCTGTCCCTTTTCTACATCCAAGTCACATGTTATTGTCAGACTTATCTTCCTCAAACTTCCCTTTTCATGTTAGCTACTTCCTCTAACCCTTGTTCAAAAACATTCTCTAGCTCCCCATTGCCTATACTGCAAAGTTCAAACTCATTAGCCTAAGCTCAGGGTATCTAGAACTTGGCAGTCAATAAACATTGATTAATCACATATCATATGCCGGGCACCTTGTTTGACACCACTCCCCTAGAGTATTTCCCATTTCACTGAAACTGGTCCATTGTTTGTTTCCCAAAGACACTACAGTCATTTCCCTTCCCTTTTATTACCAGCAATCTCAATCCTACCCTTATTTCAAGACCTGAGTTGAATCCTATTTCCTGTGTGAAGCTTTCTCTACTTAAAGTGACCCACACTGATGTCCCCTACCTATAAACTGCTTTTTGTTTCATCTGCTCTCTGAGCCCCTCATTTAGCATTTACCATTTGCTGCCTATGTAGGTAGCATAGTGTAAACACACAGTAAGTGCTCCAAACATGTTAGGTATTATTAACTATTATTATTGTTATTTAATTTTTATGTGTATTTTCTTTTTCCCTAGCTAGATTAATAAGCTTTTTTTTGGGAAAAGATAATTTCTTAAAACTTCATAACTTTTTAGTACTTAGCACAGTGCTTCAAATATAGAAGGTGATTAAGAAATATTCTTCTACTTGTTTGAATGATGACTTGCTCTGGACAGTTGCACATGTCAATCTCTTTTCCAGAATACCTTTTTTTTTCAGTCTACTTCAATTAATCAATCGATCAATCAGCATTTGTTTAGTACCTACTATATGCCAAAGTCCTATACTAGTCTACAATCCCTGCCCTTAATGAGCTTACATTTTGTTGTGGGAGAAAACATGTAGTAATATCTGCAAATTAGTAATTAGATAAATTAGTATCTACAGAATAAAGACAAGATGATTTTGGAGAGTTATTAGTAGCTTGGGAAATCAAGAAAAGCTTTTGTTTCTTGTTTCCCTTGAAAACTGACTCCAAACCCATTTCCTTAGGGTGGCCCCTCCTTTGATGGATCCACTCAAACTTGATCACTTTTTTGCAATGGTTTCTGTGTACAGGGCACTGTTATACCCAGAGTGGGATAAGAAAAGTATGAGACATTATTGCTTCCCTCAAGGATCTCACAATCTAGTTAGAGTGAGAGGACACACCCATAAAAAAGGTTAATAACAGGAGAGGCAAGATTTAGTTAAACTAGTATGCTAGCTTAACATGTTTGCTTCCTTCACTTGATCCTCAAATGTCATGATTTTTAGTCATGATATCACCTTGATCATCCTCCTTTTGGAAGACCAGTATAACTGGACATAATACTCCAAATGTAGTCACACCTCCCTTGCCCTATGTACTCTATATCTATTAATTAGATCTATTTTTGGTTTTGCTTTGTCTGAGATCATGATTTATACTCCTGCTTGTTTTACTTCAGCTGAAGCATAATAGCTTTGGCTCCAGCCTTTTACCTTTACTCTGTGTGTGTCTCTCTACTTTGAATGTGTTCTGGTAAACAACATAGTGCAGGATTCTGGCTTTTAATCTACTCTGGTATCTGCTTCTGTTTTCTGGGGTGAATTCATCCCATTCGTATTATTCAATATCAATGAATGTAACCTAAAATAATTTTAGCTCTTTTGATTGCTACATCAAACTGCTGGACCACAATGGGATTACAGCCCACTGAAATCTCTAGGGCTTTTTACACATGGTGGTTGTTTAGTTGTTTTAGTCATGTCTGCCTCTTTGTGACTTCTTTTGGGATTTTCTTGGAAAAGATGCTGGGGTGTTTTGCCATTTCCTTCTCCAGCTCATTTGACAGATGAGGAAACTGAGACAAACATGGTTAAGTGACTTTCCCAGGGTCACACAGCTAGTATGGGTCTGAGCTGGATTTGAACTCCTGTCATCTTGTTAGCTTCAGCTCTGACTTGATTATTGACCCTTTTAGGGGACTCCTACCAATTTTTGTAGGGAACTAGCTCAGTCTGTTCTGAGATAGAAAAATAGAAGTTACCTGGACCCACCAGGAATAGCAACTAGAGGAAAGGGACTGGAAAAGGGAACAAGGAAAGAGCAATTGGAAACCTCCATTACACCAAGGAAGGAGAATGGAAATGGTAGATCTGTCATTCCTGGATGCTGTGTGAATTAAATAACGATCATAAAGTGCCCTGGAAATTGTAGTCCCACCATAAATAATAAACAGGAGCGTAATACAAATAACCCACTATGCAGCCCCAGAGGAGGAAAACACATCAGCAAGAAAAATGAAATAAGAAAAATGCACCGAAAAGGCCCCAGCTAACAAAATGGCAGTATTAGCCAACATCCCGGGGGCTCAGAAAGGGAGTGAGGAATGGTCTGGAGAAAATGATTGCAGGCCCTTGGCCATAAGTCAGGATTTTGGTGGCTGCTACAGTCAGTATGGGACAAATACCACAGAGGAGCCAGGCACATTCCCACTATATCACGATGCTAGGCCCAGTTCCCAATCTGGCAGCATTCCCTTTCCCTGGAAAAGTACAGATGGCTCCTTAGGCCACTGGGCAAAGGCTGCTCTGGCATCCTCTAGGGTAGTCCCACCCTGAGTACAGCTGACTACAGAGCTGAATCATGAATCTCTGTAGACTTTGTGGCTCTTGTATTATTAGCTTCAAAGGTTTAGGAAACATGATCAAGCTACTAGGGCCACTGAGCATGTAATTCCCTAGGCTTTCTTTCTAGTTCAGCACAGCCCTACATTTGGTGATCTCAAAGCACTTCAGGACAGAAGGGGAAAGCAGGAAAGTTTTTTTAGACAGTTGAATTTTAGAGCTGGAAAGAAATTTAGAAACCATTTAATTCAGCCCTTTCACCATGCGGATGGAGAAACCGAGGCCCAGAGAGGTGAAGTGATTTGCCCAAAGTAACATAGTGAGTTGGTGACAGAAGTGGGACCAAGTAGAGTCCAACTGACTTGTCTTCTAATTCAGCATTCCCTCCATAGCATGTTGTTCATGGTTTGGCTCCACTGTTCACCCAACATTCCACAGGGCAAGGGTAAGAGAAAAGGGAGTACATTTCTATTTTAATGGATGGGGAAACTGACAAACAGAAAGGTAAAATCACCCAGCTTATGTCACATGGTATTTATGGGCTGCTGAGGACTCTTGGGTCCTGATAGTTCCAGAACATTTTGTTAAAAGTCTTTATAACCAACTGCCTGTCACCATGAAATCATGCCCAAGTTCCCTCCAAACTGGTCCAAAGGGGGTGACAACTTCCTATATTGTAGGTTTATCACAAGTGGTTGTTGAAAGTTTGTTGAATCTATTTCCAGGGCGCCCGTAGACACTTGGCCTTGACTTGGGAGACTGGTTTAGGGGGCTACCCTTAGCTTATGAGTGTTTTTAAGCCTACAAAATTCTTTCAGCGGGGTGGAGGCGTGGTTTAATGAAGTGTTCTTTCTGGCCATCTTCCTAAGATGCATTACTTGCTCATTTAACTGACATACTAGCCCTGTTAGCTCCCTTCCTCCTACTGAGGGGGTGGAGAGAGGCACCCTAGCCAGTCAGCTCGGTCTGAAACAGCTCCTTCAGATAAAGAACAAAGTGCTCACATCCATAGCCGCCTAGGAGATGCTGCTCCTAATCACTTGCAATTGTTTCTTCTCTGGAAGATGAAAGTGACAAGGCTGGAGGGCATATCGACTTTCCCAGCACAGTGCTGAGAAGAGGAGAGCACCAAGCTGAATGCTCCTGCTACTTGAGAAGTGAAGAGGCAATGGTGGCATTTCACCCCTCTCTGCCTTGCAGAAAGTGGGGAAGGGCACCCCCTGCAACCTGGAATCTCTGAGAGCCTTAATGGAGGTTAGATTGCTCACTCTCATTCCATTTCCTGGCTGTCCAGGCAGCAGAGCTGAAAACATGATGCCTTAGGTGCCCAGGCACCCTCCTTATAGCCTGTCCTTCCTGGGCAGGGCTATGATCCAAATCTAGCTCGACTTGTTTCCTCCATTAAGACTTGTGGGAGCACCTAGGTAGTACAGTGGATAACGTACCGGCCCTGGATTCAGGAGGACCTGAGTTCAAATCTGGCCTCAGACACTTAACACTTACTAGCTGTGTGACCCTGGGCAAGTCACTTAACCCTCATTGCCCCGCAAAAAAAAAAAAAGGGAAAATTGTTGGGGTGGGGGAGGGGAAATCTTTCAAATAACATCTCATAGAGAACTGTCTCTTAGGTCTATGAGTAAAAACAGCCTATATTAAAATTGTACTATAAAGTTTACTGAGCACTTTACATATTTCAATACTTACATACCGCACCTGCACTGTCTAACCTTCTAATTCCTCAGTATTCTTAAATCTCATGACCTATTCCTTCACCTCACATATAGATAGGTATGGTCACATGCTAGATTTTATCTCATACATTTTACTTCCTTAATGAAAAAACTCTGGTATTCCCCTATCTGGCCACAGCCTCCTATCATTCCATCTCTCCTTATGCCTCACTGCTCCCAGATCTTTCTTCTCATCAATTGCTCCAATCCCTACATCCCACAGTACTTCCAGACCATTACACCTGCCCTAACTTCAATTTCTTCCTTCTCCAGTCTCCACAAAGTAGGTAACCATTTCAACTCTACAATATCTTCTGCTCTCTAATGTCTTACCTCTACATCCTATAGCCACTTATCTCTTGCCAAATCTGAGCCCTGGATTCCCATTATCTGTCTCTTCTGCTCCTATTCATGAGCTACTGAATATTATTGGAGGAAGTCTCACAACTGTGCTAATTGGGTAAATGACAAAGTCAAATTATCCAACCTCAACCGGGTCCTCCTGCAGCATGGTAGTCCCTTTATTCCTTCCTAATTTATTCCTTATCTCCCTACAGAAGTGATTCTAAACCTTCTCTTCTCTTCTTAAGCCCGCCATAACAACACCCCCTTTCTCCTCTCTCAGCTGAGAATCTTGCTTCTTACTTTACTGAGAAAATAAAGTCTATTTTATGTGACTTCTCTTCTTCTGTTCTCATCTTAAAACTCCTTAACAACATTTTCACTCTCTCCTCTTTTCTTCTAGTCTCTGATAAAGAAAGGGACTGTCCTCCTTTCCAAGGCCAATCCCTTTGTGTAAATGCTTAATATCCTCCTATTTTCCCAGAGATTGTACCCTCAACCACCTCCTCCACAATCATCAACCTCTTTATTGTCTTCTTCTTTGCTTTCTTCAAATATGCTCAAACCTACTCTATCCTTATAAAAACCTTTGCTAGATACTACCACCCTCTCAAGTATTGTCCTCTATTGTCTCCTCTCTGTATCATTCAAACTCATTGAAAAAGCTCTCTATACCTTAACTACTCTGATTAAGTCAATGATTCAAGACAATTCCAAAGGACTCATGATGAAAAATACTATCCACTTCCAGAGAGAAAGAGAGAAAGATCTGATGAACTGAGAATACAAATTCAAGTTATCTTTTACAATTTTCTATTTTTCTTTTTTTTTGTTTTTGTTTTTACAACATGGCTAATATGTAAATGTGTTTTGCTTGACTTTCCATGTATAATTTATATAATATTGCTCGCCTTCCCAAGGGGTGGAGGAGGAAGGGCAAAAGGGGGAGGGAGAGAAATTAAAATTCAATTAAATTAATGTTAATTTTTTACATGTGATTGGAAATATTTAATGAAATAAATAAAATATTTTTGAAAACCTCTTTGTACTGCTCATTGCCTTCATTTCTTCTCCTCTCATTAATTTCTTAATCCTTTGCAATTTAGCTTCCTATTTCATCACTCAAAAGAAATTAGAAAGTTAGGGCAGCTAGGTGATGTAGTGGATAGAATGTCAGGCCTGGAGACAGTAAGACTCAACTTTCTATGTTCAAACCTGGTCTTAGATACTTACTAGCTATGTGACTCTGGATAAATCACTTAAACCTTTTGCTTTCTGCAAACCACTCTAGTATTTTTTCCAAGAAAAGCCCAAATGGCACCAAAGAGTTGGACGTGAACACAACAAACTCCAAAGTTACCAATGATTTTTAAATCTCTAAATATCTTTTCTCAGTTATCCTTTTCAACCTATCAGCTTCATTTGATGCTGTTTACCATCTTCTCTCGTATGCTCTTTCCTTTCCTGGTGTGTGTGTGTGTGTGTGTGTGTGTGTGATCTCATGTGTCTAAACACTTCTATGCAGATGAAAAACAAGTATTCATATTTTTTCTATATAAAAATCTATATATAAATAGTCAGTCTTGGGGCAGCTAGATGGCACAGTGGATAGAGCACCAGCCCTGGAGTCAGGAGTACCTGAGTTCAAATATGGCCTCAGACACTTAATACTTACTAGCTGTGTGACCCTGGGCAAGTCACTTAACCCCAATTGCCTCACTGAAAAAAAAGAGTCAGTCTCTTCCCTGAGCTTCAGCTCCATTATCAACGATTACCTATTAAACATTACAAATTGAATTTCTTGGATACATCTCAAATTCAATATATCCAAAACTGAACTCATTATTTTTGCACCTAATTCCTCTTATCTTCTAAACTATTGACTCTTCTATTGATGACATTATCATGCTTCCAATAGTCCAGCAATTGCAAGTAAACTCATATTCTTGACTCCCAGGATGGTGTGCTTGAATCAAAGAAGGTCCTGTGCTCTATGGGTGAAGCGTAATTGCAGAAGTTCAAAAGAAACATGAGTTGCTCAAATTTAGAGACATCTCCACTCCAAATGTTCATGTGGATTGTTTGTGCCCAACCTGTGGTAGATTCTTCCATGATCTCATTGGTCTGATAAGCCATAGTCAGACACACTTCAACTCCAACATGGTAATGTCATTTTGGCTCTCTTCAAGAATGAAGGACAGAGGAGCAGCTAGGTGGTGCAGTGGATAAAGCACTGGCCCTCGATTCAGGAAGACCTGAGTTAAAATCTGGCCTCAGGCACTTGAGACTTACTAGCTGTGTGACCCTGGGCAAGTGACCCTCATTGCCCAGCCAAAAAAAAGGACAGCAACTGATTAACCAACTCTCCCTGACTTCACATGTACAATTAGTTGCCAAATCTTGTCATTTCTACCTCCATAATACCTCTCACATCTGGCCTTTTCTCTAGGATATTGGAAGGATGATGGTGGTGACTTCAACAGAAACAGTGAAGTTTGGAAGAGGAGTGAGCAGAGGAGCAGGGTTCACCTGTTGCCTGGGTCAGGAAGGGAGAATGTTTAGGCATAAGGAAAACCTGACCTACAACTCCCTTTTCTACTTTCATCATGGATCATTGCCTTTACTCCTAGCCTTTCCCACTTACTGAACAATCTGTATCTCAACTGTTTATGTACAGATTTTGCACTCTGGTTTGCAATATTGACATTAGTATGGGAGGAAGCCAGAAACATGAAGCGAAATAAGGTCTATGGAATTAGTCAACACACAAGGAATCCCCTTCTAATAGGTCTTATTTAAGGTAGTGTGATTTAAAGGGCCTGGATGCACCTTGGACAAACATGATCACTGTTTTCTAGATTCCTATTTAGCCTCAGCTTCCTCCTCTCTTGCTTTCATTTTGTTCCCTGCTCAATCTTTCTTGTCTTACTTCACTTCCTCCCCACTTCTTCTCTGCTCATATCTCTGTTCTAAGCCTGATTCCCTTTAGATGTGTTGGAGCTAAAAACTAAGGAATGAAAATACATACATACACAGAGACATACTGAGTGCCAACCCACCGTCAACCCCTATTCCTATAAAGTCTGTAGATCCAATGGAGAAGCTATTAAATGCTCCCTGATAGAGCAAACCTTCCACTGACTATCACATGCCTCCTTAAACGATCTTTGAATAGCATTTTCTTTTTTATTGCTTTGTGTAGTTTAACAGCTCCAATTGCGATTACCCCAGCTTATGATAAACCTTGGATCTATAAAGCTCCCATTCATTCATTATTTCCCTCTTGCTCCTTCTCAAGTTATTATTATTATTTTTTGATGTGAGCAGGGGAGGGGAGAGATGAAAAGATATCAAATTATCAGGGAAACAAATGAAACCAAAGACAGGTTTTCCCCTGTGACAGAGCCCCCATTAGATATGGTTAAGCCAAACAAATAAGCTTTAGTGTAGCACAAGTGGGTCTTTTATATTTATTCTAAATTGGAAACAAAATTATCACCACCTTATCTCTAATGGAAGCTGCAGCTAATTGTTCTTATATCTCACTAATTTCAGAGTTGGGAGAAAAATAATTATTTTTATTATTTTCTAATTGTTCAGCTATACAAAGGTATTGTATTGTATACAATAGATAGAGCAAATGCTTTTTGTTCCTTTTTGATGTATGTCATGGCTATGATACCACTCAATTATTAATATGCAGGAGGTATAATTATTCTGGGTACTAGTATGAGATAATTATGAACTATAAAAACAACTTTCTCATGCCTGAAGATGCCTTTTCTTATCTGCAGACATAGTAGGGCAGCTAGGTGGCAAAATGGATACTGAGCTTAGAATCAGGAAGATTCATCTTCATGAATTCAAATCTTACCTCAGATACATATTAGCTGTGTGATCCTGGGCAAGTCACTTAACCCTGTTTGCTTTAGTTCCTCATCTATCAAATGAGCTGGAGAAGGAAATGGCACACCAGTCTAGTAACTTTGCCAAGAAAACCCTCAAAAGGGGTCATGAAGAGTTGGACACAAATAAAAAACAATTGAACAACAACAAAAAGACATAATTGAATATGGACTTAGGCATTTCAGAAAGAAGGGGAAAATGTTTGAAAATTGAACTTGAGAGAATGGTAGAAAAATGGAATAGGACAGGGAGTTGCTGAGGATGCTCTCTCATCACTGACTCTCTCTCTATCTGGGAGCTGCATCTCTGTAGTCTCTTGGGCTATCTCCTGATTAAAATCTGCTCTCATCCAGCCCCTTGGTTGCTAACTTAAATCTCAACACCACCTTACAAGGGTTCTCTGATTTCTGCACACAGTTCTCTCTCTCTCTCTCTCTCTCTCTCTCTCTCTCACACACACACACACACACACACACACACACACACACACACACTTTTGAGATCACCTGAAACTTTGATATTCTCTGATTCTGTGTGATATATGTATGTGGAGAGATCTTTGAACCTTTGCTACTATGGATGTCTCAAATGTCTTACCCCATGATCTTCACTTACTCTATGCTGATGTAGAGTTGAGCACACATAAAGAGTGGTGGGGAAAGTACAAAGAAAACCATCTACTTTGTGTACCTGTTGGAAGTGTGCTATTCTGTCCTAATTGACTCCAGGGGGAGACCCTAGACATGGGGTAGTCAGGAATCCTCTAGAACTATTCTTGGTGGATGTAGCAATAGGATGAGGTAACTTCGGAAAGAGCATTGAGTTTGAAGTTGGAAATCTGTGTCCCAATCCTGCCTATACTACTAATTGACTTCTATGACCTCACTTTCCTTGTCTTTAAAAGTGTGGGACAGTACCAGACTATCTTTTGGTCCCTTAGAGCTCTAAGTCCCAATATTCTATATACCACACAAAGAGGGAACAGAAAAAAAAGGGAGATGGTTCACTTTTTTAAAATCAGGTTTATAGTCTAATTTCTCTGGGGACTGGATATATGGATTAGTGCCCACCTATTATAATATAAGAGCTCAGGGTTCAAATCCCAGTGCTGCTCATGACATCTGAATCTTTTCACTTGTCTGTGCTTAGCTGTACCTGGTCCAAAGTGTGTAAAAAGTATGATAGGCACTTTCAGTACCACGGACAGCACCACCAGGCATTTGATGTATGTTTGTAGCTGCTAACATCTGAGAGCTGCAAGGGACCCTAAACATCATCTAATGCAACCCCGTTACTTTACAGATGAGGAAACTTAAGTCCAGAGATTAAGTCATGGGGCCAAGACCACACGATTTGTGTGAAATGGTACTAGAGCCCAAGCCTCCTGACTCCCAATCCATTATATTAGCTTGCCTATTCATACTTATTCTATTTTTTTATGGCATCTCTCTCTTATCTGGTCTCTCCTTATCTTCCTTCCACACTTCTCTTTTCTACCATTCACAGGTAGTACCTAGAAGGGAGAAGTAGGTGAATGCTCACCCCTTGGTTGTGCTTCTCAATGGTTTTCACCATATGTGGAAAAGTAGGGCTCTGGTGGACACTCTGGAATTATTTCCTCTTTGCACTGGCAGGTGGAGACCAGGGAAGTAGTTGCCTCCCACTAACTAGTTGCTTCTGTTCATAATTTAGTGCATGGCAGTCACTATGATAGCAACAAGACATGAAGCTGACAAGGCACCGAGCCCAGGAAAGGGTGCAGGTGAGATGAGGGACAGTTCATAGGGCAGAGGAGAGCATCCAAGAAATTATGAAGATGGAACTAGTTATTGAGATTCAATGCTATTCAAAATTGGGGGGGGCAGAGATAGTATCATTGTGCTATTCTTTCCTTCCTTCTCCCCTTTCTTTAAACAGGTCAGAAGGAGCCTTTGGAGTACTTGGTTTGTAAGGGTGGGGGGAGCTTGCTCAGAACGAACCAAGTTAGTGGT
Source organism: Dromiciops gliroides (assembly GCF_019393635.1). NCBI lineage: Eukaryota > Metazoa > Chordata > Mammalia > Microbiotheria > Microbiotheriidae > Dromiciops > Dromiciops gliroides. The sequence goes on along the minus strand of NC_057863.1, from coordinate 503,227,918 downwards.
AGGGGAAGACTTCATTTGTCTGATTTTAATGAATAAATGACATCCACAGCCATTGTTTATCCACGTTTGAATCCTAACAAACAGTCTGTGACATCTGATAGAGTAGGTTATTAGCAGTGTGGAGACAGATGGCAGAAGACTAAAGTGAGTGCTTCTTTATTGCAGTATGGCCATAAGTGAAATCATTCCTTCTGCCTCCCCCAACCACCCACACCTCATCTCACAGGACTCCCAGAGATCACTTTCCCAGCTCTCCTGTGATTCAGACCATCTGTGTAGAGAGCCCAGAACAAGGCAAAGGTGAAATGGCTGGTGGGCTTAAATTAGAAGCAGTGTGAAGGTGGTATTAGGTGAACTCTAAGGTCATCCTCAGCTCTAAAAAGACTTCTATGATTGTAACATTTGGAGTTATTGGAGAATTGAAAAAAGGACATGAGTTTATTTGTAAAGTTCTCAAGAAAAGCAAGAGCTATGTGCCTTCTTTCTCTTTTGTGTTTCCCTTAAAGTGCCCCACACTGTGCTATTCATTCAACAGTTACTCATCAGACATGGATGAATGGGGGAGAAAGTGAGGATGGATATAGAATTGGATAGGAATAGGCAATGGAAAAAAGATGATGAATTTAGAATGGCCTGAGTTCAGGGCAGATATCTGAATGGAACTAAAGGAGGAAGGATGGAGAAATAATGGTAAAGATAATAAGGAAGATGAGAAAAGACTGAACTTCAGAAATGGTAGGAAATGTAATTAAAAAAAACAGCTCACATTTCTATAAGGCTTTAAGGTTTATGAAAAAAATTTTCTTATAACAAGTCTGTTGTTTCATTTTTATAGGTGAGGAAACTAAGGATAATAGAAGGAAGTAGCTTGCCTGGGGTCACATGTGATAAACAGTAAAGTCAGGATTTGAACCTGGGTCCTCTTCTTCCAAATACAGTGCTCTTCTCAAATGACATAGTGAACATTCCATTACTTTCTTTCTATGATTCCCCAGGCTCCTTCTGTTTCTTTTTTTAAAACCATTATTATTAAGAGTAATAATAACAATCATTCATACTCATATAGTGCTTTAAGGTTTACAAAGCAATTTCCTTATGACAGCCCTGAGATAGACTAAGTATTTTACAGATGAAATGAAGGCTCAGAAAGGTTATGTAATTTGCCCATGGTCAGCCATCCATTATTTCTGGAACATAATCCTTCCCTCCCAATGCCTCCCTCAGGGGACAGTTAGGTCTTTACTGACCTTCATTCATCCTTCGGAACTTTTCCTTGGACATATACCCCAGCACCAGACAGCATCCTCTCTTCTGGAGCCCAAGTTCTGGAAGGAAGCACATGACAGAATGAGTCAAGCAGGAGTAATGTAAAACCCACATCTTTGTGAACTGAAGTGTATTTAGGGGGGACAGGGGGCCATCCTAAACCAGTGGGAGGAAGACTCCTTTTCTCAGATACTCCAGGAAGAGGTCTTCAGGGGGAATATGGCTTTTTAACAGAGACCCACTCCTATATTCTCTGAACCCCTTTCCACCCTTCCACCCTTACCACCCTTAAAGTTATGACCCAGACTGTAACTGAGTATTAACAAAGCAGAGACCACAGTCCAATCAAAAGCTATTCACATGGTGGGTTATCTCTAATGGACACAGAAGGGGAAGTCAGTAGTATTAAATCAGAGGTTAGCAGATTTTTTTGGTGGGGGGGGTGAGGGAGAAGAAGGAGATGAGCAGGGGTTTGATACTACCTTGGGGAAAAGGATATGGATTGGAGACACAAAGGAGTGAAGGTGTGTTTGGGAAAAGCTTTAAGACCTGGAGAGAATTCTGGACATCTTCACATTGTCCACAGCACATATAATTGATCATGATCACCAACATGTGTTGAAGTACTGAGGATACAAAACTGTATTAAAACATTTTCTGCCCTTGAAGGGCTCAAAATCTAGTTAGGGAGATTGAACAGAGATTTTAAAATAACCAAGCAGCACAAAGTGGCTGGTGTTAAGTATTAATTTGATGTACACTATTATGTAAGCTAGCATGTCTTTTTAAAAGTAAATAAAAACTAATATTTATGTTGGCAGGTAGGTGGTTTAGTGGATAGAGTGTAGAGTCAGGAAGACTCATTTTCCTGAGTTCAAATCTGGTCTCAGACATTTACTAGCTATGTTATCCCGGGCAAGTCACTTAACCCTGTTTTCCTCAGTTTCCTCATTTGTCAAATGAGCTGGAGAAGGAAATGGCAAACTACTCCAGTATCTCTGTCAAAGAAAATCCCAAATAGGGTCATGAAGAGTCTGAAACAAGTGAACAAAAATATTTATGTAATACTTGAAGGTTTGCAAAGCATTTTACATAGATTATTTGATTCCCACTACAACCCTGTGAAATACCATAGGTGCTACTATTATCTATCTCTATTTTACAGATGACACTGAGGGAGTTGTGTTTAGGGCACACAGCTAGTAAATGCCTGAGGCAGAATTTGAACTCAGGTCATCTTGACTCCAAGTCTATATTTTTATCCACTATGCCACATGGTTGTCTCTTGTAAAACTTCTTTATGGTGGCACCACCAACCTTGGCCTGGAACCAAGGATAGGAGATAACACTGCTTTAACCACTAGTAATCAGCTCCTGTCCTTAGGTCTGAAAGTCATAGATGACCGAAGCTACGTGACTAGCCCAAATAAACAGGTCACAGAACAAGAACATGATTATACCTTATCATACTTCTATTGCATATTACAGCATATGTTAGAGGATGCTTTCCTCACAATAACTCTGTGAGGTACACAGTACAAGTGTGATTATCTCCCTTTTACAAATGACAAAAGGGAGCCTTAGAGGTTACATTATTAAGTATGGGAGCTGAGACTTGAACCTAGACTTCCTGATGCCCAAGTCCAGTTCTCTTTGCAATAAGAAGCCATCTAATGGGGGCAGCTAGATGGTGCAGTGGATAGAGCACCGGCCCTGGATTCAGGAGGACCTGAGTTCAAATCAGGCCTCAGACACTTAATACTTACTAGCTGTGTGACCCTGCGCAAGTCACTTAACCCCAACTGCCTCACAAAAAAAAGTATCAAGAAGCCATCTAATGGCCTCACCTTTCCCCACTTTCCCAGATTTCAAGACTTCTTTCCTAAACCTCTCTGGGGTTCAAGCTGGTACCTAGACAAGACTCTTTGAGAAGAAGAAAAAAAGTCCACTGAACACTGAGCCATGGTTGCTTCTCCCTCAAGACCTGATCATGATTTGGTTTGTGTTTCAGCTCTTAAGCCATGGTCAGGGTGGGCACCTGCTGGGACTTCCTCCCCACTGGGCCCTTACTCCACCAGCAACAGGATGAAAGGGAGAGCAGGGCCCGTGACAGACAGCTAAATCAAACTCAGGGGCTCTTGCCCCAGAGAAAGGAAATGCAGGGCTTGCAGTGGCAGGATACCATGGCCGGGGGAGGTCACTAGCTTTGATCTTTTGATTCTTTAAAGGCGCTTATTGACTATCAGTAAAGAGCAGAGAAGCAGATCTAAGTGTGGCTTTTCTAAAGGCACTCACGTCTTTCTTTCTTTTTTTCCCCAGCACGTTGACGCATTTGAAGGCACAGCCAACACGCTCTCACTTCAAACAAACCTCCATCTCAGGCACCCAAATTGACGATGTTAAGTTCTCTCATCCAAGGCCTTGGCCCTTTCTTTAGGGGATCCTGTGCTGTACAGGGCCGCCTGGATCAAAGTCCCTTTGATGTTTACTTACTATATTTGTGGATTCTTTCTAACATCATCTTCAAGAGGCAAGAATCCAGACTGCCTAGAAGGGGCAAGCGGAAGTATAAGCGACACACAGAGTTTTAGTGGAACAATAGCCTCTCAACAGAGACCACAATGAGAGCCTGCACACACTGACAATGAGCATAGTTAACTATCCCATTATGATTGCATATGCATTGTTCGTCATTGGAATGATACAATTGCTGACAATGTCTATTATATTTTTCATTGGCTTTTTATGATCATCTTAAAGCACATCCCTAACGTCTCCTAATTAAAGAGAAAGAGAAAGCTCACCAGAGTGGAGGAAGGGAAGAAGAGAGTAAATGAAAGGGCAAGAGACCCCGGAATGCTTTTGAAACTTGGTGTCACTTTATACTTGAATTGCAGCAACACAGCTTTAAGGAAGAGGAGGGAGGCATTAATTCCCCAGGGAATTTGGGGGGGTCATAAGTAGAAAGTTAGAGCTTTGGATGATCTAAGAGTTCATACCTAATAGCTATGGAAATCTGTAACAGGGCTTTCTGACTCTTTGCAAGATCCTGTTCTGGGACTCTAATCTGATAGCTCATAATTTTGTCTTTGCATCCCCCATGTGTCCCCCTTTGTGTCCAACACAAAGGCACGGCTTGTTGATTGGCTACTGTCAAGTGTCTGAGGCTGGCTTTGAACTCAGGTTCTCCTGAATCCAAGGCCAGTGCTTTATCCACTACGCCACTTAGCTGCCCCCCTGACATAGTGTTTTATGGTTGACAAAGTTCATTTTCTTTGTATGGATGAGAAACCTGAGAATCAGAGAGAAGTGATTTACCCATGGTTACACAAGTAATAAGTGTTTGAGATGGGATTCAAATTCAGGTCCATCCAGGGCCATGTCCACTATACCATACTTATTGCTTATAAACATGCCAACTCACTGGGTTAGTTTAAATTCTCCAAATATTGATCACCCATTGGATGCTGATCACAGCACTGGGTTCCTACTGGAGGTGTGGCAAAGATTACATAAGGCCTGGTCCCTGTCCTCACGAAGCTGGCCATGTAGTGGTTTGACTTGGGTTCTGTTATCCACTTTGCTTCAGTTTTCCTGTCAAGGGCTGAGCATGCTAGGAAAGATGTTACAAACTATCGTCATTGTAACCAGGAGACTCGCTGACAACATCTGATTTTTGCAAATTAGCAAGAAAAGGAATTTTTAAAACCTGATTAATAAAAGAAATTGGGGATGCAGCAATTTCTCAATATATGTGGCTCATTGAATTTGACATGTGTGAGTTAGTCTTAATTATTTAGGCGGCTACATTACCGGGCTCTAATAAGCAGGCTGTGGAAAGCTGCTAAACGAGAGGGCTTTCTTCTGGAGTCTATGCTGAGAGGTTATTTTGGGTCTGTGAGATACTTGGGAGAATAAGAAGGCTGGAGGATTAGTGAAGCAAGGACATACCACCTTCCTTTGTTGTGTCTCTACATATGGAGCTAAATTGGGACCCCCAAACCAGGCATTAAAGAATTCTGTCTGTGTGATAAGAGGAAAGGTCAGAAAAATTGCCAAGAAACTGAGGATGCTAGCAGACACTGACCAAGCAGACTCACGGAATATTTGAACTTGGTGCAGGAGGAAATTTTAGTCTGTTATTTTTACTGATAAGGAAGCTGGGACCCAGAGTAACTTGCTCACAGTCACACAGCAAGTTAGTGATAGAGTTGGAACAGTTGGAACCAGAACTTGAGCCTTCTGGCTCCCAGTCTAGCCTTCTTCCTAGAAAAAAAGGGGAAAGTAAATGAGATTCACCTGGGGGAAAAAGTCAATGCAACAAGCCTTTTTTTTTTTTCATTACCTACTATGTGCCAGGAACCATGCTTAGCACTGGAAATACAAAGAAACACAAAACCCAAAAATAAACAACAGTCCCTCAAGGAACTCACAGCATAATGGGGCAGGCATCATGCAAACAACTGTGCACAAGCAAGATATAGACAGAATAAACTGGAGAAAAAAATCAGAGGAAAAAACCCAAACCACTGCTACCTGAGGCATCTGAGGAGGAAGTAGAGGGTACGAATGTGTGTGTGTGTGTGTGTGTGTGTGTGTGTGTGTGTGTGTAGTATGAGTATGTGTGTTTGGGGGTGTCACAGTGGAAGCAGGAATTTGTCTCTCTGCCTAATAGAGGCCAGCAAAGCAGACACAAAGCTTGGCATGAGACATGACAATAGAATCAGTTAGCATGGCAAGCCCAGAGGTTTCTCATTTTAGAATACAAAGGGAAAGGGATGGTCCAGTGGAATCAGGTCTTAGGGTTGAAGTCTTCCGAATTAAGTTACTATAATATCAGAACCTACTAGATACACCAGTGGACAGAGGGGAGGATGACTAGGAGAGCAGTACTGACTTCAGAGGGAAGAAGAGAAAAGGATGAGTACAGCTTGACTTAAAAAGGGAGAGATGGGGGATGTGGTGAATTTAGGAATGATTGAAAAGAGACTTGAGTTTTGGGAAATAACAACTGTGACGATAGATTGTTTGGATATTCTTTATCCTGGAGAAGAGAAGGCTGAGGGCCAATTGAACAACTCATAGACTTATGAGGGAGAGTAATGACTCTCTTTTCTCCATCAGCACAAGGGACAAAATGAGAGGAAGTGTGCAGCAAAAAGATTTCAGTTAAAAACAATTTTCAAACAATAGACTAAGACAATAGGAAAATAATTGTTGCCATTTTTATAAGCCTTTAAAATGCAAAATCACTTTACATAAATTACTTCATTTGTACTTTATACAAATCCCATGAAGCAGGTATTACAGACATAATTATATCCTTTATATAGATGGGGAAACAAACCCAGTTATTACTTGTTTGTAGTCACACAGCTAGTGGTAGAGGCAGAATTTGAATTCAGGTCTTCCTAACCCAAAGTCCAGCTTTACCACTGTACAATTATCCCTTACACATTGAAACCTTCTCTATCTCAGTTTTGATATATCTTGGGTTGGTATAAGAAATAAAATGGGATTTTTGGGGAGTTTTGGGGAAGCCACAGATGACACCTGAAGCTTAGAAGATGACACAGAGCCTATGACCAAATACTTAACCAAAATTTTACAATAAGGTACTATAAACACACCAGAAAGGAAAAAGAAAAAAAATTCAGATTTCTCTGGTATAAAGGAAGGTCCAACATATTTTGCTTGGATTTTCCAGATTGTGGGGTTCTATCCCCCTAGCCTCCAAATGTGGAAGGGATAATTATATTATGACGTCTGAAGATAAGGGATGGTTGACTATAGATAGGTATTTGTGGACATAGGAACACTGATGGAACACAAGGTTTTGTACCAGTTCCTGCATCCTGTCTATCTCCTGGGGATGAGGGAGAGTGGTAGACTAGTTGTTATTTCTTCTTTTCCAGGATTAAGATTTCATTGTTCTTAGGAACAATGAATAATACTAGTATAGCCATTTGTTATGTTATACTTTTCAAAATGCTATCTCTGCTTCATATCCCTGTGAGATTATAATGACAAGTATTAATAACTCCATTTTGCAGATGCAGAAACTGAGGCAGTGAGAAGTTAAAGTATGTCATCAAGGTCACAGCATGAGTTAGGAACAACACTAAGATTAGAATTTAGCTCTTCAAATGCTAGGTTCAATTATCTTTAAGATAAGGGGCAGGACTCTTTAAAGGCAGTGGTGTGTAGTGGGAAGAACACTGGAATTGGAATCAAGGGAACTGGGTTCTAGTCCTGACTTTGTTAAAAACCTGTGTGACCTTGGGTAAGTCACTTAATTCTGCCAAGCTTCAGGTTTTGCACTGTAAAGTGTGTGTGTGTGTGTGGGGGGGGGCGGGGTGGACTAAATATTCTCCAAGGTCCCTTCCAGCTCCTGTGATACTAACACATTATGGCTTGTTGGTTCTCAGAGTTCATCAGTGCAATGAAGATGGCAGCCAATGGAAGGGAGGGCAGACTGAATATATTTGCATACACCCATACATCTGGAGCCCAGGTATTGTATGTATTCTGCCTTTGGCAGTTTATCTCTATCTCATGGAGCTATCTCATCACTTCTCACTTTCACTGGAGGAGCCTGTCAGTTACCTTTGGATGAAGATAACAACAGTATCCCAGAAAGCCTTCCCTGTAGCTAGCTGCCCCTCCTCTCTTTCCCCTTCTGCACTCCTGAACTTTCCAGTGTATTCAGAGTGCTGGTCTGCTACTTTTGTGAAGCATTCTTTGTCCCAGCCTGCTCCCTTCAGTGCTCTGTAAGAGTTACTCTGAAACCTCACCTTTTCCCAACAAAACTCAAAGCTATTAGAAGCAAACACGGCCTAGGGATGTCTATTGAACAAGAAATAAAATATTATTGATCCTCATCAACCTTAGATGAACATTGAGGCATCTTTTGTAATTGGAAGGAGGAAATAGACTATTTTTATTCATGGCACACCTGACAGAAACATGCAAGTACATAGTGTTGTCTTTTTCACTGGGGCAACCTAGACTGGCCTCTGTTAATTGAGAATTAAGTAGTGTAATTGCCCTTCAGTACTAAGCAAATATTGACACATTGGCCACAGCTGAGGATTCTTTAAAAAAATCAGTGATAAGAAAGTCTAAGAAGGTGGAAATTAGTTTGAAAAGTGGCAAAGCTCGGGGTCCCATAGCACTTTTCAAATAGTCAGGAGAGAACTGGTCTTCTGACCCCATTCATTAGGACAAACTCATACCCTCTCTGGAGGTCTGAAGTATCTAGAAAAGGACTTCAGATAGTTAAGGAAGAATGTTTAGAACCGGAGTTCTTAACCTGTGGTCCATGACTTGTTTATTTATTTACTTATATTTATTTATTTATTTATTCATAAATTCATTTATCTATCTATCTATCTAGATATCTGTCTGTCTATTTATTTTTGTGAGGCAACTGGGGTTAAGTGACTAGCCCAGGGTCACACAGCTAGTAAGTGTCAAGTGGCTGAGGCTGGATTTGAACTCAGGTCCTCCTGACTCCAGGGCAGGTGCTTTATCCACTGTGCCACCTAGCTGCCCCCCCATGACTTGTTTAAAAAGAAATCTTGATACCTGTATTTCAAAATGCTTGGTTTCCTTTGTACAATAAATCCTATGCATAATCCTATGCATCTTATTTGATGCATTTAAAAATATACCCAATTTTATTGTGCTTCACAGATATTGTGTTTTTTACAAATTGAAGGTTTGTGGCAACCCTGAATCAAGCAAGTTGATTGGCATCATTTAGCCAACAGTATGTGTTCATATTGTGTTTCTGTGTCACATTTTGCTAATTCTTGCAATATTTTAAATCTTTTCATTATTATTATTATATCTGTTATAGTGATATGTGATTGGTGATCTTTGGTGTTAGTATTGTAATAGTTTTGGTGCACCAGGAACCATGCCCATAGAAGATGGCAGACTTAACTGACAAATGGTGTGTGTGTTCTGACTTTTCCACTGACCAGCTATTCCCATCTCTCTCCCTCTCCTTGGATCACCCTATTCCCTGAGACACAACAACATTGAAATTAGATCAGTTAATAACCCTACAATGGGTTCAAGTGAAAGGAAGAGTCAATCGATGTGGCTAACTTCATTGTTGTCTTATTTTGAGAAATTGCCACAGCTGCTGAACCCAACCTTTAGCAATCACCATCTTGATAAGTCAGCAGCTACCAATATGGAGGCAAGACCCTCCATCAGCAAAAAATTACAACCAATGGCCTAGATGAGGGTTAGCATTTTTAGCAATAAAGTTTTTTTTAAAAAATTAAGGTATGTACATTGTTTTTTAGACATAATATTATTGCACACTTAATAGACTATATTATAGTGCAAACGTAACTTTTGTATGCACTGGGAAACAAAAATATTAATGCAACGTGCTTTATTGTGATATTTGCTTTATTGTAGTGGTCTGGGAAAAGACCCAAACTATCTCCAAGCCTTGTATGTTGTGAGAGGGGTCCAAAAGTTTCACTAGATTGTCAAAGGGACTTACCACATGCAAAAATGGTTAAGAATCCCTGATTTATAACAACAATACCTAGCATTTGTATAGTGATTTAAAGTTTGCAAGCCTTAATGCTTAACAAATATCCTCACAACAACCCTGGAAGGTAGATGCTATTATTCTCATTTTATGGATAAGGAAACTGAGGCAGATGAAGGTTAAGTAATTTGTCTGAGAGACACACAATTAAGTATCTGAGGCAACATTTGAACTCAGGTCTTCCTGACTTCAGGTCCATGGTTTTCTCCACTGTCTAATTGCCTCACCTAACTATTTAGGCAGTGAGAGTTAAAACCTTGGAGAGGATGACCCCCAGAGGTTAGGAAAAAGAGAAAATAATTTATCTCCCTTCAGGTTCTTGAAAAAGACATGAGCAATGGGTCAAAAGTAGAATGGGGCTTCCTCCCAGACTTTCATTAGAGGTTTTCAGACAAAGACTGGGCATGTGACCACTCTGGGGATATGATTTAAAGGGATGCTTTTTTCTTCTGGTGCAGATTGGACTAGATGGCCTCTGAGGCTCCTTTAGCTCTAAGAGTCTGTGCGATCCCTGTGGTGGAATTGATCTCACTGGGTGATTGGGTGGGGAGAAAAGAGGTAGGATAAATGAGAATATGTAAGATTTGGGTAGCCACTTTTTGACATGATGATTCTTATTTGTAATTGCTTTTTAAATTGGAAGTATTTCATAGAACAGTCTTGCTTGATCTTCACAATAGTCCCAAGAGGTAAGTAGTAAACATTACTGGGTTTAATTACCCATTTCACAAATGAGGAAACTGAGACTGAGGGTTTGGGGGGAGGCTCAGGTTTGCTAATTCTAAGTTCATTATAGAACCATAAGCTTTACATTGCTATAAAGATCTAGGCTCCTACCTATTGTGTCAGGGATGGGACAGGAACCCAAGCCTTCTTATTTCAAGCTGGAAGAGACCTCATCCACTCCATTTAGTTCAACTCCCCTCATTTTATAGAAGAAGCTAAAGCCCAGAGGGCCTATTGCTCTTTCCAGTTACATCATGTCTATAAGCCTCAGTTTCCTCATCTACAAAATGGGAATAATAATGTGTGATCTAGCTATCTTACAGGGTCATAGTAAGAAAAGCATACCAACAAACATAAAGCTGAATGGCAGTTATTGTCAGTATTTTTATTCTCTCCTATCCATCTACTATAGCCTCCTTGAAGGCTGAGGCCAGAGAAAATGTTTGGAAAGTTCTTACTTTATTGCTGCCAAACTCTAGTTTATCTTATTGTCTGCTCACTCTCCTTACAGCTTAATTACTTACAATACTAGCAATGATGATAGCCATGAGTTATGCAGAGATCACCACTGCTGGTGAACCTCTGCATTGAGGTGACCAGAACAAAGGCAAAGTAAAGGTTTATTAATCCGGACGTGCACAGGCTCTGTCCCTCTAGGCTGGGGAATAAATGTTTAATAGCCCAATAATACCTGTTAGATAATTTTTGGAACTCATGCTTGCTAATTTTGAGTTTATTAAAGAACTATAAACTTTACATTGTTGTAAAGACCTAATTGCATTTTCATTGCTTATTTAATATTGAGTTAATTATATTAGAACAAAGTTATTTTTTCCCATTTGTATTAAGTATCAATTAGTTGTTTTAAACTATTGATCTGTATTTAATTAACTATGCTATTACGTACCAATTAAATTTTTATAAGAGAAAACCTTAACAGCTGGGGTCTTAAATTACACTCTGAAAACAATGGATTACACAAAAGACACTTGTCAAATTTTCTCTTTTAGGGATTGATGGTAATGATGATTTTCTCTTTCAAGGATTGATGGTGATCATTTTTGTCTTTGGGCATAGGCTGGTGGAAGTATTTTGCACTCCCAGCTCCATCCTCCTTTGATTTAAAGACCTGCAAAATCTTATGCAGATGCACTGCTATACTACCTTAGAAGTTACAAAAAGTGGATTTAGAGTAAGGACAGATCTGGGTTTGAATTTAAGTTTGAGTACTCATTTTTCCTGTGTGACCTTGTTCAAATCTCCTCCTCCTTATCATTATCACCATCACCGCCACCACCGCCATCAGCAGCATCATCATCGCCTAGCCTGTATATAGCCCATAGCCCACTATGTTCCAGGTACCATGTACAGCACTTAACAAATATTATCTCATTTGATCTTTGCAACAATTATTATTGTATTATTATGCCAGTTTTACAGTTATGCAAACTGAAGCAAGCAGCAGTTAAGTGATTTGCCCAAGGTCACACAAGTAGTAAGAGTTTGATGCTGGATTTGAACTCATGTCAAGAAGACTTAAGTTTATTTTTACACTTCATATTTAGGCTTAAGAATCTGTTCTATGTAAACCAGTCTATTTTTATCTATCTGCATCTCTTCTTCCTTCCTTCTTTCTTTCCATCCATCCATCCATCCATCCATCCATCCATCCATCCATCCATCCATCCATCCATTTTTCTCTGAATTATCTAGCAAAATTATTTTAAAATTCTAACACTGCCTCCTTTTTTTACAGCTAGTCCAGCATTTCTGTGTCTTGATTCATCTAAGCCCTACCTGAGGCTGATATATACTCCAACCCTGTTTTGGAGTTGAACCCCAGGAGATCTGGAGTTCAGCGAAGGTCAATAAGACAGGGCTATAAGGTAGGTGTGGAAATTGTGAAGTTGGTCACAAAGCTAGTACTATGATGCTTGTGGTTGCTAATATTGGTGGTGGGATGTTTGATGCATAACTAACATAGAGTGTTAAGTGATGGCTGGAGTCAATGAGTTATTGAAAAGTGTCCTGCCACAGCCTGGTATGATGGAAAAAGCTCTGACTTAAGAATCAAGAGACCTGGATTATAGTCCTGACTCTTGCAGAATAGGAGGGGGAAATAGTCCAAACTGATTATCTTCTCTTTTAACTTTGCCCCACCCCCAATCAGCCTAGACAACCTGTTAGGGTTCTGGGTTTTGAAGATCTATGTAACCTTGAGTCTTTTAAACTTTTCCTAAGGAAAAGTTAGAAGTCTATGGCTGCTCCCCAAGAGCACTGAAGCCTGACTGCATCCGATGTTCTGGAGTAAAGCACCTGAGACTGAAGGCACAGGCTTTAAAAGGGAGTTACTCTCTCCTAGTGGTACCCTCTGAAAGCCAAAGAGAGGACAATGAGGAGGCCCAAGCATTTTACGAACCCAAATGAGGAATGACTTCCCTCAAGAGCCATCAGGGTCTTTGGGAAAACAGAAGGGGGATATAGAGCTACAAAAGGATCTAGGGAGCAACTGATCCTGTGGATCTGACTCAGGGGAGGTATTAAGAGGAAACACTTGTGCAGATACCTAAGTATAGGAGGGTCCTACGTGAGACCCAGGCAGTGCTATGAAGAGGAGTGAGGAATGCTGAGGTCCTTCTCGATGCCCAGTGGCCTGGCCAGAGGAATCTGATGGACACCTGTGTACAATGGGATAAAGAATGAGAAGGCTGCCTTCTAAAGAAAGGCAGCAAGACTGAGAGGTAAAGAAAGGAAGGAGGTGTGTTGGCTTGCTTGTCAGCTCATGGGTCACATCCTGCTCTGGCCATGGTGCTGATATTTGCTTATGTGCCAGCAAACCATTTTGTCACCCATTTATTGCACAAATAAAACCTTAAAGGCTGAGGATTAGTTGAGTGAGTCCTGAGGGGACCACAACATGACTTGAAAGAATCCATCATTAGAGCTCAACTGATAGGAACCTTGGCCTCTGTGAATGGGTCCCTAGAGTATTAAATAAAGAGGCCAGAACAGGGGTGGGGGAGCTCTTATGAAATGGTGAAGGGGGAGAAAAGGGAAACAAAATAAAAAAACACACTCCCCCCCTGGGCCAGGGCATACGTGAGCTTCTTGGTGTTTTGGGGGTGGAAGGGGAGAAAGCTAAATCCCTTGGCTGGGCTGGGTGCTGCAGCTTTTCCTCATTCTGAAGAGAAGACAGGAGTATGAGAAACGGGTCAGGTGATAAACATGCTTCTTCTCTCAGTCCCCTCCAAAGACAAAGTCATAGCTGCCTCATTCACATTTTAGTAGTCACTCAGTGTGGACTTTGTTCATTCAGTGCCCTGAAATTCTACCCAAGCAGAAAGAATGGGGAGATGTGTGGGTGAGTGGGTGGTATTGGTGGGAGACACAGATAGCCTCCATTTCCCTTCCATGATCTTTCTCTGTCTGGCTTTGCAAATGCCCCTGAATGCTCCCAAAGAATTAGTTAATTCCTGGGAAGGAGAGGTAGGGAAGACTGGAGAGGGACCAGGCAGATTTCTATAGAGTTAGGAAATCACTAAGCCCTCCTCTCCCCCTATTCCTCCCTACCCCAACCCCCTCTCCCACCCAACTCTTACCATGGATGAAAAGGACTCAGTAATGTTTTGGCACAACAGGAGAAGTCAGGAAACCCTGTGGTCCTCCTATTACTGAAAATCCTCCTTGAGTTTCACACACATGCCATTATGACTTTGTATCTTATAATTAAATTGTATCTGCCAGTTACCTCTCAGCACGGCAGCAATTCAGGCTCATTGGAGGCTCATTTTTATTTACATATTTATTTATTTATTTATTCATTCTTGATGATCCCATTTCCCTTTTGGCCAAAATTTCTTCTGCCTTGGAAAAAAATGAGAATTCAAAACACTTCCCAACTCTGATACTTGGCCCCCTGTGTGTTTGTGGGACAGAATGAGAATGCAGTGGGGCTGACAGGCCAGTGGGGACTGGGGGAAGTTTTAAGATGAGGACCCATAAAAAAAAAAGATGAGGACCCATAGAGGAGGAAGCAGCATTACTCTCTGCTATATATCCTGGGGTTACAAATATTAAAACATTACACACTTCTTGGCCTCAGTGAACATTTAATCTGATGAGAAAATACGGAATATACAAAGATAACTAAAATACAAGGTTGAATATAATTGGGACCAATGGAGCATTACAACCTGGGTTGGTTGAGCTCTTTGTGGGAAGGAAGGGAGAAAGGAACAAACATTTATTAAGCACTTACTTGTGCCAGGCACTGTGATAAGTGCTTTGCAGATATTGTTTCATTTGATTCTCACAGCCATCCTGAGAGGTAGGTGCTACGATGATCAACATTTTTCAGTTGAGGAAACTAAGGCAGATAGAGGTTAATTTCTTGCCCAGTGTCACACATCTAGTAAATGTTTGAGGTCTTCCTGCACTCTATCCACTGAGCTACCTCTGCTTAGGTTTCACACTTCACTGGATGCTTAGTGATGTATTCTGTGGGCATCCATAATCCCTATAAATTCCACTAAGAATCCTAACCTTATAGATATCTGTTCAATCTGTCAGGCTAGTGATGTACAATCTTAGGAGGCTAAAAATGGGCATGAGAAGTGCAAAAATCAGGATATAATTGTCTACTCAAGATTGAACAAGGGTTAACAAAGATGAAAGTTAGTACTGGTCAGGGGATTGAGAGGGAAATACCCACAGTATCCACTCTTTCCCAGGGAAACCCACAGGTTTTCAACAAATCTGCCAACCCAAATTTTGAATATGGTCAAGTAAAGTAAAATGCTTAGGGTCCCTAGGACCCCTCCTATAGCAAAGACTCTGTCATCCTCTCTACAATCAACCCAGAATGAGCAAGGGCCCAGGTTTCAGCCTAGCAATTGATCTAGAAGAATCAAAGGCTTTCCCAGACCTTTTAATTATTAACCTTTCCTAGGTGAGGGGGTAAAAAAGAAACAAAGCAAACTCTATGGCTTCCATTAAAGTAGTAACCTCAGATGGATCCAGAAGCCTTGATTCTGAATCACCATCAGTCACTTCAAATGGCCATGGAAGTTCATTTATTATTCTTGGCTATCGCTGTGGGACACTGATTGCTAATTTGCAAAGCTAGGGCTGCACAAACACCACGTATCAATGGAAGAGACCTTGGAGAGGTGAATGCTGTTTTGGTTACCTGGCTTTAACATCTCTGAAGGATGAGAGAGAGAAGAATGGGAAATATAACTTGAGGGGTTGGGAGTAGAGAGGGGCTGGAGAAGGGAATTTCCAAGACACAGGCCACTGCTTAAAGACTGTTCCTGGGGGCAGCTAGGTGGCACAGTGTATAAAGCAAGAGCCCTGGATTCAGGAAGAGCTGAGTCCAGATCCAGCCTCAGACACTTGACACTTGCTAGCTATGTGGCCCTGGGCAAGTCACTTAACTCTCAGTGCCTTGTAAAAAAAATTAAAAAGACTGTTCTGGGGAAGCTAGGTGGCACAGTGGATAAAGCACTGGCCTTGGATTCAGGAGGACCTGAGTTCAAATTCAGCCTCAGACACTTGACAGTTACTAGTTGTGTGATCCTGGGCAAGTCACCTAACCCTCATTGCCCTGAAAAAATACTGTGTTCCCAGTGGTGAAATGGTATTAAAACTCAGAAGGCCCTTTGGGAGGTAGTTCACGTGCAGAGGCTGTAAACGAGCAATTTTGGCACCTGGAGCAAGTTTTACAAAATATTTTGGGGCAAGTGTCCCATAATTTTCCCTCGAAGTGTTTGGATATGAACCTCAATTATTTCATCCTTCAGGATACTTCTCCTCTATATGATCCTGACTTTGTAGAGGTGAAGGATAAAAGAAAGAAGGGAAGGCTCAGATCAGATGTGTGTCTCAGGAGAGATGAAATCCAGGCTGTGCTCAGTTCTCATGTTATGATGGAGCATCATCCAGTTTGGAGCTGGGGTCCCGCCAAGCCTCAAGTTGTATGACTTACTGCAGCTAGTTGGGCCGAGGTTGCCAAGGGCCCACTTTCCTGCTGTTGGGCCATAATGTGAATGATGTGTGGAAATGGCTCCCTAGCTCCTACGGGTGTGTAGCTACGCCATTCCCAAGCACACAGTCATAAGCCCATTAAAAGTAATGGAGTGAGATTGCCCACCCCATTACTTTCCATAGCTTCAATACAGCCAGATAGCCCTGAGCTGTCCTGAGCTCCCCAGTCCTCCTCTGAATAGGGACATTGGTCATCCCAATGTCCATAGTTTGGTTATCATCTTAGGGTCTTCCAGGGTTCTATGTGCTTGAAGTAAGACTTTTTAGATTTCTTTCTTTCTTTTCAGACTTTTCAGACTTTGGGCTTGAGTCCTTGTTGTACTTGTTGGGCATATACTTGTTGCTGTGTCCTATTTCAGATAAACCATCATTCCTCCTCATTTATGGTGCAGTTTTACAGACTGTAGAGTCCTATCTCACAGCTGAGGTCCCTGAGATGTTTGGTACCTGAGGTTAGAGCCAAAATGGCATAGTCATAGAATCACCAGCTGGAAGAGTGAATTAAGCCTATCCTCAGTCTCCAGGCAGAGCCAACACTAGAAGAACATTTCCTATCCTTTTCCCCAAGTTCTCCAGAGATGGAAATTTTAGAATGATTCTTAGGCAACATTTTTAGTGCTTTAATACCCTGTGTCAGGAAGTGCTTCTTAATGTCTAACTTAAATCCCTCTTGCTGTAGTCAACTCACTGTAGCAGAAGCCTGGTAGGTGATTATTGCTCATGGCTCATTATAAGATAACTAGAAATACTTTGACCTTTAGGCGTCAGGGGTCCTTAGGTGAGCAGCTACTGCCTTGGAGGAGAACAGCTTCAGGGAGCATCTCAGTCCCTAACATTGACAATTTACACTAAGGAAAGTTCAAACATTAATTTCTTGGTTGGGTTATCTGAGCAATAGCAGCTGTATGATACTATGGCCTTGCCTCTCTGCTTTGGTCAAAGGTCACAGAGAGATCCTGGTGGGCAAACACAAGTCCCCAGGTTTGCTTCGCTGTGATGAGGGAAATGCCAACTAGCAGATGGCCCAATGATCAGTGACTCTGAATGTAGTACGTGTTACTCAGGGAGCTGATCACATCTGGCTCTTGCCATGGTGAGGGATGGCTGCCAGGGACATTGATGTGGAAGATTCAAAGGGGCTCTCAGGGACCATTCTATTGTTGGAGGCTGAGCACCTGGCTGCCCAGGGCCTCAGCTGCCCTACATCTTTGTCCCATGCCCCATTTGCAGGAAGACCAGGCCAGCAACATCTGCTCAGATTCGAGCACCAGACTGCATATACCAAAGAGCCAGCCAACTCTGCCATGCTTGAGTTGGAGGCAAATCCTGTTTTACCTCACTTTCTGGGGGCATGTAGCTTTGTGGAGAAGCATGCTTCTGGGGACCCATTCTTCCCCTTCTGCCTCATTTTCCTCTGGGTGAGGCAAGATTTCTGTTTCAGACACTGCTATAAGCTGAATTCAGAATCCTTAGTGGCAAAAGAAGTGCCTGATTTTCCCTCTCCCCCTTCCCCCAGTTGTAAATTCATAGCTCAGAAATTCTCTGAGTGCCTAATGGAAATAATAATTTCTTATTCAGGGAAAGTAGCAGCAGCGGCCTGAGCCCCTGAAAATTCTGCCTAAGGGCTTGACACAATGGGGATTTGCCCAGACTGGCACTGTGGCAGTCCCCTAAACTTGTTTGTATGCAGTTGCCTCTATATTAACTTGTGCTAGTTTATATTTCTTTCTGTGAGTTCTTATTACTTGAGTCATATGGGAGTTTTTGGTCTTTCCCATTAGATGTGGAGCAAAAAACACCTGGATTTCAGTTATAAGATCTGGGTTTGTATCCAGCCTCTCCTACTTACTTCCCTGGGCTTTCTTCAATTCCCTGGATCTATAAAACAAAGGGGATGGACTCCAAGATTTAACCCCTATGACCTCTAAAAGCCCTTTGGATCTAAGGATTAATTGCAGTCCTCTGACTAGAAATTCTCTGAGAACATGGACTTTTCTTTCTATTTCCTTTGAAAGGACTCTGAGCTTGGTAGACATTCAATACATGCACGTGGGCAAAGTCTCATGCCTTGTGTTACATTCATGCTTTGGGAAGTAGAGCTTAAAGGGTTCAAAAAGTGTTTTTTGAGTTTTCAGGGTTTGTGAGAGCCAATTGTTAAATTTTCAATGTGAGCAGTTAGACCTTAGAACTGGGCAAATGTTATAGATAAAGGCTTGATTTATTGTTTTATTGATTGTCTAGGCTTAAGAAAGTGATGGAAAAGATGTTAATAAGGCTGATTAAACTTAAAAGTGTGTAGTGTATAAATTTTTGGTGGGGGTGAACTTATTGTTAAACATTTACACTCCCACCTCTGGCTACAGCACCTGGCTAACTTAAATGAGTTATGTAGGGCACCTAGGTGGCAGAGTAGATAGAGTGTTGACCCTGGAGTCAATAAGACTTGAGTTTAAATCCAGCCTCAGATACTAACTGTCTTACTCTGGTCAAGTCACTTAACCCTGTTTGCCTTGGTTTTCTCATTTGTAAAATGAGCTGGAGAAGAAAATAGCAAAGTACTCCAGTATCTTTGTCAAGAAAACCTCAGATGGGGTAATGGAGAGTCAGACACAACTCAACAACAACAACAACAATTTAAGTTTAAGTATTTAATTTAATTTAAGTGAAAGTATGAGAAAAAGCTCCTGTGCAAGTTCTCCTGCCCTATGCCTTTTCCTCTTACTTCTACTACCCTTTTC
The DNA here is from genome assembly GCF_019393635.1 of Dromiciops gliroides. NCBI lineage: Eukaryota > Metazoa > Chordata > Mammalia > Microbiotheria > Microbiotheriidae > Dromiciops > Dromiciops gliroides. Next base: position 503,208,568 of record NC_057863.1, on the reverse strand, counting down.
TCTTATCTGACTATAACTATATCATATATCTGTTTTGCTATGTATTAGTCTACTCTTCTAACATGGTTAAGTTTCAAATAATTTTTGTAAGGGACAAATGTATAGAACTTCATTTCCCACAAAGAAAATTATGAGCTCTGTGAGCTCATAATATATTGATGTCCCTAGGTGAAAATTTGGATTCATGAAGAATTTCAGTCCATAAGGTGGGATGTTTTAGAAAAATGAGATTGTGAGAGTCTTGGAAGAAAGGAAATAAGCATTTATTAAGCACCTAGTATATGCCAAACATTTTACAAATATTATATCATTTGATCCTTACAACAACCCTGGGAGATATGTGCTAATTTTAATCTCAGTTTACAGTTGAAGAAACTGAGAAAGAGATTAAGTAACTTTCCCAGGCTCACACAGTTAGTAAGTATCTGAGGCTGGATTTGAACTCAGATCTTCCTGACTCAAAATTCACCATTCTATCCATTGTTTCACATAACTGCCTCATGGTGGGAGGTGGGAGGGGGTGGGACAGAGACAGGGGTGGCTAAATATGGATCTGTGGTTGGGGAGAAAGGTAAAAGTCAACCAAGTGGCTGGCAATTGTGTTATCCTGCATCCCACCATCTTATCTGGACCATGTTGATGCTTACAGAGCCAAAGTGAAAGCTGTCAGCCATTCCTCAGCATGCCCTGAGGGAATTTTGGGAAAAACTCCTAGAAATAGAATTTATCATGTACTAACAATCTAAGCATTGTGAGTGCAAAGTGTCTGTGCTATTTTCCTATGCTGAAAAATTGGAGAGATTAAGGGAATTGGAATAAAACTCTTTTACATGTGCCTTTGATTTCCTTTTATGTTATTGATGTTGTTTTATGTCTGAATTAAATGCCTTTGCTATTGAATGTGTGTCTTTGGCATGTCTATCCAGAGAGTGATATACCAGATAGAAGACCTGGCCATTACATGTATATCATCCCTTAACTGAATCAGTGGCTAAGGTGTGTGTGTGTGTGTGTGTGTGTGTGTGTGTGTGTGTGTGTGTGTGTGTGTGTGTGTGTGTGAGAGAGAGAGAGAGAGAGAGAGAGAGAGAGAGAGAGAGAGAGAGAATGGGTGCTGCCATTTACTGTTTTCTTCTGAGTGGTCTTAGAGTTTTCTTTCTCAAACTTTCTATTTACTTCCTTTCTTTCTTGCTTAAGATGCCAGACAGAAATGTGTGCTTATTCATGTTGTTCCCCTTCATTCTGGGTGCCTCATATACACCTTGGGAGAGTATTTTTTGGTTTTTGTAACCTACTGAGAAATAAGGGACTATTGAGCGGTTACTGGAGGGGCTGTGGAAGGAGGTGGAAGAAATGGGACTTTTGTAGTGACCTTGATCTCTCCCTCCCTTTCCAAAGATTGCAAAGTCACAGACACCTTGGGAGGACAAGATAAAGAGAATGTCACCACAGCAAAGTCTTTGCCTGATAAAACAGCTTGGTTTAGTGTTTGACTTGGCAACATTTCATATTGACTGAGTGTGTGGCACTGGGATTAAGAACGCAGTCAGGTGGTCTTTGAAAGGATGAACATCTTATCTGGAATCAATAAGGCAGAGGAAGTTCAGGGCTAACTTCATCAAAATGCCACATGAGATGAACTTGTCCTCCAAATGCACATAGTGCTCCCATCTATGATAAGGGGCTGGCAGGGGTGAATGACTTTGTGACACCAGGTCACCAGGTCACCAGGCATAGATTCTAGGGGCTCAGACAACAGCTCTTCTCTTTCTACCACAGAAGTATATGTTCTCCCACAAGTCCCTGAACAAATGCCCCTTTGAAGATTTTGTTCAACAACATCCTGTAAACCAGCTCCCAGAAGAGGAAACACTGGGATTCATCAGAATCTAGGTAGGGAAGGGGGCAGAGAAGAAGACTGTTTGGTGAATCCCAGGTTAAATCAGAGCCTGAGAGGTCATGCAGTCTGATCCTTTGTATGAATCTAACATCATCCCTGACAGTTGACCATTCAACCACTGTTGGACTACTTTCTATGATGGGAGCTCAGTTCTTTACAAGGCACCCCACTCCCATTTTCATTTAGTTCTAATTGCTAGAAAGCTCTTCCTTATATTGAGCCCCAAACTGTCTTCCTGTAACTTCAACCCACTGGTCCTAGTTCTGTCTATTGGAGATACATGGAACATATCTATTCCCTCATTCTCATGATGGCTTTTCTAAGCACTTAGAGATTTATCACTATCCCTTCTCTTAGTCTTTTTCCCCCCTCTAATGTCAAAACTTTTTTTCCTCCCAATGAGACTATTTTCATAGGAATCACCTGGAATCTTAGTATACAGAGTTGAAAGAGACCTTAAAAGACATTTGGTCCAACCCTCTCATTTTATAGATGAGAACATCAAAGGCCAGACAGGAAAAATAACTTGTCCAAGGTTACTCAGATAGTAAGAAGCTGATATGGGATTTCCTTCCCCCCTCCTTATGGGAACCCTTAAGGCGCCAGTCTTCCTGAGGTTCGAAGATGTGGCTAAGCAGAACGATGAGTGGGAGGTACTTAACAGATACCCTATAGCTGCCATCCCAGAGCTGCCAAGGAGCCCTTGACCCAATAAGAAATTTCCCTGAGGGCATGTGACAACCCACTTCTGTCTTAGGTAATGAGTGGTACTCTGACTTAACATCAGCGTTGCCTTTCCTGGTCTCTAGCTCACACTGAATTTCCCTTTACCTGGTTTACCTTGTCCTCATATCTGGAATGCTCTTATCTATAGGTTTCTGGTCCTTATAGAAGTCCTGAGTTCTACACATTTAAATTCTTCTAGGATGTCTGTCTTTTAGGAGCTACAAATTGGGTTTAAGGTCCCAGTTTTTTAAAATGACTCCTTAGAGCAGAGGTTCTTAACTTGGAGTTCACAGACCCCCCAAGATGTCTGTGGATAGATTTGAGTGGATATGTAAAATTGTTTTTTTAATTGATACTTGTATTTCAACATAATTGGTTTCCTTTGTAATCCCATGCATTTTATTTTATGATTTTAATGTTCTGTGAAGGAGTCCATAAGCTTTGCCAGCCTGCCAAAGGGAAGACACACAAAAGCTTAAGAACCTCTGCCCTGGGCTATGTGGTGAGAGAATGTGATAGAGTGAAAATCATCTTGGATTTGGAATCAAAGGACCTTGGTTTGAATCCCATTTCTGTCAATTACTCCCCACATGAGTAATGAGTGAGGCCAAGTCACTTAACCTCTCAGTCACAATTTCCTAAAATGAGGGGTTCCACTAGATGATTTCTAGGGTTTCTATCAGCTCTCAATCTGTGCTCCTAAACTGCTGAATTCATTCATTTTTCTTCTCCTCTTTCTTCTCCTTCTCTTCCTCCTTCTGTGGGGCAATGAGTGTTAAGTGACTTGCCCAGGGTCACACAGCTAGTAAGTGTCAAGTGTCTGAGGCCGCATTTGAACTCAGGTCCTCCTGAATCCAAGACCAGCGCTTTATCCACTGAGCCATCTAGCTGCCCCCTCATTTTTCTCATATTCGGGAGGTACATGGCATAGAGAGGAACTGACTTAGTACTGGATGAGAGGTGAGTACTCTTTGATTAGATTTTTCTTTTGCCTTCCTGGAGGATGGCGATAGCAATGGACTCTCCTGATCATGGAGAAGAAAACCCTGGCCCTCAATACCAGACCCTGGTATTGAAGAGTCTCTTTTTTGATCAGGGTTAGGATTCAATAGCAGATTAAGGAAGTAACCATATCTCTTTGAGAGCCTCACAATCACTGATGGAGAATTGTATTGATAGTCCTCATCAATCAGTCCAGCTTCCTAGCCCATGACAGCCTCCTTTCCCTGTTCAGTAAAATTATCCTTATTCTCACTGCCTGGCCTACCTAGTCACTACCCCAAGGGAAGGTCTGTGTGTAGGGTGTATAAATTGAGAGTCAGCCCAAAGTGGCCCCTCCCTTGCCAGTTTTGCTAAGCCCTGGTTTGTGTTTCTATGTTCAGTGTTTTGCCTACAAAAGCCTGGCTCAGCCGGGAGCGATAATCCAGACATGGCTTTAGGGTTTAGTTCGAAATCCTCAGTTGTAGCAGAAAAAAGCAGAACCTGGAGCTAGGATTTTGGCAGATGCAAAGCCAGCACATTTACCTTCCAAATCTGTGAGCTGGTGACTTGTCAGGAGAGGCTGAGAAGCAGACAAGCCCAGTTTGCTCTTTGGTGGGAGGAGGGGAGGGGAGCAGTTGGATATTATTGAATTTAGCAAGTATTTATTAAACTTCTATGATATTTCAGACATTAGGATAGGTGTTGGGGATACAAAAAAGAATGAAACAAGCCCTGCCCTCAAGGGGCTCACCTTTTATTAGGCAACTCTTTCAGCTCTCTATAGGCATATGGGAAGGCAACAAAGAGGAAGGATCTGACCAGCACTAGGCTTCAATAGAAGAATTATTAGATAATAGCTAATATTTCTATATAATATTTTAAGTTTTGTAAAGCTTTTACATATGCCATCTCATTTATTCTTCACAATAGCCTTGTGAAGTAGGCGATATAATTAGCAACCCTCCCCCCTCCTCACATACAAACACTTTTATAGATGAGGAAGACAAAGGTCAAATGACTCCATGTGATTCTCTTAGCTAATAAGTGTCTGAAATAGGTTTTTGAACTCAGATCTTCCTGGATCTAAGTTCGATACTCTATCCACTGCACCACCTAGCTGTCCCAAGAACTTGGTTTAGCTGTAGAAAGCTGGAGAAGTCACCTTCTTCATTACTATCTTTAGCTAAGATTACTTTTAACCTGACCCTTTCTGGATTCAGACAGGTATCTATCCTATTATTTGAAATATTTCAAGGAGCCTCCTCTCACTCTGCAAAGCATTCTTACGTTTCACACCTCTACCATCATGAAGTCCTGGATAATACCTCACATAAATCCTTCCTGCTTATAAGTTAAGCCCTTTTCTCGACTTCAGTGGAAATAGAGAACAGCTGCTCCCTATCATCTGCAAAATATCTTTTTCTATCCTTGAAAATTAAGTCCTCTTGCCTTCTCTTTTCTGCAGTGAAATTACCTCCAATTCTATTAACCTGCTTTTTCAGGTCCTATTTCCTAGCACCTTAATCATTCTCTTGACTCTCCTCTGGATCCTCTCAATGTGTCCCATACTTTGCTTACCTGGTGAGGTCTCTGACTCTAAAAATGAAAGACAAACCCCTTTTAAGTTCCCAGGCAACTCTGGGGCTCCTTCCAAAGAGTGGACAGTGTCTGTGTTTGTCAATGGAGCTTAGGCTCAGATGTTAGGCCTTTCTAGAAGCTCCAAGTAAGTATGTTATATTTTCCTAATGAATTTTTCTGTTTAGCTTCCAACTTTGAGCATTAGAAAGTTCCAGATGAACTAAACTGGATGGGGATAGAGAGGTTCTTCCCAGCCCAGGACAGCTGGGGCCGAAGCCACATGTCTGTGTGTATACAGGACCCTTTGATGCCTTGGTCTTCCTGAGGGTCATAGGTTTGGCTAAACTGAAGGATAAGCAAGGTATGCTGAACAGCACTGCTCTTCGAGAGCTTTCAACGTCTCTGACTCAGTAGGAAAGTTCCCTGATGGCATGTGACAACCCAGTTTTGATTCAGGCACTCAGTAGTACCCTGATAAAAGGAGTAGGGATCTAGGGGCTCTGTGTGCTTGCATGTCTGAGTATATGTACTGATGGAAAACCCAAAATAAAGGAGGGGGGAAGAGACAGAGACACTGAGAGATGTTGAGAGAGAGAGGGAGGGAGGGAGGGAGAGAGAGAGAGGGAGGGACGGAGGGAGAAGAAGAGAGAGAGAGAGAGAGAGAGAGAGAGAGAGAGAGAGAGAGAGAGAGAGAGAGAGAGAGAGAGAGAGAGAGAGAGAGAGGAGACAGTGAGAAAGAGGTGTTACAGTTGAAGTGGCTACAGAGACAAAGAGAGGACCTCAGTGCTTCTAGCCTGTTTAGTGTCTGGAAATGCATGTTTCCTAAATTTGAAAAATGACAGTTGACCGAGGGCCTGAGGCTGGCAGGTAGGGAATATGCACAGGCCTCCACAAGGGAGCTGCTGGTGAACACAGCCTTTCAGAAGGCATTACAGGCTATTGTTTTAATCAATACTGTATTATTTCCTCCGCAGCCTCTATCCCCATGTTTATTATGTGTAAATAGGGTTTTTCAATGATGTGAATGTGTTAGTTTAATGTAGCTGACATTCAGCGCATGCAATCTGGCGGCTGCCCCTCAGGACCTCCAGGAAAATGAGATGATGTATCCGCCACAAAGCTGTCCTTGTGAGTGAAATTGGAAAAATCAAACTAGTGGGGATCTGGGGGCTCTATGTGTGTGTGTTGATGGAAAACCCAAAATCAACGAGGGAGGATGAAACAGAGATACACAGAGATGCTGGGACAGAAAGAGAGATGAGAGACTGAAACAGAGAGAAAAAAGAATTTCCATTGTGGAGAGAATGTTCACCATTACACAGAACATAATAGATTGGAAATAGAATTCCCTCTTTGTTCTGTGTAGAAAAGTTACATGACATGCCTACTTGTTGGAAGAGTTCTCTTCCTCCCTGACAAGGCGGAGTCAGCTTTCTTTGTCTCTACTGCTCAACACAGACAAGCAACCAAACTCAGTAAAGGTGGCTTGTCCAACCTTGGTTTCTAAACCAGGTGGGTTTTAGATCCCAGGCCACTGGATACTTCAATAATACTTCACAGACTTGAAAACTAGGATTTAGAATCATTGATACAGAGTAGAAGGGGCCTCAGAGGCTTATCCGACCCCTTCATTTTACAGATCAAGAAACTGAAGTTCAGAGAGGTTCAATGACCTATTCTTGGTTATAAAGATATTGTCATGGGCAGAATTTGAATCCATGTCTTCCTGATTCCAATTCCAGTAAATTAAGCACCACATCACAATAGGCACAACCAACTAGACTGTTGCTACTGAGGACAGAACAAGGTGGGGTAGTAGAGTTGAAAGACAGTGCTGGATCTTGTGCCCAAATCCCAAATTTTCAGTAGGATCTGAGAAACCTCACTTTTCTCCTCTGTAAAATGGGAATTGTAATGCTTGTACTCCCTCCCCTACAAAGTTGTAAACAGAGTATTTTTAACCTTAAAAATGTTCTCTAAATTTGAGTCATTATTACAAGGGAGGTGGGTTGAAGATCATATGATCATAGACTTAGAGCTGCAAGGGACCTTATAGGCCATCCAGTATAATTGCTTCATTTTACAGATGAGGAAACTGAGGCTTGGGAAAGTGGAGAAGGGATATAAATCCAGGTGCTACCACTCCAAATTCAACACTTTCCATGACACCCTCCTGCCTCCTAGTTGTAGTAGAGAAGATTTAGGAGAGGGAGACACACAAAATAATATTTTAAATAGGACCAATGGAAAAGCTACATGTCAAATGCCATTTGGACAAAAGATGCAACAACCAGCCTATTTCTATAAAACAGAAGGATTTCACAGCTCCAGACAACAGCCTACTTTCCTAAAGGAACATCAGATACCAGAAAATTCCTCTACAATGAAATAATTTAGAAACATCTTAGAATCTCAGATCCCTATAATGCTTTAAGCTCTTTCCTCACAACAGCTGTATGAGATAGGAATTGTAGAGCCAGGAGGAATGTAGGAATCTAAGACGTAATCTAGAATATCCTTTTTATTTTCTATATGGGGAAACTAAACTAAACTTTGGACCTCTGTGTGGGGCCCAAGGAAATGACTTGCCCAAGGCTGTCCAGCAGGTTAGCAGCAAAGCAAACAGGCTCTTGTGTTTGCCACCACTAGGAACCAATTGCTTCTTCTGAGAGACTGAAAGGTGGGGCTGAATCTTGGGCCAGGTCTAAAAACACCCAGGCATCACAGGAAATGGAGGCTAGCCAAATGTAGGAACTTGCATCCAATTTAGATCCCTTCTGCTATTCCAGGATTGAGTCTTTTATCTGGACCCGAGGCTTTGCATCTCCTTGATCTGTTTTAATCTTAGTATGGACTCCTGCTTCTGATCCAGACACTTTCATTTAACTCTGGCCCCTCCAACCTGTATCCTTGGCAACCAGCTCCGTATGTCCAATTTGATGCTTCTGGTCTCTCCTTGAGCAGGGATTCTCTGGCATTGTCCTTTATTCATTTCCTAATCCTGGAGGCTTCAGCCTGCAACGTGGAAGGCACTAAGGTCCATGGCAGATCCTCTCCCAAGCCTTTTCCCTGGAGTTTACCTTGAAGCTTATCATAATGAAAATTGAGCCTTGACCAAAAGAATTTGTAGCATCTACCTCTGGCCAAGCTATACTCTTAATGCCACTCTCCCCCGTCTCCAGGGTTTGGATGGTGTAGAACTATTTGGATCGCAGACTCTCAGAGGCCAAACTACACAAGAGCAAGAATCTTCTTCACAATGTACCTGACAGAGGACCATTCAGTCTACTTGAAGGCCTACAGTGATAAGAAATACCGCCCCCCCCCCCCGCTTCTTAGAAAGTGCCAAACAAGAAATCATTCCCTTTTTTATTGTTCTTCATTTTAAATGACAAGAGGAGAGAGAGAGAGGGAGAGACAGAGAGAGGCAGAGAGAGAGAGACAGAGAGAGAGGGACAGAGAAACAGAGAGAAAGGGAGACAGAGAGGCAGAGAGAGAGACAGAGACAGAGAGACAGAGACAGAGAGAGAGAGACAGAGACAGAGAGAGAGAGAGAGACAGAGAGAGACACAGAGAGAGAGAGACACACAGAGAGAGAGATAACTTTAAGAGATGCAAGGATGCAATTCATCCATAACTCCATAAGCCTGTCTGTGCATCCATCCATAATGTTTGTCAAACTCTGGGGGTCCCTTTAGCTAAAAGGTGCTATATAAATGTAAATGGCCATAATTATCATTAACTGCCTTCTGTCTGTCTTAAACTGACCACATGGAATGTGATTCAAGTTGGGCATCCAGCTTCCCTCCACTGGCTAGGAGATATCAGGGAGGTGTTTTTCTTGGCAAATAAATCTGATATTACAAGCCCTGGCATGGAGCCAATTTGGGTAATTGCCTTCTGCTTTTCTAATTCCCTCTGTAGCTTGGAAGAGAGAACATTACTCTTCACTTCTTTTTAAAAACAACCCTTGGCCACCTCCCCCAGTCCAACAATGGAGATGGTTGAAACTATTGCAGAAAGCTACCTCAGAAGTAGTGGCATTTCAGGGAAGAAGAGTGCTCAGAACATTCTGCATAGAAGGGAAAACACATTCGAAATCTGACTTTACATTGCAAGGGACTCAAGATGAAATCAGGGCATGGTACTTGTTTTCTCTTGTCTGAGAAACATGAGGGAAAAACAATGAAGAAAAACATGTCTTTCTCCTTTCTAGCCTAAATCATTCCTTACTTAAAGCTGGGAGGAAATTAAGAGTCCACTTAGTTTAACATCTTCATCTTACAGACATGGAAACTGAGGCCCAGAGAATTAGGTAATTTGCCCAAGGTTACACAGTTAATGAATGGCAGAACACCTTCCTTGAGTATTTTGGAGACATTTGTTAGAGTGTTCTGGGTACTGATTTGTAAGCTTCTTGAGGGGAGGGGCTGTTTCTATCTTTGTGTCCCCGAAGAGATGCACAGGGAATAAATGCATACAGTTTTCATTTATTCAGCAAGCATTTATTAAGTACCTAGCTGTATTTGACATAGTCATAGCATGACTGGTAGAAATATCAGTGATCACTCAATAAATGCTTTTTCACTGAATCTAACCCATTTCTAGTGATATATCAAATTTCTAGCTACACTTCAAATGCCAAATATGACAGCTGTGAGCATACTGTGCTACATATGTGACTCTCTTGCTTTTGCCAAGTACAGTGATAACAATTCACATTTTTAGAGTAATGTAAGGCTTTCAAAATTCTGAAGCTCAGAGTGGTTAAGTGAATTGTCCAGGGTCACTCAGCTAATAAGTGTTGAGTCAGGATTCAAACCCAAGTCTCTCCTGACCCCACATCCATTCATCGCTCCACTAACCCATGCTACTCCTCTACACTTCACCCTGCATGCTTATTTTATTTTATTTTATTTTTTAGTGAGGCAACTGGGGTTAAGTGACTTGCTGAGGGCCACACAGCTAGTAAGTGTTAAGTGTCTGAGGCCGGATTTGAACTCAGGTACTCCTGACTCCAGGGCCGGTGCTCTATCCACTGCGCCACCTAGCTGCCTTGCATGCTTATTTTAAATATAGCCTCCGAATTAAACTTTATACCTTCTCCTATGGAATAGGGAAAGGAACACGTGCTAGAAGTCAGAAAAATCTAGGTTTGGTTCCTCATTCTCTCATTAACTAGTCATAGGACCATGGACAAGTCATTTCACTTCTGGATCCCATTTTTCTCATCTGTAAACTGAGAGCAAAAATAGATGATCTCTAAAGCACCTTCTAGCTTGAGGTTTGATGATGGAAAAAGGAAAGTTTTTGTTTTCATTAAAAACCAAAAAATCCTCAGTCTCCGAAACCCTAGACCACAGCGTCTCCATTCCTTTCAAGAGGGAGGTACTATGTGCTAGAGTGGAGTAGAAATCAAGAGTCCTCCCATTCTGTTCTCAACTCAGCCACTGATTTGATGATTTCAGTTTTCTCTTCTAAAAAATGGGAATAATAACAACCTAGTAGGGTTGTTAAAATCACAGCATAGAATGAGTATGAAAGTATTTTGAAAATGAAGCTACTACATGACTAATCACAATAAAAATCTTAGAAAGTGCTTTCTAGTTTAAAAAACATTTTTATGCACCTCATCTCATCTGCTCCTCAGAGCAACCCTGTGAGGTAGGCCACTGGGGTTATATTATTACCCCATTTTACAGAAAAAGAAACAAAGGTTTAGGCTAAAGTAATTTGGCTAAGTTTGCTTGGCTAGTTAGTAGCAAACTTAGGTCTTTTGGCTCTAAAGTCAGGTTGTTTTGGACTAAAATATGCCAAAGTATTATTAGTATTCTATCCCCATTTAGCTATGAAGTAGGCAAGTTGTAGTGCCCCTTGAGGCAGGAGCAGAAAGTCTGAGGAAAGACCGTGACACTCTCACCCTGTTCACTCTATCCTATACGAATATCCTATATTCATGGAAGACAGTTTCTTTTCCAAAATGGTCACCTTCTTCTTTCTCTGCATTGCTCACAACCAGGAACAGGAAATGCAGGTCCAATCAGAGCAACCAATAGAAGCCATTGAATAAAAAACATTGTTCCTGCTTTATCTATCTGAAGGTCTGTAATCTGGGAGATGTTCATTTAACATATTTCTGCCTCCCGAATGGCTTTTACTTTTCCCTAAATTGAAACAGCAGTACAATATATGTGAATGATTAGGCTATGTAATACATTCCTGCAAATTTAGATTAGGAATGATTATGGCTTAAATAAAATAGTTGAACACAATTCTTATTGCTATCTATCTTTCCTCTCCTTTCCAATATAGAAGGAGTGATGGGATTTGAGAAATGAATGAGTTTAAGAGAGGGAATAGACCTGGAGGAGGGGATTTGCAAGGGAGGAGAGAAGGACCCTTTCTGTAATTCTGAACTTGACAGCGGAAGATGGGCAAAAGGAGGCTGTCTTGGTGATAACTGAGAGCTGGGTGTTAGGGCAGACACCAGGAAGTACTCTCCTTCCAAAAGAATTTGGATGGGTGATTGAAAGATCTTTAGACTAGCTTGTGCAGTGCTTGATTCACAGAATCAGAGTTGGAAGGGACCTTTACCTGAAGTATGAACCCACTCTACAAGACACTTACTGAACAGTTATCTAGTCTGTGCTCAGATGCCTTTGGGGATGTATTCTGTATTGGTGCAGCTCTCATCTTCAGAACATTCTTATCTTAAGCAGAAATCTGACCTTTTGTACATTTCACCATTGGTTCCACTTTTCTTTGGGGGTTAACCAGAATAAGTCTAATCTATCTTACACATGGCAACTTTACAAATACGTGAAGGTAGGGGGCGGCTAGGTGGCACAGTGGATAGAGCACTGGCCCTGGATTCAGGAGGACCTGAGTTCAAATCTGACCTCAGACCCTTGACACTTACTAGCTGTGTGACCCCGGGCAAGTCACTTAACCCTCATTGCCCTGCAAAACAAAACAAAACAAATTGTGTTGTTTGTTAACAAATACTTGAAGGTCACTTATCCTATCCCCTTTGGGTCTTTCCGAAGAAAACATCTTTGAACTAACAACAGAACAACAATAATGATAATAGCTAGCATCTTAATAACACTTGGAAGTTTGCAAACAAACATATGTTTGCTTGTTTGATCCTCACAATAACTCTGTGAGGTAGGTGCTATTATGATACCCATTTTAGAGTGGAGGAAACAGACTCAGAGAGGTTATGTGATTTGCCTGGGGTCACCCAACTAAATGTCAGGGGAAGAATTCAAACTCGATCTTCCTGACTCCAAGTCCAGCAACCTTACCCATTGTAACCTATGGGTCTCAAGCAAATGACACTTAGATAAAAGAATTTTGCTTTTCCTTACTATTCTGGTTGCCCTTCTTGAGGAGGTTCATAGAATGATAATCACAAGGTTGGTGGGGACCTCAAAGTAGTCTGGCCTGACCCATAAGAATCCTATCTACAGGGTGGGCCCAAAGTCCTAAAGGGCTTTCAATATTTAGTAATGTCTTTATTTTTGTTTTTAATTTACAATACTATAGCATAATATACGGTATATAGAGGAAATGAATTGATATGATGAGTGAAAAATCAAATCTCATAAATGGCCAAAAATGAAGAAAAATAATTTTCCCAAAGTTATTAAAGCATCGTGACTTTTGGCCCTTCCTGTACAATACAAATGCCACATGGTCGTCCAGTTTTTATTTAAAGACCTCTAATGAAGGGTACCTACAACCTTTGGAGGCAGTCCATTCTACTTTTGAATTGCTCTAATTGTTAGGAAGTTTTTCCTTACATTGAGCCTAAAACATCCTTCCCGTAACATCCATCCAATGCTCCTAGAGAAGGAGAACCAGTTGACTTTGATTTTCCCCAAAGGGCAGCTCTTCAAATATTTGAAGGGTTCCCTTGAAGTAATCTCTTTTTTCCCTCCGTCTTCTTGCTAGTTCCTTGGTCTCTTCTGGATTAAGTTTATTTTATCAATGTCTTTTTAAAAATGTGGGGCCCAGAATTAAAAACAGTCATAGAAGGTTAGAACAATGGAAATCATCTAGTCAAACTCTTTAATAAGAGGAATAAGAGGAAGCTGAAGTTTATTGAGGATAAATACAGAGAGACAAATAAAGGATTAGGGATTTAGAACTGGAAAGAACCTTAGGGACCATCAAGTCTGCACCCTCATAGTGGCAATACTGGGATCAAAACATACATCTCCTTTCTCCCAAGCCAGTTTACATTCACTTAGATCACACTGATTTTCTTTCTTTGGAAGGTTGAAAACTGGGAACATCCACATATAAAGGAGTAAGTGCAAACCTATCAGGAATGGCCCAGGGATGATTCAAATGACTCCTGGAGAGCTCTACCAGTTGAATCTATCTCCTTAGGAAGTGTCTTAAGGATGGAAAGGTGACTGATGAAAAAGATGGTTAAACTTGGAATCACTGGTCACCCTGGCAAGTCAAGTGCTAAAGGAAGATAAGGATACTGGGTAATCATCCCATTGCCCCACTTTTCAGTATTTATCCCAATATTTCACAGTGGGCAATATGTCCAGCACCAGTGTGGGGCCATTAGCTAAGAGGTCTATGAATGCCCTAAGGAATCCCTAAGCACTAGAGACCTTGTTGCATTTCACTCTTGACAACTTGACTAAAACCCCTTCTGACTAGAGTAATTATGGCCTCTCTGAACCCTTGTGATATCCCTTCTCCACCCCATGGCTCTTATGACTGGAGACGATATTTCTCTTCTTTTCATCATGACAACTGAGACAACAAATAACATCGCCTTTGTTCAAGGGCCCTTCAAGTCCTCCAAGGCTGAAGAACTTTGAGCTGTTGGCAGCAGTGGCAGTGAGAAAAACAAAAGGATGAGTGTGTATGGCTCTAATCAGCCCTTAGGGTCTCGGTTACCAGCTGCCAGACTTCAAGCTCCAAGGCATGGGTTTTCCCTTCTCAGCCATCTCTGCTAGGGAGTTAGGCTTCACCAATGCTTTTTTTTCCCCCTAAGACTTCAGCCTTAGAATGGACTATCAGTAGGTCTCTGGTGGAACCAGGAACCCTGGGAGGGGGGTGGTGGTGAGACTGGAAGCGCAAGCGCACCTTTCTGATTGCTGCAGCTATTAGGCTTAACAAGTTCAAACTCCTCTGTCTGATACTCAAGGGGCCCGACAATCTGGAGCCACCTTACCCTTCCTTGAATTCCCTTTAGAATCATAGGGCTTAAGGAGGGACCTAACACCCATCTGGTCTAACACCTCCCTCTCTCCTTTTTAATTTTACAGATGAGGAAACTGAAATGCAGAGAGGGTGACTTGCTCAATCATACAACTAATTGATAAAGCTTTGGCTATATAACTCAAGTCTCCCGACGCCCAGTTGGATACTCTTTTTAATACTAGAACATGAACCTTCATTCTGTTATACTAATACTACCACTAGCTAGAATTCAAATATTGTTTTGAGATTTGTAAGTGCTTTACAGATATTACCTGTTTGATTTTCACAACAACCCTGGGAGGCAGGTACTGTTATCATTTCCATTTTATATATGAAAAAAAACGGAAGCATACAGAAGTTGAGTGATTTGCCCTGGGTCACACAACTAGTAAGTAACTGAGGTGGGATTTGAGTTCCTAACAAACACCAGGTACAGCACTCTACCGGCTGTACTGCCCAGCTACCCCATGCTGCTGCTACTGCTCTCTCTCTCTCTCTCTCTCTCTCTCTCTCTCTCTCTCTCTTCCTCTCTCTGTCTCTGTCTTTCTTGTGGGGCAATGAGGGTTAACTGACTTGCCCAGGGTCACACAGCTAGTAAGTGTCAAGGGTCTGAGGCCAGATTTGAACTCAGGTCCTCCTGAATCCAGGGTCAGTGCTTTATCCACTGTGCCACCTAGTTGCCCCTACTGCTAACCCTTTCAAAGTCCAATTCATGCCATGAAGGGCTGAATTGACAATGGCAAATTAGGGGAATGCTGGTCTGGATGATGTACTTCTGGGACTTTGTGTGCTCTGAGATCACTGTGATTGCAATGAAGATTTGGCAGGAACCCTGAAATGCTGGTGATTTGGATTCTGGTGATATCACTCTATTTGTTGTGATACAACTGCTAAATGTCTCTGCATATTTGAAAGAAGATAGGCTTATTAAAGCTTAGGACCCCACTAGGACTTTGGGGACACCCTGTATATGGCAGCACGAGGTTGCAGGCTGGCCTTATTCAAAGCACTGTGATATAATCAGCTTGAGATGGGGGACAGCAGAGTGAGTGGAGCTCCTTTTTACTTCAACATCATAAGGAAGAATACACAGGAAGAAATCAGAAATATCAATGCCCTGCCTGATTAAAATGCATCAGTGCAGATGGTGCTGACCACTAAATCTGGCAAACAATGAGTGTGCATGAAATGGAATGAGGATGTGAATGCTTTCCTTCTATGTTAGTACTATCATTGCAAAACTGGAAATGGATTTTACTGGTTATAAGCGAGGGCTCCAAGTAACATAACAATGTATTGTAGATCATTGGAGGGCAATAATAAAAACCTTCCTTCTTCTCTAAGCCCAAATTACATGAAATAAGCATTGAAATCAAGTTGCTATTAAAATCTGAAGGGGAAAAAGTTGAAGGATCCAAAATCATTGAAAATTTCTATTTAACACAAACCTCAGAAATGTCACCTAATAATGAAATGGACAACAAAACAATAATGATATCTCAAATGATTTTGGAGGGGAAATGGTAATACTTAGACTGGAATTTTGAAAACTCCTTTTTGAATTTAAAACTTATAATATCGATATCTAACTGGTATGGACAGTAGAAAACTTGAGTGCCACATTGCCCAGTTAAAGGCAAAAACAACAGCAACAGCAACAAAAGAAACTTGCAGAATGGAATCTAAAAATAAAGGTATAGTAGAAAGTCTATAATCCTTTCATCAGTGATTGATAACAAAAGTCAAAAGGGTTACAGGCAAATGTAAGAAGTTAAGGCACCACAATTCACAATAGGAATAAATTTAACATCTATAAAAAGCTTCATTACATGCTTGAGAAGCAAAGAATCAGAGAACAGAAGGAACTCCTGAAGAAAAAGGATATGGGGGGGGGGGCAGCTAGGTGGCACAGTGGATAGAGCACCAGCCCTGGAGTCAGGAGTACCTGAGTTCAAATCTGGCCTCAGACACTTGACACTTACTAGCTGTGTGACCCTGGGCAAGTCACTTAGCCCCAATTGCCTCACTAAAAAAAAAAGGATATGGAAAATTTCTGGACATCTATATGATTGCTAGATTTCCAGGGAAAAATCTGATTTGGATGAAATGCAAAACAGAAAGCTTGTATTGCTGAATATAATGAACTATAGAAGAGTCAAGTCCAAGGAGATAACTCTACCATCCTGTAAAACTGGAAAGTCTGGGAAACTGTGTGAAGTCCATAATTATTGACTCAAATGTTTCACAGGGATGCATTAATTACTAGAAAATCACTAGCTCTCAGACACAAGCCAGATTATACCTTTCTTAAGAGAAGGTATTACATACCCATTACCAAAAGATAAGAACATAAATGACCTCTCCAAATACAGGCCGGTGAGGAGCTTATATATCTTATATAAAGCATTCACAGCTTATATTGTTCAGAAGTTCTATAAACACTTAACAAGAAAACATATGTTGGCTTAGATCCAAAAAGGGTAGACCAGAAATTCTTGGGGGTGTAAAAAGCCACTTTCTATTGATTTAGTAATTATTAAATGAGTCATCTGAAAGAGCCATCACATTTATTCTGCCTTCATCGATTATTGCAAAACCTATGACTCATTTCCACACTCATGGCTTATTCATGCACTGCAATTACATAATAAAATAGACCCAACTATAGTTCTACCAGATGCAGTTCAAGCATTGCCTTCTCTACAAAGGTTTTCTCGATTCCTTCAACTGCTAATGCTCTCCTTCCCTAATTACCTTGTATTTTGTATTTATTCTGTATATACTTATGTATTTAACTTTTGCCTCCCCTATTAGAATGCCAGGTCCTTAGATGTCAGGATTATTTTATTTTTTTGTGCCTTTGATACCTAGCACAGTACTGAGCATGTTTTAGGTGCTTAATAAATGCTTGTTGATTGACTGATGTTGCCATAGCAGATACTCAACCTCCCTTCTACATAGAGCAAGAAACTATCAAAATAGAAAGACCTAGAAGAAGAAGAAATCAAAACCATGTGGGAACAGAATGAGGCATTCCTGTCATCCTGTCTGCTACTCAAGTTG
Organism: Dromiciops gliroides; assembly: GCF_019393635.1. Classification (NCBI taxonomy): domain Eukaryota; kingdom Metazoa; phylum Chordata; class Mammalia; order Microbiotheria; family Microbiotheriidae; genus Dromiciops; species Dromiciops gliroides. The sequence continues at coordinate 503,191,092 of NC_057863.1, read as the reverse complement.
TGCCAAAGGGTCTTTTGGCAAAACTACAGAGGATGAACTTAAGTCCCAATGCTCTTATTAATTAATTTTTAAAAGTAATTTTATCCATGGGTGCAACAGATGGCAAGCATAAAATATAAGAGAATAATAGCAGGATAGAAACTTGTCTTAGAGGGGGCAACTAGGTGGCATAGTGGATAGAGCACCAGCTCTGGATTCAGGAGGACCTGAGTTCAAATCTGGCTTCAGATGTTTGACACTTACTAGCTGTGTGACCCTGGGCAAGTCACTTAACCCTCGTTGCCTGGAAAAAAAGAAAAAGAAAGAAAGAAAAAAGAAACTTGTCCTAGAATTGTTTGTATCTAAACTCCATAAAAAATAAGACAAATGAGAACAGTAATAATAATGTTAGAATAATGCACTAGAAGCTTGTTGTCCTTTATAAACTAACAGACAACAAATCCGAAAATATCCTTGAGAATTACATATATATATATATATATGAACCAGATCATTATTACAAACAGAACCATTGCCCACAAATGCCTAGACATAGCACTGATCCACCAAAACTCAAGAGCAATTTGACTTTTAGAACAGATGTCTTCAGACCTAATACTAATAATCCCCAAACAACATGAAACAAAAACCTACAACAGAAAAGAGGACCATGTGGGGAAAGGATGAGGACATGTCATCCTATCTGAAGCTGTCCCAATGATGCTTTTAACGAGTTTGTAGAAAATAAGCTTCCAAATCATACTAATTCTTTTTTTTCGTGGGGCAATAAGGGTTAAATGACTTGCCCAGGGTCACACAGCTAGTAAGTGTCAAGCGTCTGAGGTCGGATTTGAACTCAGGTCCTTCTGAATCCAAGGCTGGTGCTTTATCCACTGCACCACCTAGCTGCCTCCAAATCATGCTAATTCAATTTCAAAGAGCAACCATTTCATTCCCCTTCACAATAGTATACAGAACATTCAATATAGTGAATAATAGCAGGATAGTGATTTATTCTCATCTCATTTCTTTCTGAATTCCATCAAAAAAGATGAAAAGGAGATAACAATGAAAATAATAATGAAAAGTGATATTTATATAGATTTTATAGTTATTAAGACCCTGGGCAACTCAAACACCTCAGGTCCTCAACTATAAAATGCACTGGAGAAGGAAATGGCAAACCACTCCAGTATCTTTGTCAAGAAAACCCCACATGGGGTCACGAAAAGTCAGACATGACTGAAATGATTTGACAACAGCAACAGTAGTTACAAAGAGCTTGATTCATTTGATTCTTACTATAACTTTTGGGTTATAATTGGTAAAAACATGATCCCATCCATTTTGCCGATAAAGGTCTATATTTGGAACTTATCTAGTCCAACCTTTTCATTTTGCAGTTGAGAAAACAAAGGCTTAGAAACAACAAAAAATGGTGACTTGCCAAATGTCTCTCAGGTAATAAATACCGGAGCTGAGAACTGATTTCAAGTCTTCTGAGTTTTCAACTCATTAGGTGCTCTTTTCCATTACCTCTATTCAAGCCAAATTCAATTTCCCACATTCACGCTTTGATCCCCATCCTCAGACCCCTGTTCATGCTGTTCTCCCTACCTGAAATGATTTCTCTTCTCTCCTCCACCTGTCTAAATCTCAGCTCCACTCCCTTGTCCTCCATGAAGTTTCTCTGACTCCTCTAATCCACATTGCTCTCTCTTTCTCTGAACTCCAAAATGGACTTAAGGTCAGCACCACATAATTCCATCCTTGGTTATTTCCTAATTGCTTCCTTTTGGTATGTATTGTCTCTCCAGCTAGGTCGCTAACTCTCAGAGGACAGGGACTGTGCATTTCATATTTCTATGCCCAAAGCATCCAGCAAAGGACTTGGCACATAGAAAATGATGGGAAATACTTAAGATCATAGAATTAAGAGCTATATTATAATGGACTTCGGTAGTTATTCAGTTTCTTCTTATTTTTCATAGAAGGAAATTAGGACCCAGAAGAAAGTGAATTGTGCAGTCACACGAGAGAATAATTAGCAAAAGCTAAGAAAAAATGTGTATATATATATATATATATATATATATATACAGTACATAGTACATATATATGCCTATATATGTATGTGGGTATGATATACACACACACACACATACTGTTTCTGTTGATTGGCTGACATGTTTTGGCAGACTCTTCTGTGACCTATAAATGTAGGTTCAAACTCTATTTAATTAGCTCAGGCTTCATCTTTCTCCCCCCTCTCCTGCCCCACTAGCTATCAATCTTAACCTTAGGGGGATATGTCTGAAATGATCTGGGTTTGAGACAACTGGAGATGGAACAGCTTATTGGGAGTTTGATTCCAGTCATCTTCTTTTCTTCCTCCCTCCTTCCTTTGGTGGTATCTTAGGCACCTGCCATTGGTCCTAGCACTTAATAAAAACACAAAAGGAAGAAATAGCATAATTATGGGCAAGTTGAGGCTTGAATAAAAGTGAACTGCTCACGACGGTCACTGTCACTGTTGGTGTGCCAATTGTTCCTATTTTAGCCTCAGCGAGAGCTTAGCAGAAGGGGTAATTAGTACTCCAGCTGTGCTCACAGGGGCTGATGCTCCAGCTCAAGGATATCCGGACAACAGAGGTGAACTCCATTACTTTTTTCCTGGGTCAGGAGAAGTGGTAACAGTATAATTTCTCGGTTTCATAAAATGTTAGTGTTGGAAGAGATCTTAAAGGTATTTGAACCAAGCCCTTTTCATCTTACAGAAGAGAAAAATGAGGTCTAGAGAGAGAAGTGACTTGTCATAGGGTCACTTGTCTTGTAAGTGGCAGATGTAGGGCTTGAACCCAGGCCCCTGATTGTACACTTCCCATCGTAGCACATTGTCTTCTTCCTCTTGCAAGTGTCATTGTCCATCCTCTGAAGCAGCCAGCGAATAAGAACCACAAAAGGGTGGAGCAGGACAGCTAGGTGGCACAGTGGATAAAGCACTGGTCCTGGATTCAGGAGGACCTGAGTTCAAATCCAGCCTCAGACACTTGACACTTAACTACCTGTGTGACCTTGGGCAAGTCACTTAACCCCAATTGCCTCACCAAAAAAAGGGTGGAGCATAGGATAATGGTGTTGAAAGTTTGTGACAGAATCGTGAAGGAGTTGGTTTGCCTTCGGTGCCTTTTAGCTTCTACACTCATCCCACTAAAACAGCCTCTCCCATGTCTTAACCAGGGGTGGGGGGCATATTGTGAAGCTCAGATGAAATAATGGATGTAAATCCCTTTGCAAACTATAAATCTCTATACAAATGTTTGTTGTTGTTGTTGTCGTTGTTATTATTATTATTATTAGCCTGCAATCACCATGCCTCTGTCTGGCAATGACTTCATTCCCAGAGTCTTCTACTGCACTCCTGCTGAGCTTAAGCAATGTTTATAGAGCAATTAATGGGGATGTGCTGGTAAATGTTTAACAACAGGACTCTGGGAAAAAAATGTATGCACACTCTTTTAAATGTAATCTGCATTATTCACACTTTCTTAAGTCTAAACAAGCAACAGAACAATAAGTCGAGCCCTGTTTTGTAGCATTGATAGATTTCTGAGGTGTAAATGCCCACAGTAAATCTAAAGATGGCTTTCCCAAGCTGTTTGGAGCTGGCTACAGAATACCTTGGGTCTTACCTCCCTATTTTTAGGTTGTTCAGTTGTTTCAGTCATGTCTGACTCTTCATGACCCCTTTGGGGATTTTCTTGGCAAAGATACTGTAAAGTTTTGACATTTCCTCCTCCAGCTCATTTTACAAATGAAGAAACTGAAGTAAATAAGATTAAGTGACTTGCTCAGGGTTACACAGCTAGTAAGAGTCTGAGGCGAAATTTGAACTCAGGAAGATGAATCTTCCTGACTCCAGGTCTGGCACTCTATCCACTGGGTCACCTAGCCTCCCCCTCCCCCCACCAATTCTTAAGGAGTAGCCAAGTTAGGAAGTGACCTGATGAACTAATTCTGGCTCAAGTGTTAATAGTTTATTGCTATTGACCCAGGGGTATATGCATTTTAATAGAGTTAAGACTCTGTCAAGTCTTAACCCACTAATTCCCAGATGATAGAATTCAGTGCCCTGGATAGGAGAGAGAATAACAACTCACATTTCTATAGGACTTCAAGCTTTCTTTTTTTTTTTTTTTTGTGGGGCAATGGGGGTTAAGTGACTTGTCCAGGGTCAAGTGTCTGAGGCTGGATTTGAACTCAGGTTCTCCTGAATCCAGGGCCGGTGCTTTATCCACTGTGCCACCAAGCTGCCCCGACTTCCAGCTTTCTTAAGCCCTTTTCTCACAACTGTCCTGTGAGGTAGGCCATTCAAATGCAATTATTCCCATTTTACAGATGAATAAGCAAAGTCAAAACTTAAGTGGGTTGCCAGAGGTCACAAAACTAAGAGGTGCTGACAATTACACTTGAACCTAGGTCTCTCTAATTTTGAACCTACCAAGCACTCTTTCAGGTATATAACACTGATATTTCTTGGTGGGAAACTTTATACTTTTCCAATTATATTATGGAGGTGTTTTTGGCCTATGCAGAAATAGTACTAACTGGTCTCGCGGGTCCTTTCTAGCTCTAAATTGCTGTCATGCTTTTGACAGTAGCTCTATCAGTGTGCTATATATAGTAAGTGCTTAATAAATGCTTGTTGAATTAAATATCCTCTCAAATGAGGACGCCTGGGCAAATGAGCCCTCTGTAGAAAATCAGGTTCCTATTCTGAGATGTAGGGTAGTAATGTTCTGAGTAGAGAGGCCTGAACCTTCAAGGAGATCTGCGTTTGAATCCCAGTTCTGGTACTTAGTAGCTGTGTGATCCTGAGCAAGTCATTTCACTTCTCCCTGGCTACCTCAGAGGGCTGCTCTGCTGAAAGTCCTTCAGAGTTTACAAGGTGCTATTGAAATGTTAGGGGATGTTAGTGTACTGTACCCTTATTCTGATAGAGGGAGCTTCTAAGGAAGAGCCTTGGATTCTAGGACAGTCCTCAACCCTGGCAATTAATTGACATTTTCCTCTCTGAATAGAATGTGAAGCGAGCAATGGAAGGCAGGTAGGAGTAAGTCTGTTTTAAGCTGACAGTTTGGGGGTATCCAGTGTCTCCCCCTGAATACAAGGGTGTGGCTGGCAGCTGGGCTGGGAGGTAGTATGAGAAGGAATATCTGAGGAGAGGCTAGAGGGCATGAAACAGGCTACAGGGAATGGACAACATTGTCAAGGGTGATCAAGACCATCCGGGTCATGAGGCTGTGAACAAGTCAAAGCCAGTGGACGTTTGTGCCAGGATGCTGATGTCATGGGGCGCAGAGCACCCCAGAATTTCTCTGGGGCACACCGAGGAATCTTCTCCTTGAGAAACTAAACCAGAGGACAGATAAGGCCTAGAGGAACCAAATTGGACTGAGCTAGCTTGGGATTCCTACCCTTCATTCTGGTCTCCCTTATCCTGGGGAGATAAGTTTGGGTGTGGCTTCGGCCTTTGTGTTCTGAAGAGGGATCCTTAGCCACCCCTCACCCAATTCCTCTAGTCACTACTAGTGGGGGATGGTCCTCCACTCCTCACCCAATTCCCCCAGCTACCACCAGTGGGGGATGGTCCACCTTCATTAAAGGAACTTTTCACGGGCAGATGGTCCACCCCCATCAGTCCTCTATAAAAGTACCTTCCGGTCTCCTGTTCGAGGAGATTTGGTACCTCTGAGCCATGTGCTTTATGCCAAATCTCCCCATGAAAAGTCTAAGGATTTCTTTCATGGTTTCCCTCCCCCCACCCTTCCCTTCCCTTGCTCCTAAATAAACTATCACCTTGTTCTAACTAAGTTTTGTGTGCAAGAGGGTGTAATTCTTTAAAGAGGAATTCCCAAGAACCCCAACTCCCACCAACCCGTACCCCAATTTCCCACCATATCATCTGGCGCCCGAACGTTGTAGGGACGTGGGATTTTCCTCTTTCCTCTTAACACACAAAACTGGGGGGTGGGAACCTCCCTTCTGGGTTTCCTTTCTCCCTCTCCCGCCTGACTCAACCTCCGGTTTGAGTCACAGAGAGGTAGAGAGAGGGTCAGCTTTCGCATGCGACAGTGGAGGGCAGCCTGAGTCTCCCTCCCTCGCTGAAAGCTCAAACAGACGTCTGGACCACGCTTGGCACAGAACCTGGAGGTAAGACCCTACCTTCTGGGTTTCTCTTCTCCCTCTCCCACTGGACTCAACCTCCCGTTTGAGTCACAGAGAGGTAGAGACGGTCGGCGTCTGCACGACAGCAGAGAGCAGCCTGGGACTCCTAGATGTCCGAACCGCGCTAGGACCCTCAGACTACACGTTTCTGGGTAAGAACATTTATGCTTATGTGTCTATCCCTTACCAGCTCTCTGCTCTTGGTTCAGACTATTCTCCTTAGACAGTAGTTATGGGACAGAAAGGGAGTGTTCCGAAAAATTCACCTCTGGGGTGCATCCTAAGAGATTGGACTAGACTGGAACTTAAAAACCTAAGAAAGAGATGTATGATACATTTTTGTAACAATTTATGGCCACATTATCCTCTAGGAAGTGAAGGAAATTGGCCTGTACACGGCACCCTTAATTATAATACCATCTTGCAATTGGACAAGTTTTGCAAGCGTGAAGGGAGATGGACAGAGATTCCATACGTATCGGCTTTTATGAGTTTGAGCCAGAAGTCAAAGGGAAAGGATGAGGTCCCCTTGCCGGTTGAGAATCACCACAAGCCCAAGCAATTCGCTAACTCTTCGGGCACCTACTCTGAGACCTCAGCCTCCCCTCCTCCTCAAACTCATTCCCTACCTGTTTCTCGTTCCACTCCTTCTCCGCCTGCTTCCATACCTATGGGTCAACCACAGTCATATCACTCTATGACTGAGACCTCTCCTTGCCCACCGGCTGATCTCAGAACCAATTCCCTGTGCCACACGGGGAGTGGATATCAGTCTCCTTCTATCCTGCTCTACCCCATTTACAATCAGGGGGAACTCCAATATGTTCCCATTTCTCCTGTTTTTTCCATTCAGCCGACCCCATCTGCTTTACTTAATCTGCAGTCACCTACGGCTATCTCCCTTTCCCCATCTCCACCCATGCTGCAGCCAAAGATTGTTTCCCCTCCCCCACCTACTCCACAGCCAAAGGCTGTCACCCCTCCCCCACTGGGCCCTGCGCCCAATCCTCTGTCTCCACCTGAGCTATCTCCCCAACCCAGGTCTTTACCAGTGTCTCCCACTGCTTCCCTGCTTCCATTAAGGGAATTTCCCATTGGGAAGGGCACAACATTAAGGCGTGCCCCTTTTTCTATAAGCAGGTTATCTCAGATTAAAGAGAAATTGGGGAGTTACTCAGAGAACCCCACAAAGTTCATAGATGGCTTTAAGTCTGTGACACTGGAGTTTGACCTTTCCTGGACCGATTTGCAAATTATTCTTGCCAGCTGTTGTACCCCTGACGAAAAAAAACAGATTTGGGACCTGGCGGTACAAGTTGGGGATGAACACTCGCAGGTTGGAAATTGGGTTGGGGTCCCTGGTTTTACAGCTGTCCCGGTCATAGAACCGAGATGGAACTATGATAACAGGGAAGATAGAGCTCGTAGAAATCACATGGTCACCTGCCTAGTTGAGGGAATGAGAAGGGGGGTTAAGAAACAAGTCAATTATGGAAAGGTGAGGGAGATAACACAGGGGTCTGATGAAAATCCTGCTGTCTTCATGAGCCGCTTAGCAGACTCTCTGAAGAAATATACTAACCTAGACCCCCAAAGAGATGTAGGAATTACTGTCCTCAATATTCATTTTATCAGCCAGTCTGCTCCTGACATTAGGAGAGAGCTCCAGAAGTTAGACTGGGGTCCCCAGATCCCATCCTCACAACTCCTTGACATTGCTTTTAAGATTTTTAATAACAGGGACCTTGCAGTAGCCAAAGAGAGAGAAAAGATGGCTCGTGCCCGCTCCATAGACCAAGCTTCTATAATAGCAGCCGCCATCACCACATCTGCTACCAGCAGAACTCCGGCTGGCCGAGATTCTGGCAGCTGTAGTAAACCGGGACACAGAAGTGGGGGACGCCGCACGAAGGTGAGGTCAGCTCTCCTACCTCTTTGTCCCCAGGGCAGCACCCAAGAGATCGGCTCTGCAGCTTGCTCTCCTGACCAGCATCGTGTCGGGCCTATGGCCAAGCTGGACATAGGAGGCAAGCCTAGGAATGGTTTTGGGGCGACCTCTGTCTTACTCTCTGGTTCAGGTCCTAGCATGCAATCAAGGCACAAAGTAGGGATGGGATAAAAGGGACCCTTAATGTAGACAGACACTGCCTATCACAGAATTAGGCTTGAACTCCCTCCTGTAAAGCAGGCCACACCCTGTCCTGCAAAAAGGTCCCACTTGACTCCTGATCTGATAAAGTCCCTTTTCCCTTTTGCTCTGGTCAGTTTTAATTTTTTTGTTTAAGTCTGTTCCATCTAGGCTCAAGGATTCATGACACTGTGCCTACGTGTTGCCTCTGGACTCTCTGGGCCCCTCACAACTCTGAGCATTCCAGGCCTTCTCCACTTCTCTCCCCTCCCCCTCCCTTGCGCCGTGATTTCTTCGACCCCCGGTCAGCATGAAGCAGTTTCAGAAGAATCTTCGTCCCCTTTCCTTATATATAGAGAAGTGGGGAATGTCATGGGGCGCAGAGCACCCCAGAATTTCTCTGGGGCACACCGAGGAATCTTCTCCTTGAGAAACTAAACCAGAGGACAGATAAGGCCTAGAGGAACCAAATTGGACTGAGCTAGCTTGGGATTCCTACCCTTCATTCTGGTCTCCCTTATCCTGGGGAGATAAGTTTGGGTGTGGCTTCGGCCTTTGTGTTCTGAAGAGGGATCCTTAGCCACCCCTCACCCAATTCCTCTAGTCACTACTAGTGGGGGATGGTCCTCCACTCCTCACCCAATTCCCCCAGCTACCACCAGTGGGGGATGGTCCACCTTCATTAAAGGAACTTTTCACGGGCAGATGGTCCACCCCCATCAGTCCTCTATAAAAGTACCTTCCGGTCTCCTGTTCGAGGAGATTTGGTACCTCTGAGCCATGTGCTTTATGCCAAATCTCCCCATGAAAAGTCTAAGGATTTCTTTCATGGTTTCCCTCCCCCCACCCTTCCCTTCCCTTGCTCCTAAATAAACTATCACCTTGTTCTAACTAAGTTTTGTGTGCAAGAGGGTGTAATTCTTTAAAGAGGAATTCCCAAGAACCCCAACCCCAACCCGTACCCCAATTTCCACTATATCACTGATATAGGCAGTAGCAAACGCTGTCCTCTGGAGGTGCATGGCCCAATCAGGTGTGGGCTTCTGGGGGATGGGGCTTCCCTTCCAAAGAGATTGCACACAGCCTCCCAAAGCCCTGTCCCCCAGTCTACTGCCAAAGCTCAGCTGCAGTAGTTTTGCAGCTGAGCCTTTTTAGAAATTCGAGTTTTACCAAGATAAAAATCAATACTGTGGCAAAGCCAAAGGCTGACGGGCCGGCTCCTTGGCTGGTGACCGAGGCACCACAGTATTTTCCAGGTCATCCTTGCCTTGCGTGGATGGATGCGCTTTTGTAATGGTGGGAGTTCCGCAGAACGTTTCCCCCAACGCTTGGATGGGTAATTTACCGTCTCATCAGTCACCAACCTCGCTCACTCAGCCATTGTTAACTGGTGACTTGAAAATTACCTTTATTTAGTTCTGTTATCAGGAGGCTGCAGGGACTCAAGCGTTTCCACTCCACTTAGCTTCTCCTAAGCCTGACTGCAGCGTTCAGGCACATCACACAAACAGGGGCACCTAGAACTGCCCAACCCTGCCCACTCCTCCTTCCTCCCCCAACAGCTGGGGACGCCTGCGGAATGCGTGAAGCTGGCAGGCGGCGCACAGCCGCTCCCTGGTGCAGATAAATCCCGGCACTCTCTGATGCATTGTGTCCTCTCTGTGTTCACAAGCTGCAGAGGCCTCACCACCAGCTCCCAGGTGCCAGCCAATTCTCCTGCTAGAGCCTGGCCTGCACCCTCTATTTCAGTGAAGTTTGCTGCCTCTCTGGGCCTCCCTTCCCCATCTCTGAACCTTGACCTATACTGCCTTGCTGCAGGAATTATTATTGTTCTCTTCATTAGACACTTTGTGAAAAACTCTGGGAATCTTTGCTGTGTCCTCCCTAACACCCCGTCCCCCCCAACACATGGTACTCACCTAGCTGATACAACTAGCTATTTCCCCTTCATGACCCAACCAAGGTGAGTACAGGGGAATAAAACTAACCTTAATACACACTTAATCACATTAAGCATTAGCAAAATATCTTGTTAAAGAGTATATGAAATTTCAGAGCCAGAGATAAGGGCCTTGAGCTTTATCTGCTATTTTGGATTCTGTGCATACCAAACTCTTCCTCCAAACAGGTAATGGAAAGCTGGCTTTATTCAGTAGCATCATAAACCAGCTTGTTCAAGGCCACTCTGAGGGGGTTTAGTGGAGGGCCCCGGGAGGGGGGGGGGAAGGGCATGCTAGGGACATCTGGGTTAGTTGTTTCCAAAACTTTGTTCCTGGTGGCCTTGAAGTGAACCTTCTTCCTCTGCTTCTAGCACTGCTCCTCTCTTTTCCCACCTTTCATCTTCATCTCACCAGCGACGGCTGCCTACCCCATTGCTTGGAGCAAGCCCTGTCCTGTTACCAGGCAGTCACTGAATATGGATGAAGGGTTTGTACTCAGCTGTGTCTAGTTTTGTTTCCCTGCAGCTGGGAGGCTGGTGACAAGGTCTATGGGCTGCTGGGCCAGGGCTGGAGTGTACTTGAGATGCACTTCATCTCTTTCCTCTCTTTATTCCAAGGCACTTAACCCACTTGAGGAGGGGTGAGGGGAATGGAGGGAGTCAGGCTCCTGTTTTGGGGCAGACAAAGGAGCTGGAGGCATCCTGCCTCTTTATCAGGGTTGGTTGTTTCCTGGCAAGCAGGTGCTGGAGGCTGAGAGAGACAAGTGGAGGAAGTTGGCACAGTCCCTTTGCCTGAACCACACGGTATTTGGGGGTTGGTGATCAGTAGGGAGACAGCTGGGTGAGGATGAGCCACACTTCCAGGGGAGAGGAAACCCTTGACCATGGGTCAGTTTGGTTTGGTACCTTAGTTGGGTATCAGCCTATCTCCTCCCTTACCATGACATTCCCCAAAGGCTCATGTCTGATTTCCAAGCACACTGTGCCTCTAGGGTCATCTAAGCCATAGGCATCCCCACTCTGAAACTTGCTACTTGTGAGGCCTTGGGCAAATCTCTTAAACCTTTCTGGACCTCAGTTCCTTATCTGTAAAATGAGGGCCATAGACTGGGTGGTCTCTGAGTCTTCCAGCTCTAGATTGTTAAGGGCTAAAATTCTAGCTAGTCTGTCTAAAATATCTAATGAGTGGTCGCCAATAAATTATAAGCTTTAGCAAGAGTTAGACTTTTAAGCATTTATTAAGGAGAATAAGAATTTGGCCTACATTCATCTATCTATTAAAGGGAGAGCACATTTCTAGCTCCGCTCTCCACCAGAGTCCAAAGGAAAGAGCTCGAGAGAGAGCCCCAGTCTCTTCCTTCCTCCTCCCACTAGCTCGTGTCACTTCCTGACGCCAAAGAAAAGACTCCTGGTCTTGTCCTCAAAGACCTTCGCTTCATGGGCAGAACTCTTCTACAGTAAGTCTCCAGCAGGTGGCGTTATTCCAATTGTTACAAGATCTATGATCTTAGAAAAGATGCCAAAGCCATAGAGAATGCTACGGTACAGAATGTTCCTCGGAGTCCTTCATGTAAATCATCCTTAGTTCTGTCAAGATTGGGATCATTTGTTTCTCAAAGATTTTCATTTAGTTTTGTTTTTGCTTTTTTGCTCTTGAAGAAGAATGAATAAATTGTGATTTATAGAATGTCAGGGACACAGGGCTGGCAACGTGTCTCCATCTTCTTAGACATAATCTTCCTCTAGGAAGATTGGGGATAACAGCTGAGGTCTTCTTGGAGAGGGAGGCACAGAAGACTTTTTGGTACTGAGAGTTTCTCTTTATGGCCTTGTAATCCATCTGTCATTCACTCCCCACAGGCGGACAAAATAAAACTACTTCCTGATTTGGGAGCCCTTTTCTAGAGCAAGGTGCCTTCCTCTGTGGTCACCTACCCCTCATAAATGTTACAGAAGTTTCAGAGTCACTTTTTATGGACATGAAACAAGAATTCCTTTTCTGCCCCAACAACTAGTGTAAAGGGTCATAGACCTTAGATTTATAACAGATCTCAAATCTCATTTGATCTGGTTCTCTTTCGTTAGGCAAGTCAGTTGTGATTATCTACATTTTACAGATGAGGCAATTGAGGACCAGTGAGAGTCAAGTGACTTATCCAGAATAATTCTTAGTAGTGCCTTTCACCTCTCTTTTACTCCCTTCCTTTTGGAGAAGTTGGAATACAAAATTCTAGAATGCCATCACTGGAAAGGACTGGTATCCTGGCCAAATGGGCCTATTTGCTTTTTGTATTTAGTATTGAGTAAATTGAATATTTAGTATAATTTAGTATTTCATTTCTTGTATAGGCTGTTCCCCATGCCCTGAATACACTTTCTCCTTGCCCCTATCTTTCAGAATCCTTGGCTTCCATCAAGGCTCAGCTAAGGGGCCATCACCTATGGGAAGCCTTTCCTGATCTTAGATTACATTCTCCTTCTCAGATTATCTTGTATTTATTTACTTGTTTATAACGCTGTATCCCCAAGGAGGATGGAAGCTATTTGAGAGGAGGGACTGTTTTTCTCCCTTCTTGTGTTTCTATCCCTTATGTCTAACACAGTTTCTGGCCCTGCTAAATGGATACAACAAATGTTTGTCGAAATGAATTAAACTGACCTGAGAAATGATCTGGTACCGTCTCATTTCAAAGACGAGAAAACAGAAGTTTGGAGAGGTTTTCTCTAGTCCAAGGTGAAAAAGCTAGTAAATACAGGAGCCTGGGCATGAACTCAGTCCTCCTAACTTTCACAATACTTTTGTTCTCCGTGAAGGGGCTATCTTGCTTTTAGACTAGGAGTTCTTAATCTTTTTGGGGTCTGTGTCATTGGCTCCTTTGGAATTTTGGTGAAACCCATGAACCCCTTTTCAGAATAAGGATTATAAAAAACATTCATAATTGAAGAAAATGTCCATTTTTATTAAGATGTTCATGAAAATAAAGATGATTTTTTTTTCTTTCCATCCAAATTCACAGACCCTTTGAAATCTATCGACATCAGGTTATGAATCAGTTTCCCCCTCTAATTTGTATTGCATCATTATATGCTCATAACTGTCTCATGTAGCAGGGTAAAGACAATACTATGAGAATCATCCAATTACCTGGCTTTTGGAAAGTATTTGGGGAATGAGGAACCAGTGTTTCAGCCCAACATCTAATAATTTCACCTAAACAAGAGAGCTTATATTCTTATGTCTTTTTAGTCCAGCTGTGCACTGGGTAAGTAAGAGAATAAACAATTAATGTTCCAGGTGGAGTAGTTAGGTGGTACAATGGATAAAGTGCTGGATCTGGAATTAGGAGGCTTCATCTTCATGAGTTCAAATCTGGCCTCAAACATTTACTAGCTGTGTGACCCTGGGCAAGTCACTTAACCCTGTTTGCCTCAATTTCCTTACGTGTAAAATAAGCCGCAGAAGGACATGGCAAACCACTCCAGTATCTCTGCCAAGAAAACCCCAAATGGGACCACAAAGAATGGAACATAACTGAAAATGACTAAATAGCATATTCTAGGCGCTGTGCAAAGCTCATTTAAATATTATCACAATCAATTATCTCATATTATCTTTATAAATATTGATGCTCACAATAGCCCTGTCAGGTAGGTGAGATTATTACCCCCATCACCCCTGACATTTTACATTGAGAAAATGGAGGCAGAATGACTTGCCTGGAGTCACGTAGCTAGTAAGGTTCTGAGATTGAGGTTAGGGTTGATAACTCTAGACTCAATTCCATGAGCCACCCAGCAGCCTTTGAAATAGCATACATTGGGGGGCAGCTAGGTGATGCAGTGGATAAAGCACCAGCCCTGGATTCAGGAGGATCTGAGTTCAAATTCAGCCTCAGACACTTAACACTTACTAGCTGTGTGACCCTGGGCAAGTCACTTAACAATAATAAACAAAAAAAGAATAGCATACATTGCCTTTCTTTTCCTTCCTGTAAATTTCTGCTCAGGGTCTTATTTCTTTCCTTACACTACCTTTGGCTTCTGTTCTTTCCCAGTTAATTTCTTGGTTCACCTGGTTTACTTAGTTTTGTGGAATGAATGGAATGGCATTAGCTCTAGAACTGGCCATTACCCCTACATCACCATCACGGAAAAGGATTTATTTGGCATCATAGAGCCTGCCCATGTCACATTCCGTGCCTGATCCCTAACCTAAGTTTTGGCTCTGCCCAGGGACCAGGATGCATTTGACAGTATAAATCCCAAATGCTCAGAGAACTGTCTATAATCCCATAACATATGACACAAAGATGGGGAAGGGCCCAGAAAATGGTGTAAAAAGTACAATTGTTGTTGACGTTACAGCACTGGGTCACCACTACCTAAATCTTTAGGTGTCCTTTGTGCCCACGTCATCAGGAAGCTTTCAGCATAACCCAGACTATGACGCTTCTCTAGGGATACTCAAACTACTACGGATCAGAAAAAGCCACCTAGAAACACTAGACCCTCTAGAGTCTCCAAGCTCTGCCATGAAGAGGTCTTACTTGTCCCCTTGCTCTTCCTTTTTCTGCAGCCATAGTAAAAGGGCAGGTTTAGGTACACAGGTCCAGGGGACTGGGTGCTCTTTGTTTTGATCTGCTGTCTTGAGGCAGCCTCAGAAGAAGATGGTGGTTGGTGTCCTGGTCATGACAATAGGTAGTAACTGCTGCCTTCTGGCTCCCACAGGTCACTAGCCCTGCCTGTGCTTACAGACTTGTATTATAGCAAAGGCTTGAGGCCAAACCAGCAGGTTTTGCTCCTGAAAATATTATTTCACATCAATCTATCAGTGTTCAGAATCACTTAGGTTCCTGATTTCTTCCTGAAGGGGCCTTTCCTGCTGTAACCAGTTCTGCTTTGATGGGTTTCTCCCTCCCCTAGAATTCTGTGGTTATTGGTCTTCCCACCCTATCATACCCCCAAGAATGATCACAGTGGTCTTCTAGCCTAAGACCTTGCCTATCTGCCAGATCTCTCTCAGCACTGACATGGCATTAGGAAACTAAGGGGCAGAGACATTGGCAGCAAGAGTGAGCTGACAAGCCTGAGTTCACATCAGTACCGGGGAGTCGACAGGAACCTCTGAATTAAGTGGCCATGTTTAGTTTTTAATTAAGCCCCTGCAGTCTTTTAAAAAGGTCACTGATGACACTGTCTTCTTTAAGGCCAGTCTGGGAAGACATTCAAAGTCAAAGTTCCAAGACGGGAGCCTTGTTACTTAAAATGTCACTGGAAGAAATTTTGAGATGGGGAAGGAGGGAGGTAGAGTGGAAGATGGCCCGTATTTTTACTATTGCCTCAGTGCTTCTAATTGGAGCCCTAAACTTTTTCTGGCCCTAAAGGGCAACAGTTCCCACTCTACTCTCTCAAGTGCCTTTTCCCCTACCTGATCAGAAGAGCATTTGCATGGACCAAGGAATCTGTTATGTCTTATCTTACACAAAGCAAAAGGTTAAGTCCTCCAGCCCAGCAGATCCATTGACATCAGCAGGGGATGCCTTTTTAGGCTGAGGGCAGAATGGGATCTTTGTGGAATCAATAACAAAGCCACACATAACATTTGTTGTGATACTGTTTGCATCAATGTCATCATTAACTCCTTTTCAGGTCCTAGCCAATGTGTGGTTCTGTCTGGGTTGGAATATGATTACTCAGTTTTTCACAACCCATATTAACTTAGTCAGGCTACAAGAATTTCTTAAGTGCTTACTATGCTTATCAGGCACTGTGCTAAGATCTACAAGATTTCAAAGTAAGGCAAAAGCAGTCTTTGTCTTCAAGAAGCATACATTCTAATGGGAGAGACAACATGCAAAAAATTAGATGCATACATGCATACGATATATATCTTATATAATATATCATATATGTATGTGTGTATAATCAATAAATAAACATTTATTAAATACCTATTATGTGCCAGGCACTGTGTTAAGAACTGAGGATACAAAAAGAGGAAAAAGACAATCTCTATCCTCAAGGAGTTTACAATGTAATGAAAGATTTTACAATGTAATGGAGTAGATGGAAGGTAATCTCAGAGAGAGAGAGAGAGAGAGAGAGAGAGAGAGAGAGAGAGAGAGAGAGTCATTTGTTTTTCTGGTACTCTTTATCCAGTTATTTTGGATAATTCAAGTCCCAGACTGGTATTCTGGACACTATAATATCCTATGTCAAATTAAGACTTCAATAGTATTGGGTGGATCAAAAGATTAGGGGAACTAAAGAATATATAGGAGCAGCTAGGTGTGGCAGAGGATAGAGTGCTTGGCCTAGAGTCAAGAAGACCCGAGTTCAATTCCAACCTCAGACACGTACTAGCTGTGTGACCATAGGCAAGTCATGTACCACCTATTTGCCTCAGTTCCTCATCTGTAAAATGGGGACACATTAGAGAAGGCAAGGATAAACCACTCCAATATCTTTGCCAAGAAACAAAGAATTCATGAATGCTTTGTTGGGTTCCCTAACTTATCACCGAAACTTGATCAAAGTGGGTATTGAGTGACTCTGAACAGTCAGTGACTTTGTTTGGAGAGACCTGGGTTTGAATTACATCTTAGACACTCTTTTAGCTGCACAACCCTGGGGAAATCACTTAACCTCTCTGTACTTCACCTTCCTTATTTGTAAAATGAGAAGAATAAGATCTATCTCACTGGAATGTTATAAGAAACAAATGGAAGAACATGCAAAGTATTTTGCGAATCTCAAAGAGCTATGTAAATTTCAGTTAAGATAGAAACAGTGATGAGAATGAAGATGAGGATGATGAGGGGGGTCTCCAATGAGAGAGTAAAAGGATAAAGTACTAGAAGTAGCACTTTGTAAACCTTAAAGTGCTATATAAATACAAGATATTGTCATGTTTCCTACATTAGAAAAGATGCTCCTTGGCACAGTAACTTGAAGACCCATTGATTTCAGAAAGAGTCCCCCTGGTTCAAGGTCAGTTTCTTGAGAGCAGTATAAAAGCCCATGTCTCAAAATGTGGACAATGGCACTTTGTGACTTGTGGCAGTAGTAGTGGTAGATAGGTGGGAGCTTAATGTTCTTCCTCCATTATGGATAATTGTCATGGGCTACAGAAAGTTATGTTAATGGTGGTGGGGTGGGTATATTGGAAGGGGGAATGTGTAGGCCTGCCCACTCCCAAAGCTTACTTGGATCTGCTTAAGTACTTCTCTTATGGAATTCCATTTTCTAAAGCACAATAGCCTTCTCTTGGCTTGGCCCTCTTCGCCTAGTATAGGGCCCTATGCTGTTTCAAGCTGTTGCAATGAAAACTTCAAAGGGTTTCATTTGGAACCTCTCTTAGATTCTGACTCATAGAAATGTTTCTGGAAATCCTCAAAAGCTTTATTAATCTGTTAAGATATCCCTGGAGCAGGAATATCATATTTCTAGAACTCTTCAGCTATGTCCATTGTATCATTCCCCATTGTCCTTGCCCAGTTTCTTGGCCCCTAATGGAGTCTTTCTGAAGCAAGAGGGCTCTTGGCTATGGTTACTGTTTCCATCTCTCATCTCTTATCTTTTCCCCCCTTTTCCTCCTCATTTCTCTTTAACTCTTAGAGCTGAAAAGGAGACCAATTCTGCATTTGTTCACTCCTCTTCCTCTCCCAGTTGGTTATGTTATATTACCACTTGCCTTTACTGGCAGCTGGATCCAGGTCAGGTGCCTAGGGGTCTGTCTTGAAAACTCTGCACATTATTTCTCCATATGGCTCTCCTTTTCCAAGTCACCATGCAGATCTCCAAAGTCTGCTTTTAGGGACCACCTAGAACCATACCATTCCTGGGCCTGCTTTCAAGGTTTCAAGGGAATTTCCTTTGGTAAACCATTACCCCCACCAAGCATCCCTTCTCAATTAAATAGAATTTCATGGGTAGCCCCTAGACTACACAAATGATAACTCTGTTGTACAATAAACCCAGTAACAACCACCACCACCACTAATTCACCTAACTTGTTATGTATCTAATTGGTCCCAGGCCATGTTTCACAGTCATTCACTTCAGTCATCTTGCCATCTGCCCTCCTGCATCATCTACCCTGTCACTGGGCACCCAGGAGAACATCGCTTTTGGAAAGGGCATGACAATCCATTGTCCTAATACTCTAGACCCAAACTAACTTCCCTGACGACCACTACCCTAGATGTGTTGTCTTCCCCCACTAGAATGTAAGCCCAGTGACTAGCACAGTTCCTGACACTTGATAGGTGCTTGTTGATAGATTGATTGACAGATCCATAAATGACTACTAAGAGAAACTGGTATTTACATATCTTTAAGGGCCTGACTCATTTTATTAATTTCATATGGTAATGATTTACCATTAGTGGGGTTTGGATAACTTTTTTCTTGGGAGTGGCAGTTTATGAGAATCAAGAGATAAATAGGAAAAAAGGGGAAAGTGGGAATAGACTTGTTGGGCTTAACTCCATAGGACAGAACTAGGAATAGTAGGTGCCAATTGTGAGAATCACATTTAAGTTTGATATCAAGAAAACCTTTCTAATGATTAAAGTGATCTGATAAGGGAAATAAGCTGTTGTGGGAAGAGAGAGTGGTTTTCTCACCAGAGATCTTCCAGTGCACATAGGATGATCACTTATTAGGTTTGTTGTAAAGGGGGATGCTGGGGGGTGTTTCTTGCTTACATGTTGGTCAATCTAGATGGTCTCTGGATGTCTGTTCAAACCTTGAGATTCTATTTTTCTGTTTGAATCAATTTTTAGCAGATACCAGGAGCATGAAAAGAGAAAATTATTTCTAGAGAAAGGCTACATGCTGAGATCCCTCTGGAAGCTCTAGAAGGGAACACCATCACTTAGGAAAAACTTTAAGGGGAATTCTTTGTTCCCAGTGTCTGAAGGGAGCCACATTGGATAAAGGACCTCCAGAGTCAGAGAACAATTCTGATGCTGCTGCTGGAGAAGGCACAGAGAAAGCATTGGATGCTCAGAGAAAACTTAATACTGTTCCTACTCAACCTTCAATGGAATACAAGGGGCACGGTGGATTTGGAGGTCAGAGAACATGGGTTTGAATTCTAGCTCTGCCATTTAGCTCCCAGTGTGACCATCAGCTAGCCACCTAAACCCTTTAATCCTCCTTTTGCTCATCTGTAAAATGAGAAGCTTGGACAAAATTATCTCTAGGGTCCCTTCCAACTCTAGATCTAGAAGGTCCCATGGCCCTTCAGAACAGCCTTCAGATGTCTGTCAATTATGAAATGGCTGAATAAGTTGTGTATATGATTGTGATGGAATACTACTGTGCTATAAGAAATGATGAGCTTGATGATCTTAGAAAAACATGGATAGACTTGCACCAAATAATGGAAAGTGAAATGAGCAGAACCAAGAAAACACTATATACAGTAACAGCAATATTGTGTTAAGAATAACTGAGTAATTTTGATTATTACAGATAATGAAATTAATTACAAAGGACATATGAAGGAAGATACTATCTGCATCCAGAGAAAGAACTGATAAATAGAAGTGTGCATCGAATGATTTTATCTATCTATCTATCTATCTATCTATCTATCTATCTATCTATCTATCTATCTATCTATCTCTAATGGTATCCATCTCCAGGGTTGGTGGGGGAGAAAAGAAAAGGAAAAAATTACATGATAACTATTATATACTTAAAAGGAACAACAAATTGAATATAATAGATTTTCAGTTTCATGTGCAATCATCTTTTTATTGTACTATGTTATGTAAATGCTTGTTTTATTCCATAAATTAAAGACACAATTTAAAATTTTTTTTAACAAAAGAACAGTGTTCTGATGCTAAATTAGATTGCAAGAAAAGTCAGTGTTGCCTTACCCCAGCCAAAGGCATCAAGTGCTTTCAGTTGTTCTTTACTGTTGGGCTATAGCTTCTGCCCTTCAGAGGGAGAGCGATCAATTAGTTTTTCTCCCTTTTCCTTAGCCTCAGACTCAGGTGAATCAGAGTTTGGCGGAAGGCTTCAGGAAACCATCCTGGATTCTAGGGTCTGATAGTCAAAAACGAAATTCTGAACCCTTTGCCCCCGGACGTTCCACAGAGGCAAAACACAAAGCAATTTCTCCCATCTAGGAAGCAATAAAAAAATGTATTTATGAACCAGTCTCTCTAGCTAAGGGAAGGAATTTATGTCTCTTCATGCTCTTGTTGACAATAATAACTGATTGCTGCATCAATAGGATGCAATATAATTTAAAAACCCTCCAAAACAAGGAGCAGAAAACAACCTGTGAAGGGAGAATGAGCTGGGTTGTGGGCACCTTTGATTTTGTGGCGGAAGCACTGGGCCTGCTAATGCCCCGAGGTGATGGGAACTCAGCTCTCGGAGCACCTGCAATCTCATCTTGTTTCCTACCCAAGCACCGGGGAAGAAAAGCAATTTGTTTGCTCTCATACTTTAAAGATGAACTTCCCGTGCTCAATCAAACGTTATTATCCCAATGTAAGTCAATTTACCTTTGAATTTGAAGGCTATTTTCTTTCTAAATGGCTAATTATGGGAGATAGATGGCTGTAAACAGGAGCTTTCTATTTCACAACTCAGCCAGTCCTCTTTTCTTTAGCACCTAGAGTGGGGCATGCAGAGCAGATTCTAGAGTTTGCTTTGCCACTACAAATGTGCCCTTGCCACACAATGCTTATTTCTCTTGGTTTAGCTTATGCTCTTACCTCCCCTTTGGAATTTCTAAGGCAGTACTCTTGCTTTTTCCCTTGAGCCCCAATTCACTCCAACCCCATAGTTACACGCTCTTCTCACTAAGCTTTCTTCTTTCTCTATTCTTCCTCTGGATTGCATTCCGTCTCTCCTTCAAATCTATGCCTTTCCCTAAAATGAAAGGTGTGGTACTAGCAGTGGGGTGAGGAAGAGGAGGCAGAAGGTTTTGAGTTCTTGTTATTAGGCAGTGCTGTCCTCCCCACCCAGGCCATTTTCTTGGGTCTCACTTTTTGAGATTTCATCAACTGGAACCCTGCGTAATCAGACCCAGAGATAGGAGCAGAATCATTCTTCTCTCATAGCCTCATCTTAGTCTCTTCTCTGGGGCTCTATCATGTTCTCTCTTCTTCCAGCTCAAAGTTTGTGAAGCAGTCAACTATTGAAAAATGGGAAGTACAAGGCCACTCTTGATCTGCCAGGACCCTTATTCTTTCCCACCTTGACATTGGACCCCTTTATTAAAAGGAAAGGTCTCAGTCCCAGAATGTGATGTCCCAAACTCTGGATGGCTAGAGTTTTAAGGGAAAAGTGACACTAACAGAGGTCAAGATAAAACGAGGTCACCCGAGGGAGGGCTGGTGCTTGCTCACAGGGTGGCATCTTTGATTCATCTAGCAAAGTCACGAAGCCCGACTGGCGAAGCGCCATGGGGGCAGCTGCCTTCCTCGGTTGTATTATCGGCATCATCCAGGAGTTAATTGAATGGGGTTGCTTGTTTACAGAGATGAGGGCCGGCGTACCCACCACCATCCCCACGAGTAATGATGAACAGGTAACTCTAAGTGTGCAGTATTTTTGTTTTCCTTTTGATGAATCTCCAAGCAGAGCTGCTTTGAAGATGAGAAGCCAATTGTGTTTGCTGGGTCATGGGTGGCTCCAGCTGAGGGCCAGGGCCTTCAGAATGCTTTAGATCTTACAAAGTTTAGATTCCTCTGGTGTGTTAGGCTATAGCAGTGATTCTGTGATTCTGTGAAAATGTGTTTCCCTACTCCTGTCTCCCCAAAGAAACCTGGTCTCTGGCCAGAGCTCTTTCCTTCTGGGCAATGGGGGCAGGGAAGGCTTCTTTGGCTCTTGGATCGCAACTTTCATTAGCCATTGCTTAGGGAATAAGCTATTGTGGAATAAGGAGGGTGATATTGTGAGGGGCCTAGGCCAAGTGCATTTGGAATACAGTGGAGATAGTTGGAGTGATAGGATCATAGCCCAGAGTAGAATGTGAGAGTCTGATCCCATCTCTGCGCCTGATTCAGCAGGGATCCAGTTAGTGAAAAACCTCAGCAGGTCTCAGTGACCCAGCAGTTAATTGGATTCCAGTCTGAGGTCTTCTTAGTTTGAGCTTGAGGACTAGCATATAGAGGCCTCCTACAGCACTCACTGTCTAAACCATTAATTTGTGCACTTAATATATCTGATTATATATCTATTTCCTCCATATTGGTCTTTTTAGACCATAAACTCTTTGAAGTCAGTTTCTTGTATAGTGCCTAGAACTGAAAACATTCAGTTCAATTTACCAATTATTTCTCAAGTGCCTACTATAGTCAGGGTATTAGCTAGGTGTTGGGGATAAAAAGACAAAAAACAGAACAATCCCAACTCTCAAGGAGTTTATATACTGAGTGAATCATATGTATTCAGGAAATGTTTGAATTAAATTGAAGTAGACTATGAACATCTAAAAATTTTAATAGTTATATTTTTACTCAGCAAAACTTAATCTACTGGATCCTGTGCTATATGCATGCTCTTTGTCCCTTGCCTTCCTTCTTTTCTCCTTCCCCTCCCAGCCCCTTCCCCCTTCTCTTTCTTCTAACCAACCAATAGTGATTTTCTAGCTATTCTCTAATTACAACCCTCTGCTCTGCTTTGCCTCCTCCCATTTCATATATTGTGATTATCCAATATGATGGGCTTCAAATTTGGCCCAAGTAGAAATTTTTCAAAGGAAAATATAAGGATATTTCAGTTTACTAGCCAAAGGGCCTCTGGATGGCAGAGTTCCTTCCTAAAGAGAACCAGGAGATCCATCTCATCCAGAACCATAGGTGAGGACCTTTTACAGGTGTTCTTCCTGGATCTCATGATCACTGAGCCCCAAGAAAACCAGGGTTAGAATGGTGGAGTTCCAAGCTTTGTCTCACACACTGATTAAACAAATAAATCCACATTGATTATGGATAAGCAGGCAGCTGGAAACGGCTATGGACTCTGGGACTCTCTTGATGCCTTGTTTCTGCAGCCAGTTGGGAGATAAATTTCTCTTCTCTACAGGGAGGACTATAATTACTGAGGATGAAGGGAATGGACAACTCCTTGGGGGTCTGAGGAGAGAAGACATGAAGGGCCTGAGGGGACCACCTTTGGGAGAGGAGAGGAACAGAGTCTTGAACCCTGTTTCTAAGAGATTGAGGCAGCCTTTAGGAAAGCAGGATGAAGTCCAAAAAGAGAAAGAGGAGGGAAAATGTAATTACCAACTGCCCATCTTCATTCCTCCTCTCCCCTTGATTCCCATGGTGTCTCTCTGAACACATCTACCTGGGAGGAAAGTAAAAATCCCATTCTCCCTTTGAAACAGTTGTGGTGGTGCACTGTGCCAATGTGACTAAAGAGACATTTGCTCTGATGGTAGGAGGCTGCTTCCATTTGCCTGCCTCTGCTAGCATCCATCCAAGAGCCCCTTGCCTTCTCTCTACCCCACAAAGACCATATGCTTTAGAGCAACTACCTTTCCTGATCCTTCAGACTTGGCATCCCCAGGTGAGCGAGGTGGCAGGAAGAGAGAGGGTCAGCCAAGGAATACAGATGGGTCTTTCAAGTGTGTCCTTTGCACCTCTGAATGGTGCTTCCACCGTTCCCCATTGACCAACAACCAATTCTACAGTCTATCCTCAAAGAGGCATTATGCTACTGTCATTGGGGCATTTCACATCTCCCATCATCTTCCTTTCTTCCTTTCTTCCTGTCTGTAGCCTCCTCAAATGACTCAATGAAAATGGAGTAGGTAGTTAATGGGGAACAAGAAGATAAAGGTAAGAGAAAAATACCCATATTACTCTTCTCCTAGCTAGTAATTAGGCCAAAGAAATAGACTCAGATCCAAAGATAGAAAGATATTATGTTTAACTCACTTCTTGTTGTTTAGTTGTTTTCAATTGTGTCCAATTCTTCATGATCCCTTTTGGGGTTTTCTTGGTAAAGATATAAAAGTGGTTTGCCATTTCATTCTCCTAGCTCACTTCTAGGATAATCCAAAATACTGACTCACCTTGTCCTAACAGTCCAGGGAGATGACCAGGAGACTTTTCACCATAGACAATGGCAGTCTGGGCAAAGACCTCATCTGAACTATAACAGTGGAATGGAAGGTGGATCACCTGGATTTGATGGAGGTGCCTTATTATCCAAAAGTATTTTTATGAAACTCTAGGTTAGTAGGAGCAAAAATGTCCTTCAACTGAACTTCAAACTGAACCCAGATAGCTAGCTGATAAAAGTCCCTACCCGGTGACTTCTTTTCCCTCAGGATAGTGAGTCCCTATCTTACAGGGACATCTGGGCATCCTCATCCTTGCCAAACTCTTTTTTGGAATCCTGTAACCTTATCATGATGCTTCTCTATTTCCTCCATACTTGCTATAACTGAAATTGTTAAACTGCTTTTGCTTCTGGGTTGAACTTACCATACTATTGAAACTGATAACAAACACTCTGTAACCCATGGAAAAAAGAAACTTATATACCTTCATAAAGAGGGAGTTGCCAAGCCCCTTTTGGAAGGGTCTCCACATGATCATGGTTCTTTCTTCTTGGGATAAAATAAATTGATATTATGTTTTTCCTATCCATTCTCTGACCTGGTTTCTGTGAGGTACCTACTTCTGGTGGGAGAAGCAGAAATAGCCTTCTCTGATATAGGTGAACAAATTATAGGAGATATTATTGATGTCACTGACCTGTTTATTATCTCATAGGAGGATGGGTACGAAAACTATAATTAATTTTCTTTCTTTTTTTTTTTCTGTGAGGCAATTGGGGTTAAGTGACTTGCCCAGGGTCACACAGCCAGTATGTGTTAAGTGTCTGAGGCTGGATTTGAACTCAGGTCCTCCTGACTCCAGGGCCGGTGCTCTATCCACTGCACCATCTAGCTGCCCCTGTAATTAATTTTCAATAGAGGTTATGATAAGTGTTGAGATCTACTCAGGTTAAGCAGACTTAATCCCTAGCCTTGGTAGTGGGTACCTCAGAGGTAGAGTTGGGTCTAATAAGGGTTTTCTTCTCTTTCTCTCCTGCCTATGTGCTGCTATACTCCTCTGAGAACTAAATACTGAGTTCAGCATTGAAATAAAATATCAAGACCAGATGGAATGGGGATGGGTGGTGGTGGTAGAGTCACACAGTCAGTGCAGGGTGAATAGAAATGAAAACTAGGACTCTGGTTACACTATGTGCCCTTGAGGAGATGAGTCTTGATATTGTCATAACTATGTCTCTCCTTTTCCTTTCATAGCAAATTTTTATAATAAGGTTAGGTATGCAGTAGAAGTTTTGAAAATACAATACTAAATCTATTAATTAATAGACTTATATTGGAACATCTCCGAGTTACTATAATAGGATGCAAGTATGAAAAAAACTTATAATTTTAACCTGCATTTGCAGTCAAATTATAACATAGGGATGACATCCTGCTAAGGGGGGAATTAGAGAAAGTAATAAGACAAAGATATAATATAAAAGTTTTAAAATTAAATGGAATAGTAAATTTCAAGAAAGCAATAGGATTGAACCATTTTCTCTAAGAACTATAAACATATGGATATTATTGGCTTCCACAAGGTGCCAGTAGGGAAATTCAAGCTTTGAGTATTATTTAGTAATAAGTTCTCAAAATTGAAGTAAGGATTTTACATACGAATTGCATCGATAATTGTAAAGAAAGTGAAATTGTTTCCCCATTTTAGAATTATCTGTCTGATAATGTTAAAAGTCAGAAGAGTTCATTTTACCAGTTAGATTACCATGAATTTTTAAAAAATATTCTTATATCAGGTACAGGGTTTCAGTAAAGATAAAAACAGCAAGTGGTATATATAAAAATTAAAATTCTATGAAGTTTAAGGTTTATAGAACCAAATTTAAGAGATTGTACAAAATTGTAGTGTCTTGTTAATAACAGCATTTTCTAAGAACCTCTATAAATAATTTGGAAGCAGAGAGGCAGGGATACCCTTAAGAGCTGCCTTGAGAATGAGACCTATTCCAGAAATGTCCAAGAGAAGATTTCCAGGGACCCGATGGCTACGGGAGACATCTGAGACTCAAAATATGCTGACTAAATGGACATTGGGAGTGGGTTACTAGGATATATTAAAACTTGATGTTAGTTAATATTGATGAGCATTATTGCATTGCTTTGGCCTTTTGTTTCATGGTGTTTATGTTTAAATTTTCCTGGTTACCTTGGTGACATAAATTTCCTTTTCTAAGTAGTTTGATCTGTAAATTATGTAAACGGATTATGTATATATGAAAAAACATAGATTTAGTCTTATAGTTAAGTGATCCATGGGGAGAGTAGGCTGCTCAATCCTCCATGACTCAAAAGGGGACATTGAGGAAATTGGAGTAGCAAGTGGTGGCGGGAATTGAGTGGACCGCTGTGACGCTATCTTGTGACTTAATTCCAGAGTTAGTTCGGTTCCCTTTCTCCTCAGTTATGGGTCTAGTCCAAATTCTGTCTTGTGAGAAATTTTCATTCAATTATGGGAATTGGGAGAAAATTTTGTTGCATTTTTTGAGCCTAGCCCTGCATAGCTGAAAAGCTGGACTTCCTCTACCTGCTACTTAGAGATCCTTAACCAAGGACCTTGGGTATGCTAACCAGAAACCCAGTCAGACCCAAAGAATTAATACAAAGAGTTTTCTCACGGTTATGCATCTCAAGTGCCTCATATGCCTTATCTAAAAACTGGCCCTATAATGATCAATCAGATATTGTTTCCATGTTCCTTTAATTGTTTACAGATACTTAGGGGGAGTGGGATACCTCTTTCTCATTTCAGGGAATTGCACCTATTAACTCTCCCCCTCCCAACTTGGAAAGTGCCTAATCTTTCTTCCAATGAGAAATCAGATTACCTTATATTGTATCCTGGTTAATTGTTTCCCTTTAGTTAATTGGCCTTATTTCATTGCTTTCATGTACAAAAATCTGTCTCTCCCTATATTCGGGGTCCAGGTCTAAGCTGAAGAGTTCTGGTCCCAGTTTGTTGGGCAATTGACATGCATTGCATAATAAATCAAAATACTTGGAAGCTTGAACCTTTGTTTCCTCAATCATTTCATCTTTCATTTACCACAGAGTTGTGGACTGGTCCAACCATTCTGGAGAACAGTTTGAAACTATGCCTAAAGAGTTATAAAACTATGCATACCCTTTGACCCAGCAATACCACTAGTAGGTTTGTACTCCAAAGAAATCAAAGAAAAGAGAAAGGGACTTATACCTACAAAAATATTTATAGCAGCTTTTTTGTGGTGGCAAAGAATTGGAAATTATGGGGATGATTATCAGATGGAGAATAGCTCAACAAGTTGTGGCATATGTTTGTGATGGAGTACTACTGTGCTATAAGAAATTGGGGGGGGTGTTTCAGGAAAAAAATGGTGAGACCTATATGAACCGATGCAAAGTGAAATGAGAACTGGGAAATCATTATGCACAGTAACAGCAATGTTGATGTTCAGTTGTTTAAGTTGTGTCTGACTCTTTGTGACCCCAATTGGGGTTATTTTAGCAATGATACTGGAGTATTTTGCCATTTCCTTCTTCAGCTCATTTTACAGATGAAGAAACTAAGGCAAACAGGGTAAAGTGACTTGTCCAGGGTCACACAGCTAGTAAGTGTCTGAGGCAAGATTTGAACTCAGGAAGATGAGTCTTCCTGACTCCAGGCCTGGTACTCTATACAGTGCACCACCCGACTGCCCTACCAACAATGTTGTAATGATGATTAACTGTGAAAGATGTGGCTACTCTAATCAATACAATGATCCAAGACAATTCCAAAGGACTCCTGATGAAAAAATTCTAGAGCTACCTTCAAAGAGAGAACTGGTGAACTCTGAGCATAAACTGAAGTATGATTTTCTTGCTTAAGTTTTTTGCTTTTTGTGATATGGCTAATGTGGAAATATGTTTTGCATGATTTCACATATCAGATACCACTTTGCTTGCCTTCTCACACAAGAAGACTTCATAAGGGAGCTCATATCACCAGTTATTACTTTTGCTTTATCCTTTCCACTCTGTTCTCATTCTTAACTCTCTCTCCTGCTCCACTTCCCAAGTTCCCATTCAACCACAAAACCTGTGGATAACACTCTCTAGGAGTTTACCCTAGTGTGTGCCAACTCAGGATTCCACTAAGTTGAAGCTTCAAGCTGATGTTCCTTCCCTATTTGCCATTCTCTCCTTAGGTGGAATGTTTTATATTTAATGTGGTCAGTCAAGGACTCTGCAGGCAGCTGTATCTTCAGGTGTAGGAAAAGGGAAGGGAACAAGCATTTATTAAGAGTCTACCATGCGTTAAGCGCTTTACAATAAGGGGGCTACCATGTTCTCCAGACCTTAGTCCATCTGAGCCTCTTCTTCCTTCCCTCCTTGCCTCCCTTCCTTCCTCCCTCCCTTCCTCTCTCCTTCCCTCCCTGCCTCCCTTCCTCCCTTCCTCCCTCCCTCCCTCCCTTCCTTCCTTCCTTCCTTCCTTCCTTCCTTCCTTCCTTCCTTCCTTCCTTCCTTCCTTCCTTCCTTCCTTCCTTCCTTCCTGTCTCCTTCCCTCCCTCCCTCCCTTCCTTCCTCCCCTGCCTTTGTCTCCTCCTCCCTCCCTCTCTCCTTCCCTCCCTTCCTTCTTTCCTTCCTTCCTCTTTTATTTAGAAGGAAGAGGAAAGAGCCATCTTGAAGGAGATACCTGCTGGGTAGGGGGGTGGTGTTGGTGTGGAGAGGCACTGAGCAGAGGCTGCTCTGGGGGAGATGATGGATGAAATGCAGACCAGGAAGCCCAGCCAATATCCAGCTAGCGCTGGGGGTGGGGATGGCGAGAGTGGTGTATGTAGAAACTGCTCACAGCCTGTGTTGGGTACTTCATTTCCCAGAGACAACCCGTACGTTTTAATAATGTCTACTTGGGTTAATGAAAGTTGTCGGTTTCACTTAATAAATACATCGCCATTCCCAGCCATAAATATCCATCATGCTGGGCTTGGAGTTGCACATTTATGATCCCTGCAGGGGGTAGTGAATAGAACAGGGGAACATCAAATATTCTGGGAGCTGAGGTGAACTCAGGGGTGGAGACAGTGGAAGAAGAATGCTGAGCAGAGACATCCTAAGGCAGTGCCAAGCCCCTAGACATCTTGCCCTAGATGTGGGGCAGAACTATTCCCATTCTCTTCATTCTCTGTGACTACTGCCTAACAGTAGAAGAGACCTTGAGAGATCATTCCATACATTCCTCTGTCTCTGAGAAGCAAGGTACCAAAATGATCCCTTTTGGAAGAGAGTTTCCCTCAAACCTCTCTAGGAAAGGGGATTTTGTAGATTCTCTAGAGAGTGCATTCCATTATTTCACTGATTTTTTGAATGGGGCACTCAGCCACATCCCAGTGCATAAAAGCTCATCAAGAAATCTTAGCACACTTCAGGAGGCTTGGTGCCAGACGGTGATCCTTGGAATTTCAGTGCAAATGCAAAGCTGCCTCTGAGTAGTGACCCGAGAACTTGAGTCTGAGTTTCTAGGGAGTAAAACTCAGATCCAGGGTTGGAGGAGGGGTGGGCACTCCAGGGGAATACTTAAGATGCTAGAACCATTCTTTTCACATTCTGTCTATGACTTACATCTTTTCTTGCACCGATACATAATAACTAACTTGTTCCTTTCCGTTGTTCCCTCCTTCTCTCCTTCCCTCCCTCCCTCCTTCCCTCCTTCCTTCCTTCCTTCCTTCCTTCCTTCCTTCCTTCCTTCCTTCCTTCCTTCCTTCCTTCCCTCCCTCCCTCCCTCCTTCCTTCCTTCCTTCTTTCCTTCCTTCCTTCCTTCCTTCCTTCCTTCCTTCCTTCCTTCCTTCCTTCCTTCCTTCCTTCCTTCCTTCCTTCCTTCCTTCCTTCCTTCCTTCCTTCCTTCCTTCCTTTCTTCCTTCCTTCCTTCCTTCCTTCCTTCCTTCCTTCCTTCCTTCCTTCCTTCCTTCCTTCCTTCCTTCCTTCCTTCCTTCCTTCCTTCCTTCCTTCCTTCCTTCCTTCCTTCCTTCCTTCCTTCCTCTCAGCCTGATCAAAGATGGAAAGGGAGTTATGAGGAAGCACATAGGTGGGAGGGGGAAGCAACTCAGGCCAAGTGGAAGAGGAAAAAGGCAGACAAGTTATGGAAGGTAAGTAGGGAAGTGATCTACTGCTTTAGCAAGCAGCTCTGATATACCTGCCTGCCTGCTACAAAGCCTATTTCTGCGCTTATTAATTGCATGTTCCCTGTTTACTTCATTAAACAGTTATTCACTTAAGAGGGGCTCTCTCAAGCAGCTAGTGAATCAACTGCAGTGCCTGTCACAGACTGCTTATTAAGAGTCAAAGAAGCTCTGGGGTGCTATCAGTGGTGGGGTGGGAAGCCTGCTGGCTGTGGGGGTGTTGCCTTGTAGGTTAGGGTTTTTGGCAGTGTTGTGTCTCCTAAATCCAGAGAGAATCAGACTCTTGGAGATGGGAGAGGTCTTGGGAATCATTTAGAGTCCAACCCCTCTTGTTTATCAATGAGGAAATGAGGCTCCACGGAGGAAACTGACTTGCTCTCCAAGCAAAGTTGTGGCTACTAAGGAAAGTAGTAAGTATTCAGCTGTGGTGACCATGAACAGAACACCTCAACTCTCTGGGTGTCTGTTTCTTCATCTGTAAAATAGGATTCATAACACTTTCCTACCTACCTGAAGGGGTTGCTGTAGTGCTTTGTAAACCTTAGAGCAGTGGTATCAAAGTCAAATAGGAAGAAGGGTCACTAAATCATACATAAGGATACCTGCAGGCTGCATTTTGACTTGGAAAACCACATATTAACATTATCTACCTTCTATTGTATTTTTATTTATTTTGTTAAACATTTTCCACGTGCATTTTAATCTAGTTTAGGCTGTCAGGGAGAGTGTTGCAGAAGCTGGTGGGCTAAGTGTTTGACACCTGTGCCTTAGAGTGCTACCAGTGTGACTTTGTTGTTATTATTAATGTTATTTTGGTTGTTGTTATTTCCTGCTCTGAGAGGGCTGGATAACACTGCCTCTAAGGGATTCTTCTGGCTGTGACATTCTAGGAGCCTTAAGATCTTGGTCCTGTTTATACAGTTCTTATGGGAGGAAGAGGATGGAGTCCTAAGGCATTCATCTGGGTTGGGTCTGGACCAGCCCATATCATACCATAACAGCTCGTGTCAGAGGAAAGAAGAGCACAAAGGTCTCCCTTATTTACGCAGGAGTTTTCTTGAGAGCCAGACACTAGAGTCTCTTCCCTTCCCTCTTTCTTTCCCTGCTTATTTGATCTTCCGAACAATGACTGCCTCCTACCACTGGGAGGAGCAGTCTTTCCATAGGTGGTTCAGTTCCTCGGAGAGCAAGAGCTACTCCACGAACCTTAGCAAGACAAGACCTCAGTATTATTAATTGTTCTCCAAGGCTCTAACCTAGACATTAAGTGGCTTCCACTGCCCTCAGTGACACAACACTCACCTGGCTTACCTCCTGACCCTTCTGGGAGGGGTTTGGGTTGTTATTCCCATTTTTCAGACGGAGAAACTAAGGCTCAAAAGTATTTGATCGGGGGAGAGCATGGGAATCAACGACAGACCCTGTCTGCTGAAATCTAGCCCCTGTCCTTCAAAACTGATCTATCAAACGAGATCCAATAAGAATCAAATGAGATAATAGGCGCTTTAGCAAAAAGTCAATCAACAAGCATTGATTAAATGCCTACTGTGTGCCAGGTCAAGAATGAAATGGAACCTTTTCCCAAAGAGTTTACATTTTTTAGTGCAGACAACACACACACATATAATTATATGCACAATAAATAGAAAGTAATGGGGAGGGGAGTCCCTAGCAGCTGGGAGGATTGGGAAAAACCTTGTATAGGGAGGAGTGCTTGAGTTGAGCTTTGAAGGATTTAAGAGACGGAGGTATATGGAGGGAGTACATTCCAGGCATGGGAGGAAAGACTGTGCTAAGACATAGGGATGGGATAGGAAAATGAGACCAATAAACAAGTAACAGTGTGCTGTAGTGGAGACAACACTGGGGTCGGAGCTCTGAGATGCAAGTTCAGATGTTGGCCTTATAATAAATCAGTTAAGCATTTATAAAGCTCTTACTATGTGCCAGGTGCAACCAGGTAGCACAGTGGATAGAGTGCTAGGTCTAGAGTCAGGAAGACTCATCTACCTGAGTTCAAAACCAGCCTCAGAGACTAGCTGTGTGACCCTGGGCAAGTCACTTAACCCTGTTTGTCTCAGTTTCCTCATCTGTAAAATGAGCTGGAGGAGGAAATTGAAAACCAATCCAGTATCTTTGTCAAGAAAATCCCAAATATGGTCATGAAGGGTCAGACACTAGTGAAAAAATTAAAGGAGAAGAAGAAGGAGGAGGAGGAGGAGGAAAAGAAAAGGAAGGAGAAGAGGAAGAAGAGGAAGAAGAGGAACAACAACAATGACAATAACAAGTGCCAGACATTATGTCAAGTCTTGGGGATGAGAAGAAAGACAAAAGACAGTTCTTGTAATTAAGCTTACAATCTAATGGAATATAAACAATTCATATATAGCACTTTAAACTTTGCAAAGTCCTTAATATACATTATTTCCTTTGATTAGATTATTGACTAGTGGGGAACCCTGAGCAAATAATTTAACCCCTCTGAGCCTTACTTAGTGTATGAGCAACAGCAGGAAGACCAGTTTGGCTGAGCCAAAGAGGGCAGGGAGGGAAGTATCGCCTAATAATCCTGGGGAAGGTGGGTCAGAGCCAGGTTGTGAAGGGTTTTAAACCTGACCCTTCTTAAAGTCAAGTGGAAAAAGCACCAGCTGCAGAGGATTCCGGAGCTTGAACAGGTCTTGGCGATTGCACTGCTGATCCACATTCCCTGAAGCCATCAGACTTGGGGGGGGGGGGTGGATTCTGACCATAGGGGTCCCTTCAGTAGCACCCAGAGTCTCCTCTCCACCCTTTCCTTTTTCCATGTCCCCCACTCCCCAATCTCATGCACAGAGTCTACAGTTCTGTGCAGCAATAATTTGTTACGTTTCTCTATTGTGTATTTCTAGCTCCATAAGAAGGTCCCTGAGATTATACAGCTTTAAAAATGTCATTCCCTTTCTCAAAAACCTGGTAGCTCCTTACCGAATATAGGGAAAGTACAAAATCTTGTGTAGCATCTAAGGTAATCTGGCTGTAAGAGGCCATGCTTCTCAGATTTATTTCGCACAAATTTGCTTCATGAACTCCACTTCCCAGCCGAATCAGCCCATGAGCTCTTCTCTGTACAGGACGTGTGGTCTCCCACCACTGTGGGCTTGCACTGGGTAGCTGGCTGTTCCCCTTGGTTCTTAGACTCTGCCTCAAGGCTCATCTCAGGTACTGAGGCCCTGTCAAGCCTGACCTGGTTCCCCCAAATTGTCAGTGCTGTCTCTGTCCTTAAATTACCTTTTGTTCTGCCTCACTTCTCCTCCCCCTCAAATAGAATGTAATCTCCCTGAGGGCAGGAATTACTTTTATTGTTTTATTTTATATTTATGCGATTTCATTATAGGTTTATGTTGTTGTTTATATTTTTATTATATATTTTTATTTGTCATTTTATTATTTATATACAGCACAGTGTCTTTCTCGTGGTAGGTAGGTGCTTAATAACGTGGTAGGTAGGTGCTTAATAAATGTTGGGGTCCATAGTATGTTATGTTTGTTGTTGTTATTCAGTCATTTTTCAGTTGTGTCTGAGTCTTCATTGACCGCATTTGCGGTTTTCTTGGCAGAGATACTGGAGTGGTTTGCCATTTCCTTCTCCAGCTCATTTTACAGAGGAGGAAACTGAGGCAAACAGGGTTAAGTGACTTGCCTAGGGTCACACAGCTAGTAAATCTGTGAGGCTAGATTCGAACCTGACTCATGGTTTGGCGCTCTGGCTGCCCATGGTGTGTTAATGCAGTGCTGCTTTAATGCTTCATTGTGGTATGTAGGTGATCCTGGGTAATGTTACCCAAGGAAAATGCAAGGTCTCAGAGGTTCTACTAAGCTGGAAAAGCTTCAGGCAGCACCAGCCCGACCAGCCTGGGAGAGGAAAGTCTCATCTTCAGCTCGGCCACAAGAAGATGAATTTTTCTGACCAGCAGCTCTTGAAGATGATCTGCTCAGTTACAGAGACCATACCATCTGCTTGAGTGGAAGAGCAGACAGTGACAAAATGGGTCTTTGATATATTAAAGTGTTGTTATTTTAGGTTGGGCAGCTAGGTGGTGCACTGGATATGGATCCAGGCCTACAATCAGGAAGACTCCTTGAGTTCATGAACTTGTTTTTGTGTGTGTGTGTGTGTGTGTGTGTGTGTGTTTTGTTTTGGTGAGACAATTGGGGTTAAGTGACTTGCCCAGGGTCACACAGCTAGTAAGTGTTAAGTGTCTGAGGTCAGATTTGAACTCAGGTTCTCCTGAATCCAGGGCTGTTACTCTATCCACTGCGACACCTAGTTGCCCCTCTCTCTTCTTGAGTTCAAATGTGGCCTCAGACACTTATTAGTTGTGTGACCCTAGACAAGTCACTCACCCCATTTGCCTCAGTTTCCTCATCTGTAAAATGAGCTGGAGAAGGAAACGGCAAACCACTCAAGTATCTTTGTCAAGAAAACTCCAAAGGGGGCCCCGGAGAGTCAGATACCACTGAAAGAAGACTAAATAAATTGTAGGTCTGCTATATTAGCTTTAGTAATAATAACTGACTTTGTTCTTGTATTTATTTAATATGTATATTTGGTGTATACTTACACATTGAACTAGCATACCTCTCATTGAAAGGTAAACTTTTTGAGGGCTTAGCAGAGTGCCTGGCACATAGTAGGTGTTTAATATATACTTGCTGATTGATTTAGCACTCTAAAATTCTCAAAGAACTTTGCACAAATTGAATTTAAACCTTGCAAATGCCATGTGAGTTAGGTTCTAAGGTGCTATGACTCTTCCTTCCCCCCTTCCCTTTTACAAATGACTTACCCAAGTTCTCACAGCAAATGTGTCAGAAACAGAATTTGAATCCAGGTCTATCTGACTATAGGTACTCATAACATAAACTAGAGCCAGATCTTCCTGACTTGTGGGGGCCTGTGCAGAATTTAGATGCTAACCCTCTGTAGGAAGGTGTCAGGCTAGTCCAAGAGAAATGCAAAGGGTGACTCAAACTCAAGGAATATTAATCCCCTCCCTCCCCTTCCTCCCTTTTCTTAGATCTTCCCATCAATTCTATCAGCAGGCTGTTTGGACTAATGGCTAAATAACAAAAGTTGTTTCATTAGTGGGACATTGGAAATGACTCTCCAAGGCTTCTTGGGAACCCTACTGACTAACTCCCTTAGGATTTCCTGCCCATGGCTCCTCCTCCAGCCTCAGGCCATCAAGCCACATTAAACCAGCTGCTGATCTCCTCATTAAAATAATTAACCCTGCCTTTGGTCTCCCCTAGTGCTCCTCAGGTACTGCAGATGAATTCCTGGCTGTGCAGTTGTTTTCCCAAGCAGGTGCAAGTGCTTTCCTCTTCTCCTCAAATGGGGGTGCTTAATCACTGCACTCCTTTATGCAGCATTTTACTCTGAGCCCAGTAATTACAGTGAAGCTATGGGCCCCAGCAGTAGCATTGATCCATTAAGGCCTATTGGTGACACCATCCCCTCTCTGGCTTTTAGGGGGGGGGGGGCTGCCTTGCCCAGGTGCAGGGAACCCAAAGAAAGGAGCCCAGATGGGAAAGTTCCCCCTTTTATCCTACAGAGAAACTCGGGATTCAGCAGCAAAGTTTTTAGAAACCTGTCCCATAGTTGGGTGTACTTGGAAACTGGTAATTGCCTGTGCGATTTGCAATTTCCTGGGGCCTAATTGCATCTGCACACACAATTACCATGCATAGCACCTGTCTGCTTGGGATCTGAGCATTGTTCCACGATGGGATGGGATAGGCTGGGAAGGGATGGGATGGAGTGAGAAATCAAAGATGCCTAAGCCTAGCGTTCAACTCCCTGGGTCCCAGGCTGATAAGTAAGCCTGAGCAGTGTGGGCAATTTGGTCTTTATAAATAAATTAGTCATTGATGGGGTAGGTACCTGATACCTGCAACAGGGTGGCAGAGGGGGAGGACAGGGCAGTGATGCAATTAGTATTGTTTGAGAGAAGGAGAAATCTTCCATAGAGGCAGGTCAAGTCACTGCCAATTCTGGCTCTGAAGTTAATTGTGCTAAATTGAGGGAACCCTTAAATGAGTGCCATCCATCCTTAGGTGAGTGTCAACTTGTCTGCTGGGGCAGATGAGTTCCATGGGCTTGGAGTGAGGGTAGATTATACTGGCAGGGTTGACTGAGGCAGCTGCAGCCTGAGTCTGAGTTTAGGTATGGAGGGCTGCTACAGACTGTGTTGCCCTGGGCAAATTCCTTAATGTCTACTCTTTGTCTCTTGTCAAAGAGGGCTAACACATTTCTTTCTCCTGGGGCCTTATGCTGACTTAATTAGATATTGTTTATGCTGCTTCTATCATTTATGAATTCTTCCTTGCTTAGGAAGTAGGGGAAACTTCCAGCCATGGTCCAGTGACTCATCCATTCATCCATCTATCCATCCATCTATCCATCTATCTATCCATCCATCCATCCATCCATCCATCCATCCATCCATCCATCCATCCCATTAATACCTGGGGTGATCAGGAAAGGCCTGATATAGGAAGGTCTACTTAAGCTGTTCTGTTAATTAACATTTTAGTTGAAGTCTTGAGTTTCAAATTCTATCCCTCCCTCTTTTCCTCCCTTCCCTCCCCCACCCCTGAGGATATAGGTTATACAGTACAATTATGTAAAACATACCTAAGCTGTTCTGAAGGGATCAGCCAATCCAAATGTACTCATTACGAGTTTTTTCTGTGCCAGGTACTATGTTAGGTGGGATACAGAGACTATAAAAAAGTCCCTGCCCTTAAGAAGTTTGCATTCTCTTCAGGGAAACAACATGTACAATGGCAAAGTAAATACTACATACGTATACATATGTATATATGTACATATATATGAAAATAAATTTGAAGAAGAGAGCATGAGCAACTTTGTGTCTGTGCACTCGAGCTCGTGTGTGTGTGTGTGTGTGTGTGTGTGTGTGTGTGTGTGTGAGATGACAGGAATGGATCTCCTGTAAGAAGTGGCTCTTGAAGGAAGCTAGGGAGTCTAAAAGGTTCAACTGAGAGAAAGAGAGCAGTGGTAATCCTGTCTGGGGAAATGCATGGCTCAACATTTCCTCTGAGGTTCTTGTTGTTCAGTTGTGTCTGACTTCATGACCCTGTGGACCATACTGTCCATGGGGTTTTCTTGGTAAAAATGCTGAAGTGGTTTGCCATTTCCTTCTCCAGTAGATTAAGGTAAACAGAAGTTAAGTGACTTGCCCAAGGTCACATAGCTACTAAATGTCTG
This sequence comes from Dromiciops gliroides, assembly GCF_019393635.1. Classification (NCBI taxonomy): domain Eukaryota; kingdom Metazoa; phylum Chordata; class Mammalia; order Microbiotheria; family Microbiotheriidae; genus Dromiciops; species Dromiciops gliroides. The sequence goes on along the minus strand of NC_057863.1, from coordinate 503,153,304 downwards.
GGGCCACATTTGAACTCAGGTCTTCCTGACTCCAGGTCCAGTGGTTCATCTACTAAGTCTTCTAGCTGTCTCCATAATAAGACTTCAATGGAGGCTGCTTAAAGTAATGGAAAGAGCTCTGGATTATAAATCAAAAGAAATGGGTTTGGCTCCCTTTTCTACTAGCTGTATGACCTTGGGCAAGTCACTTGAATTCTTTATTCCTCAGTTTTCTTACTTGAAAAATGAAAGCATTGAATGAGATGCTGTTTAAGATACTTTCTACTTGTAATGTCTAAGAATCTAGATATCTGCTTTGAGGAAAGTCAAACTAAAAGGAAATGGTGTGGGAAAGATACAGGGGAAAACCCTGAGGTAGGAATATAAAGAAATAAAAACTACTTGCTCAATTCTTTTTTTCTATAGAACCTCTGCACTGACAGGCTCATTTTGGTCTGGGCTGAATGTAAAGTTACTGGAATCTTGCATTATTCCCCTGTTTAGCCTGGTTCTTTTTGTCCTGCAGAAAGAGGGCTGTGGCAGCTAGGTATGTGTGGACTGTCTCTGTGAGGGCTTTCATGAAACATTCTGCCAAAAGCCAGGAAGGAAGTCAATGTTTGTAACTGGTAGCCCTTTGGGCTGAGTGACTGACACTCCAAGAAGGAGGAGGAGAGAAATGAAGACTCCAAGAAGACAGGCCAGAGCACCATTCCTTCAGAGAGACTTTCTTACCCACCCCCCCACAATAATGTGCTGTAATCCTGAGCTTGGGAGATTAGATTTTCCTTGAGAAAAGAAAAAAACCTTCTTTATTCTAAGGAAGGGTCTTTCCAGATAGTGTAATTTCCCATAAGATCTGGATTTGATATCAGAGGACTTTAGGCAAGAAATTCAATCTCTCCGTGCCACAGTTTTCTTCTATGTAAGATGGAGGTGGGGGAGCTAGGTGGCACAGTGGATAGAGCACCAGCCCTGAATTCAGAAGGGGCTGAGTCCAAATCTGGCCTCAGATACTTAACACTTACTAGCTGTGTGACCCTGGGCAAGTCACTTAACCTCAATTGCCTCACCAAAAAAAAAAAAATGATTCAAAGGATTTAATTTAGACCAGGAATTTTTTACCCCAATAAGTCTGCCTTCAACAGTGGCACGAAGGGATTCTTTGTGGGAGCGCAAAGTTGCTTTTCTTAATGTCAATCTCAGTGGTTAGAGTTGGGCCTCATACATTTCCAATTCCTGTAACAGTCTTAAGAACCCACAGTATCACCCTGTTATTTTATCACCTTGGGTATCACCCCTATATGTTAGTGAACCTCTTTTGGAGTCCTTTTATATTTTATACCAGTTTCACTTTCTGCCATAATGAATTCCATTAACTTATTAACACCATATAAAGTGGTGATTCCTCCATTTTCTCTTAAAATCCTTAGTTTCTTTAGAAGCACAGCTTAGATGCCTGCCACTTCCTACATGAGACCTTTCCTGACTTACCAGGTGCTGGTTCTTTCTTTCTCTTGAAATCACTTTGCATACTTTGAATTTCCTTAATTTTTGAACATATTCCTTCTCTCCTTCTCCCTCTCTTTGAGAACAGGGACTTCTTTGATTGCTTGTTTTTTATCTTCAGAGCTTGGCACATGGTAAGTACTTAAGAAGTGCTTGACTATTCACTGATTCATTCATTTATAACAGAATGATGTCTTTTTGTGGGCAGAGTTGTCCCTAGATGGCCCTAGATATGACCTGTGAGGTCACTGCTCACTACTAAGGAGGGGTCAGAGGCAGGATCTGAACCCAGGTCTCCCTGACTCCAAGTCCAGCACTACCCTTATGAATATGAACAGGGCTATGAATATGAATGAGCCATGAACCTTGTCTTTATGGAGGTACTAGGAGGGATAAGCATTCAGAGAAGGGAGAAATGTTTAAGAGAAGGGCAAAGAAATATTAGGGAAGTCCAAAGAAGGGCATATTCAAGCTTGGAGGCCAAGTCAGATAGATATCTCCATGATGGATAGTTTATGAAAAACACTGCTATGTATAATATTCCCATGGATCTTGAGCGTAACGCAATGCCTTCCATCTATCTGATTTGTCTATGTAGGAACTACCCACCCACTTATAGTAGATATAATAGATAAGTCAGAGGATATTGTCTGAGAAACTGAGAGGTCATATGATTTGTCCATAGTCACACAAGTAGTAAGTGTCAGAAAAAGGATTTGAACCTAGTTTCTAAGTCTAGTACTCTAGCTATTGGACATAGAACGGGCTTAAATGTTTGTTGAATAGGAGGCAGCATGGTACCATGGAGAGAGCACCGGTTCTGAAGTCAGTACCTGGGTTCAGCTCCTACTTCTAACACTTACTACCTTGGACAAATTGCTTAATGTCTTTGGGCCTCAGTTTCCTCATTTATAAAACAATAGGGGTTGGAGTAGATGGGCTCTGAGGACCCTTCCAGCTTTAGATCAATGCGTCTGTATATTGAATAGGGTAAAGTACCAGGGACTAGCACACGTGTAATTCATTCCTTTGAGACTGGGACATTTTCTCTAGATGGGACTAAGGTCTGCAGAATGCTTTGGACTCCTTGTGGCCAAGATGGTGCAGTGTTACTAATGTTAGCTACTACTAAAGGTAGGACACGTGGCAGGGTAGATTAGATCACGCCTGGAGTTTGCCAAACACAGAACTCTAGCTGCTTCTCAGCTTTTTCACATGGGCATAGGAAATGGGTAATTTGACTAATGAGTTCCGATCCATGTTCTGATTTCCGTCTGGGATCAGAACATTCAGCAGCCAATCAGTCGTCTTAATTTTTTCCACCCACTTTGTAATCATCTGATTGATGTGCAATTATCTCCCTGAGCTCCAACACGCATTCCTCCCCTCCCCCATGTTTGCAATCTGATGCCAGATAACCTTCATTTTTCCCATTTATGTTGTGCATTTTGGCCACTGTTTGATATAATTATTTTTGCAATCATCTTCCATTAGGCAGAAGACTATGGCAAAAGAGAAAAAAAAGACAAAAAGAAAATAAATGCCTTCCTGACAAGTTCTCATATTTTATGTTCACAAATAATCTCCCAATATCAGAGCAATAATATTATTTTCTCAAAATGTGCATTTATTAAAATGTAAAACAGCCTGATCATATTGGGAACGGAAAAACCTTGCATTATCTTGGCCAGAAAATATCACTTATTTATTTCATATTACTTTTCTGGAATTTTAATACCAATGTCTCTTTCCCCCCCTTCCCCTTTATCTAGCAAGGGAGTGAACCTGAAGGGTTGATTTCTAAAGCAGCACTGCTGTATGCTCAGGACTTTAATTTGGTTTTAAGAATTGCTTTTGGCTCTTGATTTACGACAAGCTTCTTTTGCTGTATAATTCCTTTGGCTAGAAACTGAACAGAGCTCTCCCCTTGTGTATAGGGCTCTGACATGGGGTATTCAGTCTCCCAGAAAAGGGGGTGGTGGGGCACAGGGAATTTACAAAACCTTACATTAGAAGGGTCACAAATGTGCTCCAGGGGCCGTACGAGCTCTATTCTGTCCGTTTTTTGTCTTCCCTGTATAGCCTAAAAATCTGGTGCTGAGAAAATGTATGCATTTCAGGATTCCTTTTCAAGCATAGACTGGAAACATCTGGGCAACGACTGCTGGAATTCAATTGGATTCAACAAAGATTTATTAAGTGCCTATCATATGTGAGACACTTAGCTAGGTGTTGGGAATCTGAAGATAAAAGGAGATATGCCCCCTCTTCAAGAAGCTTAGAATCTAGTGGTGGAGATTTAATCAAATCAGATCGAATCAATCAACCAGCATTTTCAAAGCTTCTACTGTATGCCAGGGAATAGGGGAACAAAGACGGAAATAGAACAATCATTGTCCATTCTTAAGAACCTTACGTTCTATTTGGAGAGACAATATGTACATATGTAAGTATATAGAGAGTAACTTCAGGGGTGGGGGAGCACTAGCAGTCTGGGAGATCTCCCATCCAAGGTGGTACTTGAACTGAGCTTTAGAGGAAACCAGAGATTGTAAGAGGAAGAAGTGAGGAGGTGAATTCCTGCTAGGCATGGGGAACAGCTTGTGCAAAGTCAGGGAGATGAGAGATGGGAGAATGAAGTTGACAGACAAATAGCTAATACAAGTTAGGATAGTGTGGGGCAGTCAAAAGAACATGACTCCCTCTTAATTATTTCATGTTTATCCTGTATAGGGTGTATGTATGCATGCATGCGTGTGTCCATGCATGTATGTGTGGGTGGGCATGAGTATATATACACATACACATACATGTGTATATATGCATGTGTGTATATACACATACATAGTTGGTTGGTTTGTTTGCTTGCTTGTTGTCTCCCCCATAAGATTGTGAGATCCTCGAGGGCAGGGACTGTTTTACATTTCTTTGTATACCTAGCACACAGCACAGTGCCTGGCACATAGTAGGCACTTAATAAATGTTTACTGACTGACTTACTGGGTTTGAAGTATTCAGACCTAAGTTCAAATCGTGAATTTATAATAACTGACCTTTATGGAGCATTTTAACGTTTTTAAAGCACTGCAGATACATTATCTCAGTTGGCAATGTTATTTACTGAGTGTGTGACCAGGAACAAGTCATATAATTCCTTTGGGCTTAGTTTCCCCATCTGTAAAATGAAGATATACTACCTACCTTACAGGGAAATTGTGAAATAAAAACTGTGGAAACCTTAAATGGCTCATAAATGTGAGTTGCTGCTATTGTCGTTGCTATTATTACTAGAAGGGGGGAAAGATGAGTGGAGAGTGTTTGGAGGGGTCCTGGATACTGGGCTGGGTGGGAAGGTCCCTGGCCTTCTGTGCTGGGCCCTTTGACACAGAAGCTGAGAGATCTCAGCAGAATTTGAATTAAATTTAATTGAATTTCTGTCTCTACCAGGAGTTGTGATAGTTGCTGCCTCTCCCCTTCTTCCCAGGCCTGGGATGCTGGGATGATGGATGAGGCAATGTTGGTAAAGTAGTTTACGCTTCTCAGACATAAGCTAGGAGAAGACACAAAGCAGGCTCATTGTTTTTAGAGTGGAATCTCGTTTCCCTGATGACAGCCATCAGTGATAGGGTGGTTCTGTGTAGCTTACCAAAGGACTGACTCTCATTCTCTCTCTCTCTCTCTCTCTCTCTCTCTCTCTCTCTCTCTCTCTCTCTCTCTCTCTCTCTCTCTCTCCTCTCTCCCTCCCTCCCTCTTCCTCTCTCTCTCCCTTCCTTCCTCCCTCTTCCTCTCTCTCTCCTTCCCTCCCTCCCTCTTCCTCTCTCTCTCCTTCCCTCCCTCCCTCCCTCCCTCCCTCTCATTTCCTTTAGTGCTGTTGAGTGTTTGCCTCTCTCTTTGGCTGATTACAGTGGTTGTTTAGCTTGATTCTGAGGGAAAGACAGGATGGGCATCTTCCTACTCCAACAGCTGTTGATTCCCCTTCTCCCTGCCTGGGGAACACAGCCTGGCAGTATTCTATACAAGGAGATGTACAGCTGTCACTGTTGTACTGCACTCTTCTGCTTCTGGTGCTCTTTTCTAGTCCGTGGTTGGAGGGGCCTAAAGGAGACATGTGATTTGGTTCTGTCATTTATTAGCTGTTTGACCTTACGCAAGTCCTTGCATTCCAGTTTCCTCATCTTTAAAATAAGAGATTAGATTAGAGGATCTCTAAGGTCTCTTCCAGGGGATCAGGGACCAACACAATTCTATGTTCTCCTCACTATCTCAATACTGGTAGCCTTCACAGGCAAAACATGCAGCTGGTGGCACAGGGAATAAAGCACTGGACCCAAAGTCAGCAAGACTTGAGTATGAATCCAGTCCTAGATACTTACTAGTTATGAGACCCTGGGCAAGTCACTTAACCTCTATCTGCTTCATTTCTTCAACTATAAAATGGGGATAATAATAGTACCTACCTTCCTGAGTTGTGAGAAATCAAATCGCTTAATATTTGTAAGTCACTTAGCACAATGCTTGGCACATAGTAGGCACTTAATGAATGCAGATTTTTCTCCATCATTCCATGTGTGCATATGCAAGTATACGTATACACCAATGTATATCACTGCAGGGAGAATTAATGCATTCATTCATTCATCCAGTACCTATTATTTGCAAGATATTTTGCTGGATTCTGAGGGAGATTTGGGAATGAATACGACATTTCTTTCTTTAAGAAGCTGGAATCTAGTAGGGGAACTAAGACCCTTTTATGCATGTAACCATCATACAAGGTAGACTGGTTAATTAATTTTTTTCTTTGTTTTTGTTTTTTTGTTTTTTTTGCAGGGCAATGAGGGTTAAGTGACTTGCCAAGGGTCACACAGCTAGTAAGTGTCAAGTGTCTGAGGCTGGATTTGAACTCAGGTCCTTCTGAATCCAGGGCTGGTGCTTTATCCTCTGTGCCACCTAACTGCCCCTGGTTAATTAATTTTAACAAACATTTATTAAGCACTTATTATTCTCAAGGACCACAGGAAGACCAAAGTGCTGTGGAAGATCAATAGGTGATATGATTATGAACAGACTGCTGCATATGAATGTTACAGACTCTTGGGTACAGTGAGAAGTGAGGAACACAGATTTAGAGAGACAGATTTGCATGAACTGATAGAGAATGAAACGAGCAGAATCAGAAAAACAATATACACAATGACTATAACAATCTAAGTGAAAAGAAACTAAAATGAAGCAAATCCTGTGTAAGCGAAATAACTCATCTTGGTCCCAGAGAATGGGCAATAAAAGATATCTTCCTTTTCTTGTCCGAAAGGAAGAGGGCTATTGGGCCACAATGTCCCATGCATTGTCAAGTGTGGTCACTGTATTGTTTTTTTAACTTTACTGTCCTTCTTACAAGGCAGAGTTTGGTTTGGGAGCTATATGGAATTCTATCTAGAAATAACTATTATGTAAAAACAAAAGCATCAATAAAAGATACTAAATTAAAAACAAAACCCAGATCTATACACAACATTCTAGTAGAAACTGAGTAGTGTTGAATAGGGGGAGAATTTTGCATTTAGTAGTAAAGTGTGCAATGATAGCCAAATTTCTTGTTGGGGCTTGAAAAAAAGTTCTATGGTGGCAGAAATATTCTCTACCAGTGGTTTGAGTCAATGCCTTTCAAAATGGCAGTAATAATCAATCAATCATTCAGCTCCCACTATGTGCCAAGCGCTGTGGAGACAAACAATGAGACCATTCCTGTTCCCAAGGAGCTTCCTTGGCTTATCAGCCTGATGGTTCCTAAAGGGATTTTGCAGAGTGCATCTAATAAAGGCTTCTCAGAGACTGTTGTTGTCCCAGAGTGGAGCAGTCATTCTATATCTACCTGACAGAGCATCAGGAAAGAGAGTCAGCCTGATGATGCCAGAGATGGTGCCATAGGCATATTTGGTGATGACACTTGTACAAAACCAAAGCTCATATGTTAAGACCCCAGAATGGGAGAGATGGAGAAATAGTAGAGTGATGAAATTTCCCTATAGGCATCCTGATTTATATAATCCTTATTCGATAAACTTCTAGATTTAGAGTTGAAAGGGCACTAAAGATGATTAAGTTTAAATACCACATTTTACAGGTAAGGAAACGGAGGCCTAGAGAGATAAACATGACACCTAAAGTCGCACAGGAAATAAGTAGCAGAACAAATATTTGAATGTGGATCCTCAGACATCAAATTGAATAATATTTCTATTATACCATACCGATTCTGGTCTATAAGATATTGCTTTCCTCTTTCTACTCCCTTCTTTTCTTGTTCCCTTCTTGTTTTGTGCAACAACCAAACTGTCCTGAGCTACTTCTGGTGGCCATGATGATGATGGGTCTGAAAGAATATCTCTTTCCCATCACCTCCTTTCTTCCCTGTTAGGTCAGCCTATTCACAATTCAGTTATTTTACCTCAGGCCACCCATTTCTCACATAATACACATAGATCCTGTCTACATACCCCACTTCCTTCTTTCTTTCTTTCTTTTTTTTTTTGGTGAGGCAATTGGGGTTAAGTGACTTGCCCAGGGTCACACAGCTAGTAAGTGTTAAGTGTCTGAGGCCGGATTTGAACTCAGGTCCTCCTGACTCCAGGGCCGGTGCTCTATCCACTGTGCCACCTAGCTGCCCCTTTCTTTCTTTCTTTTTTTTCTTTTTTTTTCCCACTTCCTTCTCTCTTCTAAGTACTATCCAGTTGCATTGGAAAAATCTCTCTCCTTCCCCCTCTTCTCACTTTCTACTTCTCTCTGTTCCATTAGTGAGGTGGTAAAATGACTCTAATCATGGTTGATAAGTGTAAGAGTCATATTAGAACTAGAGCACTTATCTAAGATAAGGAAAGCCTTGGATTTTGGAGTGAAGCTAGAAATGATGAAGGACCAGTATCATCAACCTCCAAAGCATCAGGAAAGTATCTGGGAGCCTCCTCCAGCAACTCCACAAAAGCATCCACCTCCCCAGAATGATGGAGCTTAGAAGGAACCTTTGAGATTGTTTAGGCTGGGGGCAGCTAGGTGGCTCGGTGGATAAAGCACCGGCCTTGGATTCAGGAGGACCTGAGTTCAAATTCGGCCTCAGACACTTGACACTTACTAGCTGTGTGACCCTGGGCAAGTCACTTAACCCCAATTGCCTCACCAAAAAAAAAAAAAAAAAGATTGTTTAGGCTGACCTTCTCATGTTGCAGATGAGGTGTCTGGGACCTAGAGAAGTGACTAGTACTTAAGTTCCCTTGCTTTTCAGTCCAGTTTCCATTTCTTCCTTCTCTACCATGCTGCCTCCTCCTCAACCTCCCCTAATCAAACTTACTTTTCCCTAGAACCAGCATTCAAGAGAAATAAGAAATCAGCTTATTTGATTACGTGACTTCCTGCTTTGTTTAATCACTTTTACTGCATTGCTGTGGGTTGGGGGAAGGGGTTACTGCCATGTTTTTCTGATTTTCCTTCTAGGTTTCCTAAGTCATACCAAACATACCTGCATAGACTGGGGGAGGGTGGTCTCAGGAGCCACCATCACATATGCAGTTTCTGTTGATGAAAGTAAGAATCATTCAACTTTTGAGTTGTAAGGGACCTTAGGGGACATTTAGTCCAAACCCCTCATTTTACAGATGAGGGAACTGAGGCCCAGAGAGAGGAAGCCAATCAATCAATAAGCATGTAACAAGTGCTTACTCTGTTCCAGGCAATTCACTAAGCACTGGGTATATAAAGATGAAAGTGAGATAATTCCTGCCCTCAGGGAGCTTATACACTAAAGGGGGAGACAACAAATACTGCATATAAATAAATACAAATAAGATACAGACAGAGTCGATAGGATACAACTTTGGAGTGGAAGACTCTAGTAGCTGGAGGGACTGGGGGTGTCCTCCTGAAGAAGGTCACGTTTGAACTGAGTCTTGAAGGAAGCCATGGATTAGAAGGGGCAGAGGTGAGCAGGCAGAGAATTCCAGGTCTGGGGAATATACAATGAAAAGCTAAGAAGATGGATAATGGAGTATCGTGTACAAGGAACAGCCAATAAGCCCATATGGCTGGAACAAAGAATGTATAGAGGGGAGTTAAGTGTAAAAAGATTGGAAAGGTAGGAGAAGAGCTTTAAATGCCAAACAAAAGTTTGTATTCGATCTTAGAGGTAACCACTGGAACTTATGGAGTTGGAAGACCCACACTTTGGGAAAATCACTTTGGTAGTTGTATGGAGAAAAGATTGAAGTGGAGATGGACTTGGGACAGGCAGATCCCTTAGAAGCTATTTCAATAGTTCAGTTGAGAGGTGATGAGGGCTTGAACTCATCAATTCATTAGCACAGTGCCCAGCACCTATTAAGTGCTTAATAAAGGCCAGTTGAGTTGTTGACTAGAACTAGGTTGGTTGCTATGTGAGTGAAGGATATCGGTATATCTCTATCTCTATCTCCATACATAGATAGATAGAGATCTATGAAACGCTGTGGATGTGGAAACAATAACATCTGGTAACTGGGTAGGTGTAGGAGGTGAGTAAGAGTGAGGAGTATTGGATGATATTGAGATTGTAAACCTGGGTGACTAGGAAGAAGATGATACCTTTGATGAGAAATAGATTAGTTCAGAACAGAGATGAATTTTGGCCACACAGATAGCAAGTAGCCAATTTAGGATTTGAAACCAAGTCCTCTATTTCCAAATCATATCTTCTTCCCATGGCTTCTTCAGCATGACATAGTGCTGAGGTTGGCATCAGGGAGATCTGAGTTCAAATCCTGACTCTTATACTTAATAGCTATGTGAATCTAAATAAGTCACTTAAATTATATATGACTCAGACGGTTCCCTAAGATCTAGCGGGTAAGCCATAAAAGAGCTCTTATCTATGTTGATTATTCATATACTGCCACATTAGTGTTTTCTACGGCTTTGCACTGTGTATGCAGAGGAGGCACAGCTAAGTGGTTCAGGGGATGGAATGCTGGGCCTGGAGTCAGAAAGGCTCATCTTCCTCACTTCAAATAAAGTCTCAGGCACTTACTAGCTGTGTGATCCTGGGCAAGTCACTTAACCCTCATTGCCCCACAAAAAAAAGAAAAAAAATTAGAATTCCCAACAAAAAGACTATGTAGCCAGTCCAGTAAGGCCCAGTCCTCATATACTATCCCCTCCCACCCCCACCAGCCTTTTTACAATGTGAAACCAGCATTGGGATCCCATCCATATCTCACATGGGAGTCTTGGGCAGGGGCAGTGTTATCATCTGAAATAAAGCCTCCTGGAAAGAACCCATATACAGGACAAGAATGCTGAAGTTTTTGGTTTGTTAAGGCCGCTCATTCTCTTTGTCTCATGCCTGAATTTCCAATCAATCTAATGGCCAGGTTTTCTGTGATTTGGCCTCTCTTTTCTCCCTTGCTAGCAATAGGGAATAGAGATGAGCACAAGTAAGGGCAGCATGAGGCTGCTTCCCTAGTGTGCCATCACTGAAACTGCATTATGCCCTGGTACCAGTACTGCTTTGAGGCAAAGCTCAGGAGATGTGGCCCTAGAGTGCTGGGGTGGAGGTGGGTGGAAGCAGGATGCTTCAAGCAGATCTTCTATTCATCTGATGGCCGTACTAAAGACAGAAACAACATTACAGTGCTGGAGCTGTCAATTAGTAGAGAGCTACAAGGGGAATTGTGGAATGGAGTTTTGATGGAACAGGTGGAGGTGGAGGTGGAGGTGGAAGAACTGGAAGAAGGTGGGAGGAAATGTTAACCCATTATAGAAGGCCTTTATTATCAATGGTAGTGCTGCCTCAAAGTCACAAACGTTTTTTTTTTTTTAGTGATGGCTTCACCAGACCTGAAGCTAGAGCGGGGACATTTTTAGGGTGGATGGTGTGAGAGAATAAGACAATGATAGGGGTGGTTTATAAGAATCTATGCCTCTACAATAGAGATGTCAAAAATTGAGTCTGCAACACTCCCAAGTATGAGATTAAAATGTAATTGGGAGATATTTAACAAAATAAATAAAAGTACAATAAAACAGATAATATTACATTTTAAAACGAAGTCAATATGTGGCCTGAGGGGATACTTACATATCGTTTAGTGGCCCTTGTTTCTATTTGAGTGTGTTACCATTGCCCTACAGTGTCTTAAACATTGGATCTCTGCTTCCTTGTCTGGGATGTCCTAAGGCAGTTCAATTGGAAGACAGGGCAATGATTTTGCTATCCTAGGCAGCACTCTCTTCAGCATTCACAGCCTGCCTCTGCTTGAACACTTCTATTGTATAGAGAACTCATCACCTTCCACACTACCCCACTCCACTGTGCGATTACTAGGAAGTTATCTCTTTCACATCCAGTCAATTGCCCAGCCTGACCACTTCCATTTCCATTTCCACGATGTCTCTAATATGCATATAATCTAGAACCCTGGAAATAAAAGGGATGTTGGAGGCCAGTAAGTGAACCCCCCTCATTTTATAGATGAGGAAAAGGAGACTTAGAGAGAAAAATAACTGTTCCAAGGTCACAAAGCCACAGGCAGATTTGGGTTGAGAACTTAGATCATGGAATCACAGGCTCTATAAGTTGGAAGAAACCTCTGAGGCCACCTAGTCCAAACCCAGTGCCCTTCGAATACATAAAAGTCATTCAGAGATTACCCCCAAATTCATCCTTTCTCCAGGTTAAACACCTCCAGATCCTTTAACCAATCCTTGTAGAGCATAGTCTCCAGGCTTCTTGCCATGCTATTTGCCATCTTCTCAACACACTGTAGTTGGGGCACATTCCTTACATGAGGCACCCAGAACTGACCATAACTTCTAGAAGTGTCCTGATTAGGGCAGAACACAGTGGAGCTATTGCCTCCCTGAAGATAACAGTTCCAACTCTTAGGTCAGTATTTTTTCTATTACATCATGATATCTCCAGTCCCACCACTACCACCCTGGCTTAAATGTTGGTTCCTTTTCCTCTAGACTATCATAGAGGTCTTTTTCATTGTAGTGGATAGTTTGGATCAGAGGGAGGAGGGATTGGAGCATTTCCCCTTCTAGACTTTAATCTCACTGATCACCAGGATTATGCCTTAATCAACATCTAACCAAAAGATCCTCTGAAAAGCTTTTAATGCCTCCCCACCCCAAAGACAAAATATGAAAATTGTGACTGGGCTAAGGAGTCACAGAATTTCAGAGGGTGAAGGAACCTTAGTGGTCATCTAGTGCAGCCTTCTCTCCAGGCAACCCTCTCTTCTAGAATGAGTTGTCATCCAGGCTCCTGCTGAAACACTTAGAGGATACTGGGGGCTCACCACTTTCCACAGCACCTCATCCCTCTCTTCGACAATTCTATGAACTAGAAAGTTGCTTCTTACTATTTAACTGAAATCAATCTCCATTAAATATTTTTTAGTGAGGCAATCGGGGTTAAGTGACTTGCCCAGGGTCACACAGCTAGTAAGTGTTAAATGTCTGAGGCCGGATTTGAACTCAGGTATTTCTGACTCCAGGGCTGGTGCTCTATCCACTGCACCACCTAGCTGCCCCTCCATTAAATATTTATGCTACTTTTGCCTTCTTAGAGCCAGAAAGAACATATGTATTATCCCATCTACATCTTCATATATTTGGAGACAGCTGTTGTCTGCCCCCGCTACTTTTCTCTTGTCCAGGATAAGCATCCCCCTTTCCTTCAATTCTTCCTCATGTGTTCTAGTCTCCAGAGATCTCCTACCTGTCTGACTGTTGCCCAGTTTCTTTTGTTGGATGTTGGACCAAATCACTTCTGCTAACATTTCATGTACCCCAGGGTTCTGTCCTGAGCCCTCTTCCCTTCTCTACTATTTTGCTTGGTGATCACATAGGCTCCCATAGATTCAATGATCATTTCCATGCTGTTGACTTTCAGATCTACTTATTTAGCCCTAACCTCTCTCCTGACCTCCAGTCTCACATCTCTGATTGTCTTTTGGACTTCTTGAACTGGTTGTTTTCTAGACATCTTGAATGCAACATTTTAAAAACTGAAGTCATCATCTTTCCCCCCAAACCTTCCACTCTTCCTACCTTTTCTATTATTGTTGATGATACCACCATCTTTCCAAACATCCAGGCTCACACCCAAGTATTATATTTGACTCTTCACTCTCTCTCATTCCCCATAACTAATCTGTTGCTAACATCTGTTGATTTCACTTTGTAACATATCTTTCATATACTCCCTTCTCTCTTCTGACATTGCTACCACCCCGGTGGACCTGATGCCTGGGCTATTATTACAGCCTGCTGATTGATCTTCCTGGGTCAAATCTCTCCCAACTATTGTCCATTCTTCACTTGACTGTCAGATTGATCTTCCTAAAGTACAGATCTGATCATGTCATTCCCCTATTCTAGTAGCTCCCTACAAAGTCCATGATCAAATACAAAATCCTCTGTTGGCTCTTTATAATCTAGGCCCTTCCTCCTTTTCCAGTCTTTTAACAACTTACTCCCTCCCATGTGTTCTGTGACCCAGTAATGTTGGCCTCCTTGTTGTTCCTTACATAAGACATTCCATCTCCCCATTCCAGACATTTTCAATGGCTGTCCCCCTTTGTTGAATGACTGCCTCCCATGATCTTAGTTACTTTCCTCTGGCTGGGCTTTAGTTTCTTGATAGCCCCCTTAAAATGAAAAGACTACTTTAGATGTGGTCAGAGCAGGGTATTGTAGGTATTGTAGGATGGACCATTCCCTGGGATTTGGGCCTTACACCTGACCTCTTCTCAAAGAATGAGCTAATTATAAGGATCTTTGATATGACTAAACAACCTATCTCCCTTTCCTTGAGATCCCCAGTTCTGTAACCTACCTAGAACACTGTCTACCTTTTTGAAAACCATCCATTGGGGGGGAGGCGAGAAAAAAGGTTTGATATAAGCTGAGTGTAGTGAGATGGGACAGGGAACATTGGAAAAAGAAGGGATCATGGATTTAGAGCTAAAAGTCATCTTAGAGACAATCTCATCCAACCACCTTTATTTTATAGGAAAGCTCAGGAAGCTGAGATCCAGACTGGTCAGGTGACTTGCCCAAGGTCACCAGGTTAAGTAGAGACAAAGGTAAGAAATTAGTCCAGGTCTTTTGACTCCAAATCTAATATTCTTTCTACTGTACTGAACTTTTGCCAAATGGGAGTCAAGCAAGAGGATTCCTTATCTCCCCTCCCCCCCCCCCCAGTGTTGGGATGTATAGCTCTTTGTAGCTGACCAACTAGTGGGCAATGACATTTTTTTCAAATGCTGGAGCATACAGTCAAGTAAGGCATTTGGATATTAGCTAATGCAGAAGACAAAGTCACCCTAAAAATTATTATGCATTTCCCATTGCAGTTAATTTTGGCACCTTCATCAGAGCTTAAATTCTAGCACCATATCAAACTTACAAAAAGGCATTTGATGTACATGTTAATTACTGCTAAGAAGCAGCTACTTAAATCAAGAGTTTATCTTCATTTGACGATTCTGAATGACTGTGGGGGGGGGAGACACCTTTTTTTGATTTGGGTTATTAAATAGGTGATGAGAATATCATGTGATAGGAGCTCCAGTCTGCTAATCCACTGTACCCGTATCTTGCAATTAGGACTCAACTAAGGAAGAGTTGTTAGGAAAATTGAGTTCCTCCAGGAATTCCTAAGTGTTTGCCTGTGCTATGGAGTAGGAGATAGTCCCGAGTAATATAATTTTGTGTGTTCAAAGCCTTGAGAGTCTGCAGAGTGATAGCCTAATGGTAAGTGATATCTTAAAAGCATGTGAAAAGCTTAAAAAGTGGATCCATGTAGAAAATAATATACTATTATTTAAAAGCGTAAATTGCCAAAATGACACTACTCTGTGATGCGCTCTTCACAAGAACCGTCTCGGATGAATCCTTAATGTGCATTTTTTTTTCTTTTACCGTGACACTATAAAACCCATAGAAATACCAAGTTATTTACCAAGTGATTAAACTATAGTCATTTATTATAGTTTTACTAGAACATTGTTTTCTTGGATGGCGAAGGCTTTATTGCCTCAGATATAACACTTTACTCCTAATAATCCCTATTGATTTTACTGTATTACCTTATATTTTTAGATTTGTTTTAGTGCTTTGCATTAAATTCCAACCTTAATGGGCTTTATAAAATGAGATATATTGTCATGTTTTGCAGACCTTATGAAGATAATTATCTTGTCCAGTGTGGCTTTCATTTGCGTGAAAAATGTTCATTTTGGGCTGCTGTCAGACATAATATTTTTGGTGGGGTGTGGAGATAACACAGTCCCTGGGGCTGGCTGTTGCATTCTGCTTCTGAGGCAGAGGGAAGTTAAATTGAGCAGCAGTCCCCCCCATTGTAGTCTCCAACCCACTCAGTGGGCTTGCAGAAGCGGGGCACGAGAGACTGTGGCGTAAATGAGACACAGTGCCTAGGAAGAGATGCCAAAAGAATACTTTGCTACTGATTGTCCTTCTTGGGATTTCTGTATCACTTTCTATCTTCACCAGCTACCTCCCATCAGTTGCCAATTCTTGCTGATTTTACCTCCACAACATCTTTCACATCTGTTCCCTTCTCTCCGTACTTACACATCCACTCAGTACCTTCCCATATCACTTCTTTTCTGGTCTATTATAACAATCTCCTACTTGGACTCCTGGCTTCCAGTCAAACAATAAATGAATAAATATTGATTAAGTACCTACTATGTTCCAGGCACTGTGCCAAGTACTGGGGATACATGGACAAAAATACCTGCTATCAAGGTACTTACATTCTAATGAGGGACTCAACATGCAGTTAGTTTATATAATATATCTAACTATATATTTGTAGATAAATATACTTAATAATAATAATGATGACAAGAATAACTTACATTGGGGCAGCTAGGTGGAGCAGTGAATAGAACACTGGCCCTGGAGTCAAGAGGTCCTGAGTTCAAATCCGGACTCAGACACTAAACACTTACTAGCTGTGTGACCCTGGGCAAGTCACTTAACCCCAGTTGCCTCACCAAAAAAAAAAAAAAAAAGAATAACTTACATTTATATAGCACTTACTATGTGCCAGGAATTGTGCTAAATGCTTTATAATTATCTCAACAACCCTGGTGCTATCAATATCCACATTTTACAGATGAAGAAACTGAGGCAAATGGGTTAAGTGACTCATCCAGGGTCATACAGGTAGTAAGTGTCTAAGGCTGCATTTGAACTCAGATCTTATTGACTCTAGACTTTGTGCTCTATACATGGCACCACCTAGATGCTATCCTGTATATGTGTGTGTGTGTGTGTGTGTGTGTGTGTGTGTGTGTGTGTGTGTATACACACAAGCTCAAGGTACACCCAAAGCAGATTTCTCCATTCTCTTTAGTATTATCTTCCTTTGTGTGTGTGTGTGTGTGTGTGTTAAATGTGAGGGTTAAATGACTTGTCCAGGGTCACAAAACTAGTAAGTGTTAAGTGTTTGAGGCCAGATTTGAACTCAGGTCCTCCTGAATCCAGGGCCAGTGCTTTATCCACTGCTCCACCTAGCTGCCCCTCCTATTATCTTTCAAATAAATTACAAGCTCTTCAGAATATTTAAAGCCCTTAACATCCTGGTTCTAGCATACATTTCAGGATTTATTTCACATTATTTCACTTCACAAACTCTATGTTCTAGCTAAACTGGTCTAATGGCTGTTTCCTGAGCCTGACATACCATCTCTCCCTTCTGTACCTTTGTACCTAGGTTCTAGTTCTGATTAGCTCTGTGCTGCTAGGCAAGTGGGCCACTTTGTCTGGCTGAGCCACAGTTTTCATAGTCTTGAAGATAAAGAAACTGGACTAGATGCTCTTGTAAATTCATGAGATGTACTTCTGAACTTTCAGGATTTGGAGATCAGGAACAAGCAAGGGTTCTATGAGTCAGGCCTCTAGGTTGGCTAGGGAACGTCTGAGGTTCTAAGGTTTAGGCTTGGGGAACATACCAGACGAGGATGTTTTTATGAAATGGGACAGCCATCTAGTTACAAACATCACATTCTTTTTCACAATATGATTCCTCTTGCCCCATTAATTCACTCTTGCTCCTATAAATAAATATCCTTGCTTAAAATTCAGAGTAGCTCTGGCTTAGGAAGGGAAAGAGGTGGATGTTGGGTGAGAAATGTCAGAAAGGCAGCAGGAGGTGGGAATAGTCCCCAGTGTCATCTTTTTTTTTTTTTTTTTTTTTTTTTTTTTTTTTTTTTTTTAGTGAGGCAATTGGGATTAAGTGACTTGTCCAGGGTCACACAGCTAGTAAGTGTTAAGTGTCTGAGGCCGGATTTGAACTCAGGTCCTCCTGACTCCAGGGCTGGTGTTCTATCCACTGCGCCACCTAGCTGCCCACCCCCCCCAGTGTCATTTTTAAGGTAGAGCACCCATGAGGCACAAGGGAACTCCACTCACAGACTTGGTATCTAAGGGACCAGAGAAAGCCAATCATGGTAACTTGGGTCCATCTGATGAGGCCATGTGGTCTCATTTCTTATTGTTTTGCACATATTTTTCAGTCTTTTCAGACCCCATTTGGGGTTTTCTTGGCAAAGATACTGGAGTGGTTTGCCATTTCCTTTTCCAGCTCATTTTACAGATGAGGAAACTGAGGCAAACAGGGTAAAGTGATGTGCCTAGGGTCACACATCTAGTAAATGTCTGAGGCCATACTTGAACTCATGAAGATCAGAACTTCTGATTCCAGGCCAGGTACTCTATCTACTGTGCCAGCCAACTGCCCTCTAAGGTCTTTATTTATGCCATGGACCCTAGAGCAAGAGGGAAAGATAGCACAGCCTTTTCTTCTGGTTCACTTTTGGACCTTTTATGATGTAGTTTCTTTACCTGTGGCCTGGGAGTGATGATGCTCACTACTGAAGGATGATGGTGGCTAAGTGATTGGATGTTATGTTACATGAAGATTTGTAGTCAGAGGACCTGAATTTGTATCCTGCCTCTGCCACTTACTATCTGTGTGACCTTGGGCAAGTCAGCTCACCTCTCTGGGCCTCAGTTTCTCTATTTGTAAAATGAGGGAGTTGGACTAGATGACTTCTGAGGTCCTTTCTAACTCTCAATCTATGATCTTATGATACCTGGGGGAAGGTAAGATTCCTTTAAAAAGGAAAATGGCATTTAGGACCAAATTAATTACAATGAGAATAAAATGAAAATGAGACCACCCAGATGAGGAGGTGAATCTAGACTGAATCTGAGAGGATGAGAGAGAGAGAAAGAGAAAGACAGACAGAGAAAGAGAATGATAGAAAGATACACACACAGAGATTTTGTGGCCTGGCTTATTTTTTATTCTTACTGAACCTCTTTTTTTTTACTCTCTTCTGATTTCTGCCAGGAAGAAACAAAACCTGAGATCCTTTTAAGAAGGTAAAACATGAATCATTTCCGTCAGAAGACAGCCAAGACACCATTAGGTGCTTAAGAAGTAATGATGGTTGGAAAGAAAGGATTAGTCGTCCAGTTGCAATAGGTAAACAAATGCATATTATATATTTGGATTTTGTTGTTGTTGTTTAAAAAGAAAGCCAGAGTGCCTCTTCACACAGTCTGTCGTGTGGGCTTGATGTTGGCACAATGGGATTTGACAATCTCCTGGAATGTTCGCCTGACAGGTCAGACCCAGGAAGGGTTGGCTGGTTGACTGTGTTGTGTAATTCAGTGTTAAGTATCATATTGATTCCCTGAAGTGCTGCCATGGATGTTAATGGAGACAAATATTGTGGCTGGGATTTTTCAAAGAGCTGAGTAATTCCTTAGCATCAATAATGCTTGTCACAACATAGAAGCCAGACAACCTCAGGCTGCTTGACTACACAGGTGAACCTGTAGAGGGCAGGACTGCCCTGTTAGGTATCTTGGCATTGATCTAGTACTTTATAGCAGCCAGGCAGGTAGTGTAATGGTTAGAGTGCCGGACTTGGACCTCAAGTCAGTCAGGAAGATCTGAGTTCAAATCTGGTCCTAGATACTTACTAGCAGTGTGACCAGAGCAAGTCACTTAATCTCTGCCTCTGTTTCCTCTTCTGTATAAAGATGATAATAGCCCCTACCATCCAGGGTTGTTTTTAACTTTGCAAAGCTTAAAGTGCTATAAAATGCTTGTTGTTATTATTAATTATTATTATTATGATTATAGGGTATACTGTGCTTTGCCATAAGAGTTGTGAAGGTTGGAGTGTGTGTGTGTGTGTGGGGGGGGTGATGGGAGGGTAGAGGTGACAGTTGACTGAATTTCCTCAGCTCATCCTTTACCATGATTGACATTACAAAAGTGTTGCCAACAACCATAAGCCTTGTGCCTCAGAAGCCCCACCTTTCTCGGTGGCATTGCCCAGTAACCTGGCTTCATTCATTCATTCACTCACTCACTCACTCACTCACTCACTCACTCACTCACTCACTCACTCACTCACTCACTTATTCCTTGACAACATCTTCCTTCACTCGACTATTATAGTAAAGCACAGTCCTTTCCTCTAAAGGAGCTTAACATTCATTAAGGGAGATAAGACAGGGACACAAAAACCCATCACAATAATCACAATAGGGCAGACCACAGGCAAGGTGCAGCCAACAAGCTATGAGAACTGTGAGGAGATGCGATAACTCCAGCTAAAAATGATTCAGGAAAGTTTCATGGAGGACATAGTTCCTCAACTGGCCCTTGAAGGATGGAAATGAAAGAAGAAGGTATTCCAGACATGGAAGGGAGAAAATAAGGGATAATTTGGAAGAGGATGAGTTGTCTAGCTTGGTAGGAGCTAATAGTGTCAAGTACTATAAATTTGGGCTAGAAAAAAAGTAGGTGAGAGTCACATTGTGAAGGGCCTTGCCAGAGAGTTTGACCTTGATCTCAGGGACAATGGGGTGGGTTGGGAGGTGCTGAAAGTTATTGAACAAGAAAATGCCACAATCAGAATTTTACATTAGAAAGAAACATACTATAGGGGAAAGAATGCTAGACTTCTACACAAGAGGCCTGTATTTGGAGACTAGTTCCACCACTTAGTACTTATATGATCTTGCATATACCTTCATCCTGTTAGGGCTCAGTTTCCTCATCTGAAAAATGGAAAGATTGGACTAAATGATTTCTAAGGTCCTTTCTAGCTCCACATGGTGGGAATTTGCCTAATCAGGTAGTTGTGGAGCCTCAAGTGCCTTGAAAACCAGTGTGGATCTTTCCCTTCCCTACTACACACTTCTCTGCAGACTAATAATAATAGTAACTGACATTTGCAAAGCATTTTAAGGTTTCTGGAGCACTGAACATACTCTCCCGCACAATCCTTAGAGTAGCCTAGGAACGGTTATGTGTGGGAAGGCACTCTGGGTGTGGAGAAGTCAGAAGACACAAGTGCCAGTTAAAATCCCATCTTCTACAAGAAGGCTTTCCCGGTTCCCTTAACTCCAGCACCCTCCATGTGTTGATATGTAATTTGTATATTCTTTCCTTCTTTAGCCTGTGAGTTCCTTGAGAACAGGATCTGTCTTTTGTCTTTCTTTGTATCTCTACTATGTGTAGTGCCTGATACATAATAGACCCTTGCTAAATGTTTAATGACCTGCTGACTTCCATGTTGTAAGGAGGAGGATGATATGAAATAAGGCTAGAAGGTCATGGCAGAGACAAATTAAAGGGGGTCTTGAAAGTCAAGCAAAAGAATTTGACCCTCGTTGAATAGGGAATAGGGAATCATTGGATTTTTGAGCACAGCAGTGACATGATCAAATAGATATGTATGGCAAGGATTGTTCCAGTAGTGGTATGAAGGATTAATTTATGGGGGAGGATGGAGTTAGGAAGACCTGTTGGAAGACTATTGTAATAGTTTGGGTCAGGGGCCAGTAAACTATGGCCCAAGGGCCAATGTAGCCCCTCTGTTTTTGTATGGCCTGTGAACTAAGAATGGTTTGTACATTTTAAAATATTATATTTATTTAAATACAAATTCTATTTAATTTAAACACAATATTTAATTTAATTTAATTACAATACAATACTATATTTTATTTAAATATAATATTAACAAATATAAAAACCCTTCTTAGCTCCTTGGGCAATACAAAAACAGTCTAGATTTGGCTCTCAGGCTTGCCAACCCCTAGGTCTAGGTAATAACAATAATAGCTCACATTTGCTTTTTTTTTTTTTTTTTTTGCAGGGCAATGAAGGTTAAGTGACTTGCCCAGGGTCACACAGCTAGTGAGTGCCAAAGTGTCTGAGGCCAGATTTGAAGTCAGGTACTCCTGACTCCAGGGCCGGTGCCTTATCCACTGCACTACCTAGCTGACCCCTCATATTTGCTTTTATATGTTTAATGAGAGCCTGTATTAAGACTGAGGCAATGAGAATGGGTCATGTGACATCTGCATTGTGTTCAAAGCCTTGTACAGTCCCTTAAAAAGAGTGGCCTTGAGGTTATGTTTTAATAGTCAAAGAAACAATCTAGTATCTGGAGTCACAAGTCCCTCAAATCATTTCTCTACTAGGTACTACTTTGTAACTTCAGGTTAGTCACTTAACCTCTCCAGGCCTCAGGGCTCCTCAACTATTAAATGAAGGCTGAAGGCTTTGGATGAGATGATCTATAAAGTGCCTCCCATCTCTACAGTCTTTGGTCCATTAAGAGACTTAAACAGTAAAAAATATTTAGAAGACAGAAGAAAGTGGGATTAAGGATTTCTTTTAGTTATGGGAGAGATTTTTTTCAATTTAACAAATAGAAGGAATTGTTAAAGACAATCTAGGGCTTGATTATGTGAAAAGATAATATACAACAAAAACAACATAATTATAGCAAAAAGGAAACTAGCAGATTTGGAAAATATCTATGGTAAATATGATAAATAAAAATTGATATCTAAAATAGATAAGGAACTATTAAAATCATCATGATAATTCAAAAGAAGAAATACTTGTTAACAAATACTTTTTTTTTTTTTTGTGGGGCAATGGGGGTCAAGTGACTTGCCCAGGGTCACATAGCTAGTAAGTGTCAAGTGTCTGAGGCCGGATTTGAACTCAGGTACTCCTGAATCCAGGGCTGGTGCTTTATCCACTGCGCCACCTAGCCGCCCCCTTGTTAACAAATACTAGAAAAAGTTTGTGACCTTACTAACAATCAAAGAAATGTAAGTTAAAACAATGTTGTGGTATACCTCATAACCATCAATTTGGAAATAAGAATTTAAAACAATGAAATAATATTAGCGGGTTGCGGAGAAACCTAGGCATTCATTCATTGTTGGTGGAATTGTAACTTGTAGAATCTGTTTCAAGAGCACTCTTGCAGCATAGAGTAAAAATTGCAAAATAATAGTAACTTTTGATCCAATAATTCTATTGTTGGGAATTGGTTTTATATATCTAGCTCTGTTCATCGACTTTTTAAGAAGCAGTATTACATGCAATTGAAAAAAAAAGAAAATTTCCTAAGTGTCCAAGAATAGGGGGAATGATCAAACAGCATATTACAAAATACCATCATGTCTTTAAGACGAAAGAGTAGGCAAAGAAATCTGGAAAGATTTTTTTATGAAATAAAGCAAAACAACAATAATAAATAATAACCCCCAAACAGAGAATGGAATGTGTGCTAACTATAGTTATATCAGAGGAAAAGCAAACAAGAACAAATGGAAAAGAAGAATCCTGATGAAAACTTTGAAGGTTTGAATGAAAAATTGTTATGATACATTATACATTAAAATTAATTAATTAAAATGTAAATGGTTACCAAGCAAATTTAGGCAGTGGTATTGACGCTTAATGTTTTAAATAAATCGTTTAATTAAAAAATAAATCCCATATTTCTTGGGGTCCTGGGGAAGGGCTGGTGGAACTGTAGTGAGCTGATTTTCTTTGGAGCTGGTAAATGGGTGTGAGCCAGGAATGCAACCTCCCGGTCTATTGCAACAGCAAAATGACAGGACTCCCAGGATTCTGGTAGTGTTGGATAGTAAGGCAAAGCTGAGGTCCTTGTGCTGAGGGGTGAATGGGAACATCTGTTTGGGAGGAGACGTGTGATACTGCCTGCCAGGAGCCCTGTCTCTGCATTGCACATAGACAGCCTAGGGTCTAAGGATCACCTCCTTCAGAGTAGCCTAGAACCTTAATGGAGTAGGTTCCTTGCTGATCTGTGCCCAGGAAGTCAGGCAGCCCAGGATACAGTTTGAGATTTTGGCCTGCAGGGAACACACAGCTCCCCTGGCCAGCTTTTCTTGGTGGTCTTGCCAGAATGGGATGGTGTGGAGTGTCAGCTGAGTGGCCCAGTCAGATGTTCTTACTCTCAGCCAGCAATGCCCTCACTGATGGGCTCGGGAATGATGCTCTGCTATAGGAAGAGGTCCAAAGAGACTAAGCCTTCCTATCCAGCTGGATGCAGATGGACAAGAGGTATGGGAACAAGACCAACTGAAGAAGGTAGTCAAAGGTAGAGGATCACAGGATCTCAGAATTAGACCTTACAGGCTATCTAATTCAACCTGTAGATCTTAGCCAAACTTATGATGATAGATTACCAGGGGAGTAGTCTGGGGGAGAGAAATTATATCTGTTTTTTAGACCAGACTCATTGTGTTGCCTGGTCTTAAATACAACTCAATAAACATTTATTAATTGCCTTCTCAGGTGATATTCTAGAGATAAAAGACATTAATGAAAATAGTCCTAGTCCTCAAAGAACTTATTATATTCTATATATTCACCCTACCTATGTGTCTGACCTTTGGAAAGCCTATCACAGAATCAAAGATTTGTTAAGGCTAGAAGGCATCTTAGACATCATCTCCCCATTTTGAACAACTGAAGATGTCCAGAGATGAATTGGGAATAACTTGCTTTCCTCTGTCTCAAGAGCCTGATAACTGTTCTGGGACTGGTGCCCTTCAGACTTTGTGGAAATTGACTCCATTTTTTTCCATTTTGTGGACATCTCCTAATGCTTCTAATGTAGCAGGAATGTGGTGACTTTGTTTCTTAAATGGTTCACAAGTAGGAAAGCCATCGATGGGAATTCGGACCATTGTCACCATCATCAAATAGCCTTTAGGAAGGTGGAAGTTGTTGGACAGACTGAGTTGAATGTACTGGGCTCTACTATCAAGGGTCTTAAGATTTAAATCCCAGGTTACAAGTATGAACATCACCTGGAGGAATGGGTTCCAAACAATCCCTCCTGGAAGTCTATGTAAGGTAGGGACAGGGCAGAAGACATAGCTGATCTTAATGTGAAGGAACAAAACAAATAGTCTTGAAGGTGGTTCAGAAAAGAGAAAACCCAGAGGTTTGGAGAAAGGCTCATGAGTCTAGGACAAGTCTTAGACTTGATGTCCTACTGTCCACTGATGGCAAGATGATACAACTTCCCCATATGAGTCTGGGAAAAGCCATAGAATGTCAGGCCATTGGATACATTTCCCAGGGGCTCATACCACTTCTGATCACTTGAGAGCACAAATGATCCTTAGGTGATTGATTGGACTTTCCCTGACTTTATTTTGAGGAAGATTCTTAGGGATGAAGGTGGCAAAGTATACAGAGTGCCTGGCCTCAGGAAGATCTGAGTTCAAATCTGGCCTTGGAAACTTACCAGCTGTGTGACCATGGGCAAGTCACTAAACCTTGTTTGTCTCAGTTTCCTCATCTCTAAAATGAACTAGAGAAGGAAATAGCAAACCACTCCAGTATCTTTACTAAGAAAATCCCAAATGGGGTCACAAAGGGTTGGACATGTTTGAAATGACTGAACAACAACAGCCTCAGGTAAGGGGGCCATGGAGAAAGATGCTTGGTAGGAGGGGTTCCCCTCAGCATCTGAAAGCAGCTTAAAAAAAATGGAAAGAACATTGGCTTTAGCATCAAGATCTAGGCTCCAGTTCCTCCTTTGATGCTTACTACCTGAATGATCTTGGGCAAGTATTAAACCCTTCTGGGTTTCAAATTCCTTATTTGTAAAATGAAGGGGCTCGACTAAATGGCATTTGAGGTCCCTTGTATCTTTAGGCCTATGATCTTATGATCACAAAGTGCATTATTCTCTGCCATTGTATGTGCTCTGAATCCTATCACTAGCATCTACCATTGTTGAGGAAGGGTGAGGGAGGGCCTGCCCCAGAGTTCAGCCTTACCCTCCAACTCCCTTAAACTGGCTGCAGGGCAACCCTCCTTGGGATTTCCAATGGCAGTGCCCTTGCTGGGCCTGGCGCTGTCGCCTGGCAATAGGAACATGGATCTCTTTAATTAAGAATGTCATGGCAGGCTCCCCAGCCCTGCAGTGACTGACGCTGCCAGTTCTGCTGCCATGCGGCCGATGTGTCATACCATGGTACATCATATCCTAATTAACACATCTTGTCAGGTCCAGCAGTTGGCTTTAGTAAACATGTTCCTAGCAGCTGTCACTGGGACCCAGTGTGGGACTGGCTTGCCTCATTAGGTAGGGAGAATCAAGATGGCATTTGGCATCAAGGTATATGGAGAGGTTTGGGAGACGGTAGGGTGGAGGGGTAGAGAGGAAGAGGAGGGGTCTTTGGGAGAAACTGTGCCACTCTCACCAATGATTCTGTGGGTTTTCACAGAACAGCAAAATCTCTTTCTCAAACATTGTCTAAAGGTGCAAACATGGTGGCAGTTAGAATGAAATGACAGCTTCACGAGGAGTCAGGACTCATCCTCTAGTTCCAGTCTCACCACTACCAAACTGAGCCTGGCTAAGCCACAGCTCTTCTGAGCCTATTTCTTCCCTTGACAAATGGAGGTAATGCCTGCGCTCTTTCCTTTTTCCCAAGAGGTTGATGGCTATGAGTATTTCTGGAGAAAATGTAGGCGAAAGTGCTTTGATAAATAAGTAAAGTATAATACAAATATAAAGTATGATTATAATAATATGTGTAGGAATACCCTTTATTCCACCAAAGTTCTTCTACACTATGTCTCCTGAACACACTCTTGTGTCTTCGTTAATTTTTTTTTAAAGACTAGACCTATTATTGGGTTAAGGAACTCCTGGTGATGAAACTCTCTCTACCAATGAATATCAGAAAATACTCTGAAATTTATAGTCTTAGAGAGTGGCCTGGGGCACTGAGAGGCTAAGTGACTTGTCCAGTCAAGGTCACACAGCTTGTATCAGAGGAGGATTTTGACTCGTCTTCTTGACTCCAATGCTAGCTTCCTATTTACTATAATACTCTGTTTCTTGCTATTCATACCACCACCACTACCACCACTACAATTAACATTGTTCTAAGTTTCATTTGTGCCATTTCCCCTCTTTACAATGTTCTTTCCCCATCTCTCCCTACTCTTCCTTCAAGGTCTCGTTCATATCCTTTCCCCATCCCCCTCCACCTCCATGGAGCTTCATTCTATTCACCCCAAACTGGAAGTGACATCCTCTAAACTCATAGACTCAAAACTCAAGCGGTCCTTAGAGACCATTTGTTCTCATCTCCTTACTTTCCAGATGAGGAAACTGAGGTTCAGAGAGGTTAAGTGAATTTGTCAGAATCACATAGCTGGAGTCAGGACTAGACCCCGGTCTCCTGATTCCTAATTCTGGGCTCCTTCATCTACACCACAACTCCTATAGCATGCATTCCTTGTGTCCTCAGGGAACTTGTTATCTACATCCCATATTGTAGGAATTTAGCAAACAAAGTTTGGGGGAAGAGAAGAAGGATTTTTCAGGCAGAGGGAATAGTACAAGCAACTGCACAGGGCAGGACATGTATGAGTAACAAAGAACAATCTAGGTTAGCTATGTATGGAGTATGGAGCATGTAGAGGACAGGAAGCATGAAATGAAATATAAAAAATCTACATGTGGCATGATTTTAAAGCATATTATTAAACAGAAAGTACCAAATCCCTTCCACATCTCGGAAGATTTAAGAGATAGATGTATTTAACAGGGTCACAGAAAACTATTTGCAATAAATCTTTAATAATCAAGTAAGACTTTGTTGTTGTTGTTGTTCACTTGTTTCTGTTGTGTCTGACTCTTTGTGTCTGCATTTGGGATTTTCTTGATAAAGATGCTGGAGTGGTTTGCCATGTCCTTCTCCATTCACTTTACAGATGAGGAAACTGAGACAAACAAGGTTTAATGATTTGTTCAATGCCACACAGCTAGGAAATGTCTCAGGCCAGATTTAAACTCAGGAAGATATCTTCCTGACTCTAGGCCCTTCACTCTAACCACTGTGCCACATAGCTGCCTACCAAGCTGAGTAATACTGGCAACTATTAAAATAATAAAATACTAAGTAGTTCCCAGATATCCCTTGCATGTTCCAGAACTCTCTCTTTATGTCTAGAATCTCATATTTGGAAGAGACCTTGGATATCATCTTACAGAACCTCTGTTACTACTATAACGACTATGATCATGACTACAACTTCTATTATGACTACAACCACCACCCCCCACCCACCCACCCCTCCTCCTCCTCCTCCTCCTCTCTTCCTCTTCCTCCTCCTACTATTTTTTTTGAGATTGGGTCCCCATAGCTTGCCCAGGTTGCAAGTTCATTGATCACTCATGGGACCTGATCCCAATAATGATCAGCATAGAAACTATAACCTTCTCTGTGTTTTTTTTATCTGGGCTAGTTTACCCCTCCTTCTATTCCATGGTGTCAGAGAGTATAAATCCTGGATCATTTTTAGCTTACTGAATCTTAGAACTCCTGAACTCAAGCAATCCACCAACTTTAGCTTCCCCACAGTGGTTCAGATCATAGCATGCATGATTATGCCCAGCCTAAAACTTTTACAGAAAAGGAAATTGAAGCATGAAGGGAAATTATGACTTGCACAAGATCACATAGTATATTAGTAGCGGAGCTGAGAGTAGGACCTCTGACTCAGTCCTCGGTGTAGATGGAAAAGTACTTGCCACCTGCGCTCTTAAACAGGGTACTCCACAATTCTTAGTGCAATTTTAAGCTTTAAGAGTTCATAGATTGATAACATAAAACACTTGAAACATCTGGGCCAGAAAGCTGAGGCCCAGAGTAATTAAATGACTTGCCCAAGATGACAGAACTAGGATTCGAACCCAGCCCCCTGACTCCTGATGTGGGAAGCTTTCTACTGTATCATCTTGCATGGCTTTAAGGATAGACGGATCTGATCCTCGTTTCACATGTTTTCTCCATAAGACTTTTGGGACATCCTGTTTTGGAAGGCTGTTCTGGAATGTCTGTGCCTCTTCTTCATCACTCAAGTGTCTAATGGCCCAAGATGCTTCTTGAAGCAGGCATCCCCTGACTCTTTTGTGCTTCTCTATCCATCTGACTGACACCATCCTGTAGAATACCTGCACATGTCATGAAATCTTTGACAGTCACAGGGATGCTTTTCTAATGTAGTGGGGGTGTCAAACCCAGAGAGTTTGTAAATCTTTGATAATGAACATTTAAAGGGCACATCCTAACGAAGGATTCCAGCAAAAACTGGCCATCCAATGTTGAATGTGGATTTTAATTAAAATGCTCCCACTTTTTAAATCTTTATTTTCCCCCTCCTTATTCCTTCTATCCCTCCCCCCTCCCAGGCCCATTCTCTTTTTAATGAAGGGGATTTCTCACTCCCAGACTGAGATTGTACAAAGGGTACCTCTTCCATATTCTCTTTGATTAAGTTGCTGAGTGGAGGGGGTTGGGGTGTGTGAGCTACGTGGGCTTGGTTTGATGGGTGGGTGTAGTGGAGTGAATAGATGTACCTGTGAGTGGGTCTATGTGGATGAATCCATGCAGACAGATGTTAAGTGCCAAGAAAGAAAGCCTAATTTCTGAAGAGAGAAGTTCATAAATAACCAGTAGCCATCATCTCTGAGAAGCATAGCATAGGGTTTCAGGGGTGTGCAAAAACAAATTTGGGTTAGCCAAGCTAGGGGGCCATGTCACCCAAGACCTCCTGATGTGGAGTGTTGTTTTGCCATTTTGAGTCCATAAGGTAGTGGGAGGAGGGGTCATGAATCAGTGGGAGGCAGTAGGGCATGGCAGAAAGAGCAATGAATCTTGGAATCAGGAGATGCTGGTTTAGACACATTGCTCTGACCCTGGGCCAATCACTTCACTTTTCTGGATCCAGGTTACAGATGGTAAAGTGGGTTGTTGGATGAGATTAGGTCCGAGTTCCCTTTTATATATAATTCTTTTCGATGGTGATCTGCCTGCCTGTCTCTACTCCTTTCCTGTATGTGAGACTGAATATTCTACCCCTCCTGATAGACCTTCAAGGTTCCAGACCTTAGCCATAGAGTATCCTCTTTGGCACTGCTGACCTTTCCTCCTCTCTGAAGCATTGCTTTCCCTTCAAATCACTGTGTTTCTGAGCACAACTGAGTGAGTAATTGGGCCATTGCTATTGGTTATTTGATGACTTCAGTTGGAATCCTTGACCTTGAACTGTTTAGTGGCAATTAACCCTGTTACAGTAACTAGAAAGATGTGTTTGACCTCCTCATGCGGACACTATGAATATAAGGCAAAAAACCACACATTATGCCTAGAAAGCCCTTCTACTTATGTCTTCAAAGACTTCTTCCTTCCTTCCTTCCCTCCTTCCTTCCTTCCCTCCTTCCTTCCTTCCTTCCTTCCTTCCTTCCTTCCTTCCTTCCTTCCTTCCTTCCTTCCTTCCTTCCTTCCTTCCTTCCTTCCTTCCTTCCTTCATCCTTTCCTCTCTCTCTTCCTCCCTTTCCCTTTCACATTAGGGGGTAATAGCTATGATGATGAAGGTGAAGAGCAAGGATCAGATCCATCTATCCTTAAGCCATTCTGTGTGATGCAGTGGGCAGAGTCCCACATATGGACCCAGAGGACCCGAGTCCAAATCCCAGGTCTGTCACTTTGGGAAGGTCATTTAATTTCTCTAGGCCTCAGTTTCCTGGAACAAATTATGTCTTAATTCCCTTTCAGCTGTCAATCTATGACCCCATGCTTTCATCTAGTGTATTCAGGGAAAGCATATAAAGTTGAGTGGTGGGAATCAATGAGTATCACTCTAATAGGGGAACACAGGGATGAAGTAGAGGCTGTAGCTTGATCCCCTAATAGCCTCAGCATTCTCTGCCAAGCCAAATAGGATGTACTGATAGCATCACACACATGTATCATTATGGCATGTTCAATCAATGACATCACCTCTTGGTTCAAGATGATTTGGAAAGGAATGATGTCTTTGAGTCAGAGGACTTGGGCTCAAATCCTGCTTTTGACACTGCCTGCCTATTACTTAACTACTCTGGGTTTCAGTTTCTTCACATGTAGAATGTCTTTAGGGTTGTTATGGTTTTTGTTTTGTTTTGTTTTTAGAAGGCAATGAGGTTTAAGTGACTTGCCCAGGGTCATACAACTAGTAAGTGTCAAGTGCCTGAGGCCAGATTTGAACTCAGGTTCTCCTGAATCCAAGGCTGGTACTCTATCCACTGCACCACCTTTTTTTTTGCACCCTTTTTTGTTTTGTTTTGTTTTTTTGTTCCCATTGTCTTTGAATTCTCACAGCTTCTCACTATTTCCTCTATACCTTCCTGATCCTCAGTGGTGTAACCTATGGCCATATACCAGATTCAGGAGGCCTCTCCTGCTTCTACCACTCAAGAATTTGGGGATCCTTTTCTGATGCTACCCTAGATGTGAGAAGCCCCTGCCTTAAGGATCTCCCTCATGGACTAGAAATCTCTCCTAAGACTCTAGTTATAGGGCTGGATCCCTGGGTTGGTGACTCTGTTACTCAGGATAAGGACAGCTTGACCTCAATGCATTGGTACAGGGGTCTTCAGGAAACCCCCCTCCTTCCTGCTGTGCTAAGCTCTTTCATCTTCTCTCAAGCCTAAGTGAGTTTAGCTCATGAGCTGACTGCTATGTCTCCAAGAGAACCGGTGAAAAACCTTAGGCTTTTGAGTTCACATGCAGAAAAAGGAAAATGTCCACATGTGAGATTATTAATTCATTGTTCAATTAAGTTATGATCTCTAGAATTATCACAATATTTGGCTCGGAGGAAGCCAGCATTGAAAAGCTTGTTCCAAGTAATGTGTGAATAATGTAACTTTATTACTTTTCTCGCTGGTGAGTAATTGTGACTGACACATTGGCAATAACACACTATCTTCCCTTCCTCCCCTTGCCTTTCTCTCAGCACTGAAATGCTCAGTTTCTTGTCTCTGCTCATCTCTTGTTCACTTTTCTTCCCCTTCCCCTTCTCTCCTGTGCCTGGGTTGATCTCTCCATCTGAGGTAAGGCAGGGACAGGGTGGGAGACTGCTAAGTGGCCTGTCAAAGTGACACCTAGGGACGAAGCATAGATATGGAGGTACTTGGCCAACATTGCCTAGTGTATAACAATAGTGATAGTTTTTAAAAAAAACTTTTTTTGGATAGAACCTGTTATTTCATCAGTCTAGGGATCCCTTTGGTGAGAAACTTTCTCTCCCAATGCATAATATTGGCACCTCATTGCAAAGAGTTACCTGGGGAACTGAGAAATAGACTTCACATTATATAGGGGTATAAGGTTTACAAAGTGTTGGGTTCATAATAAACATGTGGGGCATGTGTAGCACACAATTATTGTCTGTATTTTACAGATGAGAAAATGAAAACAACTCATTTTAATGTGTTTCTCAAAGGCCTGGCTCTTCTTTGGACTACTCCTCAAACCTTGAAACTTTTCTTGCTGGAAACTTATTTTCCTAGACAACTGATATCTGTTATGTCAGGGATGAAAAACTAACTAACCAGGTTAATTTGAATGAGACTGTGTCTTCTCCCTATAAAACGCTTGATCTTATTCTGTTGTGTGGGACAGCTCATGTGTCCCTGGCCCTGAAGAAACGAAGGAGGAACCAAGAAGCTGTCATCATTCTGGTGGCCAGGGCAGAAAGGCACCCCTCATTTGGATCCCTGAACCCCTCTCTCTTACTGCCAAGTCTAAAGATCATCTCATCCAAGGCTAGAGCTCTTTCCCTTCCAGCCAGCCATTTAGTCTGTTAATGAGCATTTATTAAGTACTATGTGCCAGGCATTGTGCTAAGTGCTGGGGACACAATGAAAGGCAAAAATGTAATCCCTGCTTTCACAGAGCTCACATTCTCATAGGGCAAACAGCATGGAAATAATTACAAGTACACAAGCTATAGATGTGGGCAGCTAGATAGTGCAGTAGATAGAGCACTGGGCTTGGAGTCAGGAAGACTCATCTCCCTGAGTTCAGATCTGACCTCAGACACTTACTAGCTGTGTGGCCCAGCACAAGTCAGTTTCCTCATTTGTAAAATGAGCTGGAGAAGGAAATGGGGAACCTCTCCAGTATCTTTGCCAAGAAAACCCCAGATGGGGTCATGGAGAGGCAGAGGCGACTGAAATGGATAAACAATAAAAAGCTACAGATGGTATAAATGGTAGATAATCTCAGAAGGAGCTACTACTAATATTGGTATTTTTGTCTTTCTAGGTGACTGTGATCCTGGCTGTATCCTTATCCTTCCTTCCTTCCTTCCTTCCTTCCTTCCTTCCTTCCTTCCTTCCTTCCTTCCTTCCTTCCTTCCTTCCTTCCTTCCTTCCTTCCTTCCTTCCTTCCTTTGTTTCTTTAAATTTGCAGGGCAATAAGGGCTAAGTGACTTGCCCAGGGTCACACAGCTAGTGTCAAGCATCTGAGGACAGATTTGAAATCAGGTCCTTCTGAATCCAGGGCTGGTGCTTTGCCCACTGTGCCACCTAGCTGCCCCCTGTCCTTTCTTTCTTTATCCCATTTTCCCTTTTCAGGTCCCTGGGTGTCTAAAATTAAGCCCCTTCCCTCATGTGAAATAAAATGGGCATACAATAACAAAAGATATTGCTTCCAGATAGAAAACACACTCTTTGAGGCCAGGGACTATTACAATTTTTTTGGAGGGGTATCTGTATCCTCAGGACCTATGATCATACTTAGAACATGGTAGGAGCTTAACAGATGTTTGTTGATTAATTATAGTTTTATAGGTTGGTTTTCTTTTTTAAAAAAAATTTTTTTTGGTGAAGATCTCTAAGTTCCCCAAAACAGCTGCAACAACCTGGGACCCTAATTCATTGACTCTTTCTACATCCATTCATTTTTCTTGACATTCAAGATCCCAACTTTTCCTTCTATCCATTTCCTTTAGCCGCTGTGAGTTTAAGCACTCTATTTTCTTCCTTCCCCATTACCCATCACTCATTAGCACATCCCAACACCTTTGTTTACACAGACTATCCAAAGGTTGACGTCTTATCTACAGACTATGCAGTAACATGTATTCCACCGGGGTCTCTTTTCACAAGGCCCAATCAAGTTCCTGCTCCCACTGTCTCTAACTCTTCAAGCGGAACTCTTTAGTTCTCGCCATAACAGAAAAGACTGTTTCTACATCACACAGATCATTCTTGAGGAAGAATCACAATCATCTGGGAACCCTCCTCTGTCTTGCTCTGGTGATTTGATTTGACTTTCTCCACTGGGCCATTTTTATGGAAAAATTAGTTTTTGCTTTTCTGGGGAGTCTGGCTCACCTACAGCCTGTGTGTGCAGTGTAAGGTGGTGTCATAAGCAAAGCCCCTTGGGAAAGGTGGGTAAAAGGAAGCTTTTTTTCTAGGAACTTTTTTCAGTCTTGTGGTGATACTCATGCTGGATTGGGGTGAGAGGGGCAGAGGCTTACACAGAAGACAGTTTGACCATTAATGAATTGGCACAGGGGGCTCCCAGAAACCCCCTCCCTTATACTCTGCTCTGACTCCTCATGTCCCCAGCTTACTCTCCAAGGGTAGAGGTACCTGGATATGCAGGGTGTAGTGATGTTGGTGGCTCACCAAAGGAGGGAAGAAGCACTCTTTTTTTTTTTTCCCAGGGCAATGGGGGTTAAGTGACTTGCCCAGGGTCATGCAGCTAGTTAAGTGTCAAGTGTCTGAGGCTGGATTTGAACTCCTGAATGCAGGGCCGGTGCTTTATCCACTGTGCCACCTAGCTGTCCCAGAAGCACTCTTTATAGAGTCTGCACGTGGGGCAAAATCCCACCCATCCTGCCCTATGTATAACTTTGGGACAGAATGACCTCTGAAGTTCCACATCTTGCTCTTTGAATCCCATTTGACTTTGTCTCTATTGGTACATTTTCTTTTGTAACTGGCCTACTCCTTCATTCATCCTCTGTAGTTCAAATGTACTCAATTAAGTAAGTCTCTTATTTCTAGGCCAGTATGAATGGTCTGCTTGTATTTCTATCTACCCCATGGTTCTCAGTGGGATCATTAAGCAGAAGTCACTTTTCCCAAGCCAACTTTGCATCAATACCTGTCCCCTTGAAGGTAGAATTCTTTGAACCAACAAACTAAATTGATAGCAAGCAGAGGTTTGCTCAGGGGCACTTTGCCAGGTCTTGGCCTCTGCGGCAGATTCTCACCAATCAATCAGCAGATATATAATCAAAGGCATCAGTTAGGTAGGGTTCACTGGATGTGACACAGCAGTTCAGAGAAGGGAGTGAGAAATGGGCACTTTAATAATGGAGAAAAGCTTCCTAGGGTGGCGGGACTTGAGTGAGGCCTTAAGGAACACCATCCTCTTAGCCTAGGTTTCAAGGAGCCCAGAGGCAGTGAGGGAGAGGGAAAAGAGGGCTGCCTTTGGACTAAGATTAGGTGGGCTCAGAGACTGCCTCTTTCATCACCTGCATGACCACAGGCAAGTCTCAATTTCCTCATTTATAAAAGGAGCAGAGGGCATCTAGATGGAGCAGTGGATAGAGCAACGGCCCTGGAGTCAGGAGTACCAGAGTTCAAATCCGGCCTCAGATACTTAACACTTACTAGCTGTGTGACCCTGGGCAAGTCACTTAACCCCAATTGCCTCACTAAAAAAAATAAAAATAAAAAAAAATAAAATAAAAGGAGCATGTCAGACTCCTTGGTTCTGTGGGTCATCCGTTTTCCATCCCCCATCAGGAAGTGTGGCAGGGGTGTTCCTTTCCCCTCATTTACATCCAGTAGAGCACAGACTTGGGAAAAGTAGGAAAGAGGGAAAGCTGTACCAGTAAAAGCTGCCTGCCTGTTCAGGTGTGGAGGGCTGGGGTTTCTACTTTCATGGGGAGAACGCGCAGGAAGTACAACAGAACTTGCTCGCTCTTGTTCTCTGTGTGGGCTGCCCTTGGAGGAGTTGGGAAGAAAATGAGTGATCAGCACTAGCAATGTCACACCAGTTAATGATGCAGCTTCCCTTTACTAGCAACGCTCCCCCCCCAATCTCCTCACTTCTGCTCCCCTTCTGTCTGTTCAAAATGGGGTTCCCTTCTCTCCTTTCTTCTAATTTGTCCCTTTGGCTTGTGTGCCTCCATTTCCGAATATGCAGTTTTCTTTTCAGTGACCCTTATCCCTCTCTGCTGATAACAGTCTCACTGCCGCTCAGTCATTCAGACCCCTTCCACATTGCCTTTCCTAGGCAT
Organism: Dromiciops gliroides; assembly: GCF_019393635.1. Classification (NCBI taxonomy): domain Eukaryota; kingdom Metazoa; phylum Chordata; class Mammalia; order Microbiotheria; family Microbiotheriidae; genus Dromiciops; species Dromiciops gliroides. Next base: position 503,117,273 of record NC_057863.1, on the reverse strand, counting down.
TAACTTCCTAGGGGCCTTCAAATCACCAGGGCCACTGACAGCCTTCCTGGGAAGGAAACCAAAATAGATCATGTGTGAGTCCTGCACTTCCTTCCCCTCAGGCTGTATATCATCTGTGGCTGGGAGGTGAATTCTAACCTCAAAGACAGGCTTCTACTCTCCTGGAGTTCCCACTGGTATTTCAAACAGATAGAAGTAGGCCCAGAGAATGAAATCACCTGTTAATAGAATTTCAGTAAAACAATCCTGCTTCTTAAGTTCCTCCTTCCCATGTACAAATGCTAGCTTCTGCCAGTCCTGTGCCCCAACCTTGGAATAGAGTCTTCTTCACCTGATCGAAGTCTTCAGGGATTTTTCTGCCACCCTCCCCTCTTCTCCCGTTACCTCCTCTCACCAAGATTTGTTTGGCTCCTCTATTGAACCCAAAGCCTGATTTTGCTTGAGGGTTCAGAACTGGCTTATCTGAGAATCAAGAGAATTCACTCAGGTAATCGCTCTGCCATACTTGACCTACAATGTCTTGGACATATTGCAGAGGAGGGTGGGGGAGATATTTCCTATTCTTCACGGTCTCCAAGAAGGTAGTTTTCCTAACTTGCCTCAGTCATCTGACTGACTCTTGAGGAAAAAGAATCCTCTTCTCAGAATACTAGAAACTCAGAATAGAGAAGAACTTCAGAGGCTGTCCAGTTCAATCTATACTCGGCCCAGAATCTCTTCCATTACTGCCTTCCCTGGAAGACCTCCAATGATGGAGGACCCGAGGCATTAAGGATGACTGTCTCACCCTTGTGTAGTTCTTATTGTTAGGACATCCCTTCCAAAATGGAGTCCAAACCTGCCTCTCCGCAGATTGGTCAAATACCATGTGACATTTCAGATACCCCACAATTCTGAGCCTAGACCTGGCCTGGAAGAGGCAAAGGAACGTATGAAGTGGGTCTGTGTCTACTAGACCCAGTAAGACACTGTCTATACCCACACGGCACAATGGGGTCATGATGCAGTGAACATGGTGGTAAGATACAGCAGCTTAGGCAAAGCCATGGATATTTGGCTTGGTGCACCAAGATGGGCTAAATAGTCCAGTGCAGCACTTACTGGCCACCCCACTCATTCATCTGGGTAATCTATTCATCTTGTTAGGGAGAAGCAAATGCACCGGAGGCAGTGTGGCACAGTGGGATGACGGCAATACCAACCAAACCTAACTATGTAGTCCGGGGGCCTGGGCTCAAATATTGTCTGATGCTTATACTTTTTGAGACGCTGAGCAAGGCATTTAGCATCTCAAGGCCTCTCTTTTTCTACATATCAATTCACAGGTTGAACTAGCTTACCTCTCAGGACCCTGCCAGCTCTAGATCTGAGAGCCACAGTAATGGATAAGATTCAGAACTGGAAAGATCATTGAATTTAATGCTTTCATTTTACAGATGAGGAAACTGAGGTCCAGAAAAAATGATTTGTGAAAGGTCACACAGGGAATAAATATGAGATGTAGGTTTGGGACCCATCTTCTGGTTCTAACTTGGTCTTCAATTGCCATCATTTAGGGAAGCAATTAAAACTACCCAGGGGCAACTAGGTGGCTCAGTGGATAAAGCAGTGGCTCTGGATTCAGGAGGACCTGAGTTCAAATCCAGCATCAGACACTTGACACTTACTAGCTGTGTGACCCTGAGCAAGTCATTTAACCTTCATTGCCCCTCAAAAACCCCAAAACAAAACAAAACAAAATAAAAAACCCATTACCCAGCCTTAAGTGTTAGCCCAGGACAGTGATATAACATCTGAAGATATCAAACACAGTTCTAGAGGGATGGGGCAGAATCACAAATTACTTTCACAGGTAACTTAGGGTTTAAATCCCCTCACCCCCAATTTTCACAATTATAGTAGTGGAAACAATGGGATCATTTTGGGGGTAAGATTTAAGAGACACAGATGCATATTACATAGATGTATTAGAATTCTACAGCCCTTCCCCCTTTAGAACACTGAAACATCTTAAGGAAAAACTCATTGGGTTACCCTTCCCTGTGTGCTAAAGACTTGATTATGTCAGGTCCTATCTTGACTCCCAAACCATGTCTTTCCAAAGGCAGTAAAAGTATTTCCAGAGCATTGAGAGGTTAAGTGACTCACCTTGGGTCACACAGCCATTTTGTGTAAGATGGAGGGACTGGGTCTTCTGGGCTTCAAGGCCAATTCTTTATCTACTAGGTCACACAGTCTTTCTTATTGCTAATCATATCCCCCAGCTTATAGTCAGTGCCCTCTTTTCTTCTTAAATGCTCTAGCTGAGTGCCAACATAGCATGCTGGGATGGTGATGAAAATACTTGTCATATACTTCTCTGGCTCCACTAAGTTTCCTTGGTTACTATGCTGACAACAGGAAACCCAGAGACATTATCAAAATGAGATGTGGTCTCTGTCTTCACGTCACCTCTCAGGCCCTACAATGCATTCCTTGGCATACTGTTGAATATCTGACACTTTGCCAGCTCAGTCTCCAGCTCTCCTCCAGCACCCAATCAATGCTTCAGTGCTAATGGATCTGGGGCCTTAAGCTCTGGAGGGACCAGTCCTTACCCAAGGGAGCTTCCCTAAAAAAAATTCTGACCTTTTGGCCCCAAAAGACACTATCTATCTATCTATCTATCTATCTATCTATCTATCTATCTGTCTCTGTCTGTCTGTCTATTTATCTATCTATCTGGGATATCCATCTATCTATATGTCTATATGTCTATGTAAATATAAAATACACATATATATATACACATATACACATAGGTATATAGATATAATATAGCCATATACACACATACACATAAACATATATGTTTACACACATTTGTGTATATATGTACAGCAACACACATGCATGTGTATATATGCATGCATATATTTATTTATTGACAGAATCTATCCTGTTGCTCATGAAGGTCTAGGGAGCTACTTGTATTTCTGTTTGAAAATTTTTAATCTTTTCTTTGTTCTTCTTCTTACACAAGGTCTTAAAAGAACAAAAAAGCCCTTTTGCTTGACCAAAAATCATTTAAAAGTAGTGTGAATTTTTTTTAACAGAATCCAATCCCTTAAGCCTTTAAAAGTAACCTCTCCTGAGCCCAATAAGTCATTACCGATGTGGCTGTTTCTAATCCAAGAGTGTTTTAGAAGGCAAATGCTAAATACCAGACAATTGCATCCCAGGACAGTTTCCTAAGAGTCTCAGAGCTCTGCAAAGTGGAGAATGTGTCCAGCTAATCCTGACTCTATCTTCCCATCCTCTTCTCTGCTTGCTGGTTTGATTTGTGTAATTAGTATTCTCCCTGGTGTTGATTTTGTTCAAATATATTGGGCCCATCAATCACCCACTTCCCAACTCATCTGTGTGGATCAGTCAATTACAAAGTTATTTTTGAGCCACCGGGATTCTTGTAAAATAGAGACAAGAAGGAGCTAAACTCATTTCAGGTTTGACCTCCTTGGCTGGCAATGAAGTCGACAGAGTTTGCTTAGTCTTCATGGCCATCCGTTCCAATCTGGCCTGTGCAACAGAGGGGCCACTTGCTTAATTGGGAACACTTTAATATAGATATCCATTAACTTATGCTAAATTACAGTAAAATATCTATGGAGGAACATGATGGGACATCCGCATGAATGCTAAATAAATTCATTATGATCAGTACTGTGAGAATGAATATGAAATGAATGCACCGTGAGAAGACAATTAATCCCCCACCTTTCCCAGCCATGTTGCAGTTTTATTTCTATCCACGTTCAGCTCTAAAAGAAGACATGGAAGATTTTTTGACTTGATCAAACCTATCCTGCCACACAGTGGCTTCAGAAAGGCCCCGTCCCATTTGTGGAGAAATTGTCCCTTAAGCTGTACTCTGTATCCCTTATCCCAGGAATGGATGAAGGCAGAGGGGATTATGGGGCTGGCACTGGGGTTTGTGGAATTCTGCCTTTCTCAACATATAACTCACACCCAATTACCAGAACTGAAAAGCCTTTTTCACCTGGAACAAACATAAAGACTGTCAGTTTGGATTAGGTATCAAATGGATCCCAATCTTTTTCCATGCTACATAACATACAGAGATCTATGGAACTTAATGGGCCCTACAGCATCACCTTCTAGGCTGTTTGCAACAGGAAAATTTTGCTGCAAGCGCTAGTAGTCAGGTTGATATAGCCCTCAACCCTTAAGAGTTTGTGCCATACTCATCTGCCTTAAATACTTATGTGGTCTATGACAGACATAGATAAACCCTCACACAACTGTAGGTCTTACAGTTAGCCTTGTTATAGAGAGTATGTTGTCGTTGTTATAGCATCCAATCAACCAACCAATACGCATTTATTAAGTGCCTACTATATGCCAAGCATTGTGTTAAGTACTGGGGATATAAAAAGAAGCAAAAGACAATCCTTATCCTCAACAAGCTCATAATCTAATGGGGGCAGCAATATGCCAACAAATCTATACAAAGCAAGCTATATACAGGATAAAATGGAAATGATTAATAGAGGGAAGGAACTGGAGTTAAAGGGTTTTGGAGGCAGGCTTCCTATAGAACGTAGGATTTTAGTTGGGACTTAAAGAAAGTCAGGGAGGTCAGTAGTCAGAGGAGAGGGGAGAGCCAGAAGCATGGAGGATAGCTAGAGAAAATGCTGGGATCTGAGAGAGGGAGTGTCTCTTGTGGGACAACCAGGATGCCAGTTTCACTGGATCAAAGAGTACGTGTTGGGGAGTGAAGTGTAAGGAAACTGGAAAGGTAGGAGGGGGCTAGGTTATACAGGCCTTTAGATGCCAAACAGGGCATTTTGTATTTGCTCTTGGAGGTGATAGGAAGCCAGTGGAGTTTCCTGAGTGTGTGTGGGGGGAATGGTGACATAATTGGACCTGTGCTTTTTGGTGGTCACACTCACTGATACAAAAAGGAGACAGTTTGTGAGTTCTCCTCACCATTACCTTCATGAGTGCCTACTTTGGCCTGGCATGGGGATATAGCAGAAGGCTATCTTAGTCCAGTGAACTGACTAGTTTGGAGTGTTCAGAAATGTTAGAGGTCTGGCCCTGTGAAGTTTGATAACAAAATAGATAGAATTGTTTCTTCTAATATTAGGTAAGCACAGCTCAGCCATCTATGAATATTCCAATCAGTACTAGGTCAGATGAGCCTAAACACAGAGGATGATGGAATTCCTTTTAGAGTCACAGACTAAATTCATTGATGTGCAAGGTCACTAGAGCTGTGCATATGACTTTTCTCTTTCTGGATGAAAGGGTCTGATCTAAAACGTATTTGTATCATTATCTTGTGTCATTCTCTGTTGCTTTATGTATGTAGAATGTAAACCCCTTGAGGTAAAGGGTTGTTTTTATTTGGTGATGGGGAGCATCTTTTACTTCTCTAAAAAGAGAGACTCAGCCAAGGTCTTTACTTTAGGGCTGGATTGGGATGCCTTTTAAAGGCTATTAACATTCTCCTCCAAACAGCATGTTGGGGTGCATTTAACAGCACAAATCCACATTCCATTAGTTATAATATCTTTGCCCTGGGTTACATAGCCATGACTGTGGTCTTGGGGTTATAAGCATTTGAAAGAAAGGGAGAATTCTTTTGATATAACTAGTGATAGGCAATTGGGAGATAATTCTCTCATCTATTGGTCAGCAAAAGAAGTCCTGATCTGTGATCACAGCAAGCCATTCAAAGGGTAAGGTCTTGATGGGGAATATGTTTGTTCCTTCTTGACTTCTTAGGAGGAGGCAGAACCTGAATATTTTTCCTACCCCTGAAGTTAGATCTCTTTCCCAATTACTTGACTCCCTCCTTTCCCTATATCTATATCTGTATTTGTATCTATGTCTATATATCCATCCATCCATCCATCCATCCATCCATCCATCCATCCATCCATCCATCCATCCATCCATCCATCCATCCATCCATCCATCCATCCATCCATCCATCCATCTATCTATCTATCTATCTATCTATCTATCTATCTATCTATCTATCTATCTATCTATCTATCTATCTATCTATCTATCTATCTATCTATCTATCTTTCTATCTGAGTTATCAAGGGCTTGGGACGAGGCCTCCTAGAACCAGAAAGAATGCTAGAATGGAAAAGGCATGGAGATCCCATTGTAGTTCCCTGGGGCAACAAGAACATGCTCTAGACCTAAGAATCTTCTTTGATTTCTAAGTTTTCTTTAAGCTCTGAACATGAGATCCTATGAACAACAAGGAAGAAGGCTTTTAGAAAGAATGTCATTAAAGAAGTGTATAACAGGAAAAGAAGGCAAGTCAGTTCTATGGTAAGGACAAGGGATGGCTTCTCATGAATGCCCCAGTTATCCATGCCATGCCAACATCTAGAAGAAGGCCCCAGAATCTTGGATGAACCATACATGGAAGATTTATGGCAAGAACATAGTCAACAGTCACACGAGAGTTGAAGGCATGGAAGGGTTGTGATCTCTACCCCTGGAGGGAGAACTGTAATAGATGAGATCCATCACATACCAAAGTCTAAATCATTCCCTTGTTAAGCAATACTGTTTGCTGGGCTTTGGATACAGAAACACCTTCACTAAATTTCCCCTTGAAAGGGGGTAGATTTCCTAAATTTATTGGTGGAAGGAGAACCCCAGAAATCTTGTTATCATGTTAAATAACAGTATTTTGATATAAGTATTGCTGCCTCCCAGCCCTGATTCCATATCCCTTGCCTGCATAAACCCCTATAGATCCTGTGATTTGTTCCCACTGTTCCCTTTTCTGAAACCGGCAAGGGGCTCTGCTTATGCCAAGTTTCCCTGTACATATTTTAGGTTTTGCCTGTGCTTGGTGATACCTTCCTAGGAGATAGCATTGAGATTACACCAGGACCCCTATAAAAATCAGGAGGGAATGAAAATTGCAACTCTGTGAAAGCTGGTTATGCTACCGCCCGTTCTCACCAAAGCACTTGCAGTAATGTTAACTGTGCACTGCCTTCTTTCTTCCATCTCCTCCCCCCTTACCCCCACCTTTACCACACAACTTTCCAGTCCAAAAAAGAAAAGCCAAGTATGATTTCCTTGGGCCACAAACATTTTCAAGCCAGGATTTCAGGGGAGTAGGGCATGAGCAATAAAGAGGCCTTTGAAAGGTAAATAGCGTATGATTGAAAAGCAAAGCGGTCAACAGCTCAGTAATATGCCAAGGAAAGACTGTATTGTTATAAGCAAAGAATCAGTCTGGTGTCAGAGCAATGTGTGTTTACCTGTCTAATGGGGAAGATATAGGCAGAAGTGGGGCTGCAGGAGAATAGTATGTGGAGATCTGGTTGGGAGACTCCTTTGCTTAAAATTTTTCAGTGGTTCTCTATTGTCTATGAAGTCAAAACACTTGTCTGGAATTCAATGCCTTTCACAATCTAGTGCCGACCTACATTTCTAGTATTATCTTATATTACTTTACTTATTTTATCTCTTAATGTAGACAAATTAGACAATATCCTCAACTCGTCTTCCATTTTCCTATCTCTGTGCCTCTGCTCAGGTATGCCAGACCCACCCTCTCTATTTTTCATCTGCTAAGTTTCTACCCATCCTTTAAAGACTGTACCTTTCACACTCCCTGCTTCTCTACTCTCCCTCTGGGACCTTGGATAGCACGTTGCTCTGGATCCTTCTATAAGGGAGTACAACACATTGCCAGGCTCTGCTTGAAGACCTCCAGTGACAGGGAACACCCAGGGCAGCCGAAACCTGCCTTCCCATAACTTTCCCCCATTGTTCCTAGGTCTATCTTCTGGCACAAGCAAAATGAATTTAATGTCCTTGCAATATTTTAGAACATTTAGAATGTACCTCCCTTAAGTCTTCCCCAGGATGAGCATTCAAGTCCCTTTGATTCTTGCATAGTATAATTTACAATCCATTCACCATTTAGTGAAGCATCCTCTACATGCTTATGAACTTGTTAGGGCCTCCTTTCAAATGGGATGCCCAGCATGGCTCCCAATACTCCAGATGTTGTCTACTGGACAGGGTTACAAAGGCCCTTTTGCTATCTCACTTATTCTCTCTGCTGGGTGAAAGTGCAAATGCACATGTGTCTCTTTCTTTTTAAGAGCTCAAGGCAGGTGGTGAGCTTATAATATGGAGTTGTTTCAAGGGCTGCTATTGTGTATCACTCCAGAAAGAAAAAAAACCACACTATTTCCCCCCGCAATAAAAACCTTATGGGAATGAATGAGAAAGCACTTGAAGATATTAGAAAAAAATTATAACTGCTATTAGTAATAACAATCTACAATTAGAGGGGCTTAGAAACAGTTTCTCTGGTTTCTTTAGAGCTTAGGGGGATAAACTACATGACTTTTCTAGATCTCTTGTGCTCTAGAAGTCTGAATACTTAGGCTCAGTAAGTGCATACTCCTAAGGTCTACATTTGAGGGAAAGGGTTCAAAACGACTTAGTCTGGGTACAAGTATGAATGGAGTATTTTGCCTATTAGCCATGCAGCAAATGTTTATTAAGCTTATTTTGTGTGCCTAACATTGTGCTGGATATACTAGGAGTGTTAAAACACAGTCCTTTCCCTCCTGGAGTGTGTAGTCTGGTTGAGTAGTCAGTTAGCTAGCAAGCATTTATGAGGTACCTACTATGTACCAGTCTGTGCTAAGGACTAGGGATACAGAGAAGGGGGGGGGAGTTCCTGCCCTCAAGGAATGTATATTCTAATGGAGGATACAGTATGTAAATAATTATAGCTATCATTTGTATAATGCTTTAAGGTTTGCCAATCTCTTAATGCATACATACCATCTCATTTTAACCTCACAACAACCCTGGGAAGCAGGTGCTGTTATTATCCCCATTTTACTGATGAAGAAACTAAGGCAGACAGAGGTGATATGCCCAAAGTCTCATAGCTAGTAAGTATTTAAGGTTGGATTTAACATTAGGTTTTCCTGACTCAAGGCCCAGCACTCTATTCACTGCACCACCTACTTGCCTACATGACTAGGTACATATAAGATACATGGAGTATATGCCTCAAAGGTCGTTAAATTGTGCATACCCTTTGAGTCAGTGATATCACAACTAGGGCTATCCTCCAAAGAGATCAGAAAGAGAGGAACAGGACCCATAAGCACAAAAATATTTATAGCAATTCTTTTTTGAAGTGACAAAGAACTGGCTACTAGAGATGGGGTGTCCATCAGGTAGGGAATGGCTGAACACTTAAGGTTGGAATATTTTTATGATAGAAATGACAGAAGGGATGGTTTCAGTGGATCTTTATCTCTATCTCTATCTCTATATGTATATATACATATACATACATACATACATACATACATACATACATACATATATATATTGCAGGACAGTGAGGATTAAGTGACTTGCCCAGGGTCACACAGCTAGTAAGTGTCAAGTGTCTGAGGCTGGATTTGAACTCAGGTCCTCCTGAATCCACGGCGGGTGCTTTATCCACTGCACCACCTAGCTGCCCCCAATAAATATGTATTTTTATGTATGTATGTATGTATATATGTATGTGTGTGTAATATATGTATACACACATATATATAAGTTTGTATATAAGCCAAATGAACCTCTTTTGAGTGATCCAAGTTCTTGCATCCCTGTTGACATATATATATGTGTGTGTGTGTGTGTGCATGTGTGTGTATATATGTATATGCATATATATATATATATATGTGAACATGACTTTGGAAGGCATAAGGACTCTGATCAACACAGTGACCAGTTGTGATTTCAGAGGACTGATGAACTACCCTACCTCCTGACAGAGGGGCAATGGATTCAAGGTGCAGAATGAAATAGACATTTTTGGACATGGAAGACAGGGAGATTTGTTTTGCTTGCTGATGCGTATTTGTTACAAGTTATGTTTCTTTTAAAATGGGGGTACTGAGTGGGAGAAAAAAGAAATGCTTTTCAGTTAAAAAAATTAAATTAAATTGAAGAGGGAAAAAAGAGAATCTTTTTGTCTGAAATCTAATCTGAAAGGAAAAAGCATTAGCAGCAGGGGTTGTGGGGGGAGCATCAGGAAAGGCCTCCTTCAGTAGGTGGGATTTAAGATAAGACTTGAAGGAAGCCAGAGAAACTAAGAGTGGGGGAGGGGCCAACGCATTGCAGCCCTGGGAGACAAACAGTGCAAAGGCCAGAGATGGGACCGTTGTGATGGAGGAATGACAGGGAAGCCTGTGTTATTGTTGTTGTTTGTCCTTCATTGTTCAAAAGGATTGTGAATGACTTGGATTTAAGTGAGGCAGAGTTGCTCCAAGTCATCAGTTTACTCTCCATATAGTGGGATCAAATAGCCTTCCTGCAGGCAGGAAGATTTGAATTTAGTGTTTTAAACTGAGTAACCTTGATTGTCACTTAATCTTTAGGCTCTAGGCAACTCACTGACTATTTAAGTTACTGAACAGATACTCATCTGTATTGATGGAAATTTCCTTATCTAGGAATTCCCTATCTCAGTGACATAACCCAATTCCTCTGGGAGAGAATATAATTATTATATTGTGTAGTACAGATTTTAAGTATTACAGAAAGCTGGAGAAGAAGAAAATCAGGGTGGGTTAGAGTAGTCTAGGAAATGTTATGTGAGATGGGACTTGAGATGACCCTAGAAGAATGAGTAGGAGTTTGAGAAAGGAATTTGTAAATAGAGAGAGCGGTTCCAAGTCGGGGAAGCAATGTGAAGGAAGGCGTAGGCCTCTGAGAACAGAGGGTCTATCTATTTGAGTATCAATAAAAATTTACTGTTCACACATAAATCTGTGGGAGAAGAAGTTAATTAAGAAGGTTTAACAGTCTGTGTATCACCATTAGTTTGAGGCTTCTTAAGTATGGGATGAAGGAAAAGGAAATAAATATGGTGGGGGTGGTGGAAGAATGTAGTAAAAAAAAATGGATGTGAGCAGCAAGACAAAATGTTATCTATGGGATTAGCATATATCCTCCCCAGTCTTTTTCCTGAGCTCTTCCTGTTCATCCCCACCTTCAGGGATGGACCCCAACCAAATGAACCTCTTTTGGGTGATTTAAGCTTGCATACCTGTTGAACTTCCCACTAAATTCCTGTTTTTAGAAGGTGGGATTCCTCTAGTTCTCAATTTATTTGACAGATGATTGACAGACAAGTCCATTAATGATCACTGCTCTGGTAATTGGTGTCCCCACCCCCTTTCTCCCTCTTTTTGGTTGAATAGCTCATTTAGTCTTTACATTCTATCCTTATCTTCCTAACAGCTAATTCTTCAAGAACTTACTATTGTTACATTTCCAATATAAAGAATGAAACTAGCTAAGAGTATAATTTTTCCTAATAATATGTAAAGTTACTTTCCCACAGAGGGTATAGCGGTCAGGATGAATCTGGTAAGTGGGGAGGCAATAAGGATGGGTTCCTAACTACAGTAAAGGTTGAGTAATAGGTGGTAGTGGAGGTGGGAGATAGGATTGAGTAGGTGGGATGGGTTTCCAGTACTATAGACTTTGACCCTGAGTGTCAGGCTAAGGCATTTAGGTGTTGTGATAGGAAATAGGGAGCCAGTGAAGTGACCTACATTTTAATTTGCCAGATTGTTGTAGCCTTGATCTAGTTGTGGCTTTGGATCCTTATGCTGACCTCTGTTTGATCTCTCATGTAAATCATTATGGTGGATACAAACAGTTCTATAGAGTTTGGCAACTGTCTTTCCTATGAACCACCACAGGCCAAATGCAGTGAAATGCAACTCTGGTCCTTTTCTTCATTAGTAAATATACATCCGGGGGCAGCTAGGTGGCACAGTAGATAAAGCATTGGCCCTGGATTCAGGAGGACCTGAGTTCAAATCTGGCCTCAGACACTTGACACTTACTAGTTCTGTGTCCCTGGGCAAGTCACTTAACCCTCATTGCCCCACCAAAACTCCGCCCCCAAAACAAAAACCAAAAAATAAATATACATCCACCCTCATACAACCAGATCTCTAGCAGAGACTTCCTTTTGGGGATGGGACCTACTTGGACAATATCTATCCCTATACCTTAGAATTTGTCATAATTCATGGTTCAAGGTAGTTCACTAGATAGAGCTTTGGATTTGGGAGTTTGGAAGACCTGAGTTAAGATCCTGCCTTGGGCAATTACTAGCAATGATCCTGGGCAAGTCATTTAACATGCCTCAGCCTTACTTTTCTCATCTGTGAAATGGGATAATAACAGTACCTACCTCATAGGGTTGTTGTGAGGAACTAATGAAATAAACACATGTAAAGTGCTTTGTAGATCTTAAAAGTGCTCACTACTATTTTTTATCATGGGATTTATAGCTGGAAGAGGCTTTAGAGAACATCTAATCCAGCCCCCTCATTTTGAAGATGAGGAAATTGAGGCCTGGAGACATGAAATGATGCATCTAAGGTCATGCTGCTAGTCTGCATTGGAACTCAGGTTCTCTAATTCTAAAAACCAGGCCTCCATCCACTATGGCACCCTGCTATTCCTCAGACATTTAATTCATCAGTTGCTCAAATCCAATCTGACTATTTCCTCCCATACTTAGCTGTGGTTTTTTCCCCCCTTCTCTTCCATGCTACAGAGGGTCGGGACCAATACTAATGCTTATGCTGTTAAACCTTTTTAATTAACTTCAACTTCTTCTGCAGATTTATGTTTAAACAGTAAATTTTTGTTGATACTCAAACACATAGGCGGTGCTCAGAATGATATATGAGTACTCTCTTCCTCAAAATGGTTCTTCGTGAATTACCACCAGAGACATTTTCATGATCCTCTTTTATTAAAATAATAATACTCAGCATGGCAATAATGCTTTACAAACAGCAGCCAATTAACCCACCCCACTGGCCTGCAGGTCAGCCTTGGCATCCTTAGGTTAGAGATATGATCACCTGGTGAGTCACTGCTGGCATCATGGAAACAATGTCAAACCAGCCTGGGCTTTTGCTCCAGAGCTTCTGAGTAATGATTTTCATTTAAAAGGTATCTTTGTTCTTGGGCTGTGACTCGATCTATTATTGTTGTTAATTGTTTTGCCCTTGTTTAATACTTTCCCTGCACTGGTTTGTGGTTGACCTCCAGGAGGGGAATTTGAGTACACCTTTGAAAATCTATTGGACTTTAAACTCTTTCCTAATTACAAAATCCATTTGTTTTCCTGTAACTTCAGATTGGTTTTTCTAGTATTTTTAATTATGATTCTTGCCGTTGATTGGAATTTCAATAGAGCAGCAATCTGGAAAAAAAAAAGAACCTCCTCTATCTGCCCCTGGTTTCTTTTGCCTTCTCCATATTGAACTAACACTTTTCTCTGTAAACCAATATAGTCATATTCCATGTTGCACTATCGACCGACCAATTATTTCAATTTTAGCAACAGATTCAGAAGAGAGTTTAATGATCCTCAATAGTTTAAACTGAATTTTTATTCCTACTGCAATTTAGTAACATGATGACACTTAAGCCCTTAGAAAGTATTTCTCAGCTTCCAAACACTGAACAAACAAGAGGCCATGTTGTCATCTAAGACACTTCTACTGGGAAGCTCAGTTGAGACCTCACTGCTATTACCATTCAACAGTGTGTATGAAGAAGTTTCCATCTTTACCTGACACTGTGTTAATTCTTGTGGAATACCACAGGATTCTGTCCATGGCCCATTTCTGGACAACATTTTTTACAGTGACTTAAATGAAAGTATAAATGGTATGCTTATCGAATTTGACTATCGCATCACATTGGGAGATATGATGAATACACAGGAAATGTAACAGGCAGAATTGCCCCCTCTAAGGGTAAAGTCAGAACGTGGGCTATGGTGGTTGAATAGTAACTTGTGCCTATCACATCTTTCTTGTAATGATTGTAGTAACTGAACACACAAAATCTCCTAACTTCAAGGGACTTTGATGGTTATCAAGTCTAAATCATTCAGATATCCCCAACAAGCCTTCACTTGAAGACTTCCAGTGGTGGAAAACTCACTAACTCCCCAGGAAGGCCATTTTATTTTTGCACAGTTCTAATTGTTAGAAAATTTTTTCTCATACTGACTTCATGTTTTTTGCCCTGTAACTTTTACTTTTTTTTAAATTTGCAGGGCAATTGGGGTTAAGTGACTTGCCCAGGGTCACACAGCTAGTAGGTGTTAAGTGTCTGAGGCCGGATTTGAACTCAGGTACTCCTGAATCCAGGGCCAGTGCTCTATCCACTGTGCCATCTAGCTGTCCCGCCCTATAACTTTTATTCATTGGTTCTAGTTCTGTTCTTTAAGAACCATCAGAGGGGGCGGAGCCAACATGGTGGAGGAAAGACATTAAACATACAGAGCTCCTGACACAATTACCTCAAAAACAGTAATAAAACAACCCCTGGAGCTGCAAAATCCACAAAAGACATGCTGAGATTATTTTCCATGCAAAGACAGATTAAAGGGGGCTGTGCTGGGCTACAAGTAGAGTCCAACACCATGATCACATTGACACATACCTCAGGTACACTGTGCCAGAGGAAATTACCCCTGAGCCTCTGAATCAGCTGTTTCTTGGAAAAATAGCTGACCTAGAAAATAGATCCAGGAGAAATAATTTGAAAATCATTGGACTACCTGAAAACCATGACTAAAATAAGAGTTTTGACAGCATCTTCCAAGAGATTGTCAGGGAAAATTGCCCTGATCTTCTAGAAGCAGAAGGTAAAATAGAAATTGAAAGAATCCACCTTTCACCTCCTGAAAGAGATCCCAAAAGGAAAACCTCCAGGAATATTATAGCCAAATTCCAGATCTCCCAGGTCAAGGAGGAAATATTGCAAGCAGCTAGAAAAAAGGAATTCAAATACTGTGGCACTACAATAAGGATAAAACAAGGTCTAGCAGCATCTACATTAAAGGACCAGAGGGCATGGAATATGATATTCCAGAGGGCAAAGGAACTAGGACAACAGCCAAGAATCACATACCCAGCAAGACTGAGTATAATCTTTCATAGGAAAAAATGGGACTTCAATGAAAAAGAGGACTTTCAGGCATTTGTGATGAAAAGACCTGAATTGAATAGAAAATTTGACTTTCAAATACAAGACCCTAGAGAAGCATAAAAAGGTAAACAGGAAAAAGAAATCATGAGGGATATTAAAAGATTAAACTGTTTACATTCCTACATGGGAAGACAATATTTCAAACTCAGAAGAACTTTCTTAGTATTAGGATAGCTGAAAGGAATACACTTAGAGGACACAGGTCTGAACTGAACATGAAAGGATGATATCTGTAAAGACTTTTTTTTTTGTTTATCCTTGTTCTTTGTGGGGCAGGCAAGGTGTGGGGTCTTATGTCTGGGGCCGGATTTGGACTTGGGGCCTCCTGGTTCCAGGGCTGGTGCTTTGTCCACTGTGCCACCTAGCTAGATGATGACATCTTTAAAATAGGGTTGAGGGGTAGGAGGAATGCACTGGGGGAGGGTGAAGGTGAGAGGTGAACTGGGGAGAGGTAGCTCACATGAAGGAAACAAGAAATAAGCTTATGGATGGGAGGGGAAGAGGTGGAAGGAGTGGGGGAGTGACTGAACCTTAATATGACCAGAATTGACTCAAAGAGGGAATAACATACATACTCAAGTGGGTATAGTAACATATTTTTGCCCTGAGGGAAAGTGTGAGGTGAAGGAAATAAGGGGGGAAAGGGAGAAGAGAGGAAGGAGGGAAGGGCAGATTGGGAGAGGGAGCAGTAAAAAGCAAAACACTTTTGAGGAAGTTGAAGATGTTCTGCATAACTGCGCATGTATGACATATTGAATTGCTTGATTTCATAGGGAGGATTGAGGAGGGGGGGAAAAAGAAAAATTTAGAACACAGAATTAGCTCAAAGACCTTAATCTCATCAGAGTGGGCTCAAGGAGGGAATAACATTCACACCCATATGGGAGTAGTAATCTATTTAACCCTACAGGAAAGTAGGAAGGGACAAAGATAAGTAGGGAAGGATGAAAGAAGGGAGGGCAGAGCAGGGGAGGGGGCAGTCAGAAGTAAAACACTTTTAATGAGGAATAGGGTAAAAGAAGATAGAAAATAGAGTAAATATCATGGGAAGGGAATAGGATGGAGGGAAATAGTTCTGATGATTGAGTATAAGGGCAAAATGTATGGTTCCTACTCTGCTGGGCTTTTGTGAAGAAAATTCTTTTTCTTTTTCTTTCTTTTTTTTTTTTTTTTTGCGGGGCAATGGGGGTTAAGTGACTTGCCCAGGGTCACACAGCTAGTAAGTGTCAAGTGTCTGAGGCCGGATTTGAACTCAGGTACTCCTGAATCCAGGGCCAGTGCTTTATCCACTGCGCCACCTAGCCGCCCCAAGAAAATTCTTTTTCAAGTTTACGGTACTATATAAAAGTTATGATGAACAGGATGCTATCAGAAAAACCTGGAAAGACCTACATGAACTGAAGCCAAGTGAAATGTACTGTATACAAAATAACAGCAATAGTGTAAGATGATCTGCTGGGAAGCACGTGGTTATTTTCAGCAAGGCAATGATCCAATATAATCCTGAAGGACTTATGAAAATTGTAATCCATCTACAGAGAAAGAACTGATGGTATCTGAAAACAGATTGAAACATTTTTTTTGACAATTCCTTAATCTGAAGTTTTGTTTTTATCTGTTTTCTTTCACAATCTAGCTAATGTGGAGATGTTTTCCATGACTACTCATGTATAACTTATATTGAATTGCTTGAGTTCTTGGGGATGGGGTGTGGAAAGAGAAGGAGGAAGAGAAGTTGGAACACAAAGTTTTAAAACATTGATGTCAAAATTTTTTTTAAAAAGGAAAAAAAAAGAATAATGTGCTTAGCTAGAGACCTGCTGGAAATCATACCAATCGTATAAATTTGTTCTAAGTAAAAATCCCTTTATGTACATACAAAAAAAAAGAACCATCAGAACAAGTTTATTCCTTCTTCCCTGTAAAAATCCTTCATGTTCTGGAAGATAGCTGTAAATTACCAATGGTTAAATAGCCCCTTTTTTTTTCTTTTTTTTTTTTTTTTTGTGTGTGTGTGTGAGGCAATTGGTGTTAAGTGACTTGCCCAGGGTCACACAGCTAGTAATTGTTAAGTGTCTGAGGCCAGATTTGAACTCAGGTCCTCCTGAATCCAGGGCCGGTGCTCTATCCACTGCGCCACCTAGCTGCCCCTTAAATAGCCCTTTTAAAGGGCTATTATTATTTTTTTTATTTGTTTTGTAGTTTTGTCACTAGGCTTGTTACTGTTTTCTGGATAATCTTCAGTGTATCTTTTTTTTCTAAACTTACTTTAAAAATCCCCTCACTTTTTTTATTGAACTTAATATTTAGTCAGAGTGCAAGGATAATTACTTGCTGGATACTCTGCATTTATAAATGCAGCTCAGATTGCACGAACTCTTTGGGCCATCTTGTCACACTATTCACTAATTTTGAGTGTGCAGCACCCTAAAACCTTTAGTTCTTTTCCACATAAATCATAGTCTGGTCAGGCCTCCCTAATCCCATACTTGTGAAATTTAGTTTTTTGAATCAAAAATATGATTTCACACTTGCCCCTATTAAACTTCAATCTATTAGATTGGGTCCATCATTCTAACTTCTTGAGCTCTTTCTGATCCCAATATGTCATCCTGCGTATTGGTCATATCTCCCAATGTGATGCTATGGTCAAATCTGATAAGCATACCATTTATACTTTCATTTAAATCACTGGTCAAAATGTTGTGCAGAATTGGACCATGGACAGAATCCTGTGCTATTCCACAAGAATTAACATAAGTCAATTAATCATCATTTTGGGGGTTCAATTTGTCAACCATTTCTGAAACCTCCTCCTTACTAATTATGGTAGCATCCATATTCTCACTTCAGCATTCCTCTGGTCTGTAAGTCTAATGTAACAACTTCTGACAAAGGGTATACATGAATAACCTCCAGCCTTCCATCCTAGGGTTGATCTCACATTAATTTTTCCTCTTCCCAAACTTGGAAGAACTATAAATCATAGGTGGTTTTTGTGGTCAGTGAACCTCTGGCACAGGTTGTTCTTCTAATTACACTGTCAAAAAAGGCTTCTAAATTTTTCCTTTCCAGAATTATTTGTATTTGTGTTACCAGAACTTTGTTCTTGAAAAGTTTTAATTCTTCATAAATTGATTTCTCTCTCTCTCTCTCTCTCTCTCTCTCTCTCTCTCTCTCTCTCTCTCTCTCTTTTTTGTAGGGCAATGAGGGTTAAGTGACTTGCCCAGGGTCACACAGCTAGCAAGTGTCAAATGTCTGAGGCCAGATTTGAACTCAGGTGCTCCTGAATCCAGGGCCAGTGCTCTATCCACTGCACCACCTAGCTTCCCCCAGGCATTATAATTTAAGCAAATTCAGGCCCTGGTCCTTATTTGGATCCAAGTTATCTAGGTAATAGATATCACCTCTTGCCAAGATTACTACATCTAGGCTAATCTGGACATTCAAAGTATTTGAAACAAACCAATGTTAATTGAAAAAGGAGAATATCATGCCCTGCCACTGGATCATCCAAATCAACCACATGTTTGTCTTTGGGCCACATCCAAGTTGTACACTTTATTCTGTGCAATCATGGCCATCATCGAGGTGTTTTTCCAAAATATGACACAAGGGAAAAGAACGAAGTTGATGGGAAGAAAAGCTCTATTTTGAATATAAGTCCAGGTCATTTTTACTCAACATAGGGTGCTTCTGGCCTGAGAGCTGTTTGATCAAAGAGATCTGGAAACGGCAGCAGCAGTGAGCTAATTCACTTTGAATCATGTTTTTTTAGTCAGAAAGTCAATAAGCATTTATTAAATGCTCACTATGCGTCGGGCACTAAGCTAAGTGCTGGGGATGCAAAAGACAGTTGTCTCTTCTCAAGTTGCTCAAAGTCTAATGGGGGAGAAAACATAAAAACAACTATGGGCAAACAGGATATTAACAGGATAAATTGGAGATAGTCAACAGAGGGAAGCCACTTGCATTGAGGGGGATTGAAAAAAACCCAACAACCTCTCTATAGCAGGTGGGATTTTAGCTTTATGTGATGTTTAGTCACAGATAAGCTATATACAACACTGGAAAGAGGATTATTTCAAAGGATCATAGCTCAGTTTTGAATATGTTGGTGGGTAGCATCATAGGAAAGCAAAGTTAATATGATGTCTAGTGGCTGAATTTTACAAGCATTGACAAAGTGGGTGCCAGTTCTCCTGAAATAAGAAGGAAGGAAGGCAAAAAAAAAAGATGGAAGGAATAAAGCAAGGAAGGAAACAAGTATTTATTAAGAACCTATATGGGAGGAACTGTGTTAAGTGCTTTATAAATATCTTTATAAATATCTCATTTGATCTGCATACCAACCCAAGGAAGTAAGTAAAATGGAATCTTTAGGATAAATCCCTTTATTTTGGTCACATTAAAAATGTCCATAGCTTGTGCATAATTACCCCCGAATTATCTAGAGGATTCATCAGGTTTGATTATAGATGCATAATGAACTTAGGCAATTTGTGTGTATTAGGGGGGGATGAATTCTATATGAAGTCTCACAACTTATTCATGTACCATTTGCTTTCATTCCTTCTTCATAATAAGCTAATTAGTTAAATTATTTGTGCTTGTACAAGGTCTTGAAACACACTTTACACATGATTAGACCGTGGAACCCAATAAATGTGAAGTTATGGAGATGACTCCATGTGATGGAAGGTTTGTGAAGCCATAGTTCTTCAATTTTGGTTAGGGTAGTAAGTGACAATTACTTTCTTGCTGATACTCCCATGAAACTAAGGGAGGTTACTGAATAGAGATCCCCAAGGGCTCACTTATCAAGGCACTGTGCCAACTGTGGGCAGATAACAATGATGGTTGTCTATGTTGTCCTACGCAGAAGTGAAAAGGTCAAGAGTTTCTGGGCAAGATATTAATGGGCATATTTCACCTCTGTTTATAACATCATAGAATTTAAAGCCAGAAGAGTAGTAGATAGAAGAGTTAACTCTGACCCAGAAAGACCTGTGTTCAAATCCCACCCTTGAAACTTGCTACCTGTGTGAATATGGGCAAATCACTCCACTTCTTTTTCCTTCAGTTTCCTCAATGTAAAATGAGCAAAGTGATACTTGTCACATTTTCCTCATGGCTTTTTTTCTTTCTTCAAGGAAAGTGCTTTGTAAACCTTAATACTTTATGTGAATATGAGTTAGGATCTTAGCTTTAGTTTGGAAGGGGCCTTAGATGCCATTTAGTCCAATTTCCTTATTTTGTAGGAAACTGAGGCCTGGAAAGCAGCGGTGACTTCCAAATGTACACAAGTAACATAACGATTATCCTACACTCAATGTGATCCAGGGTTTTGAGACTTTCAAAGTGACTTTCTAAAGGGCAGTTAGGTGGCAATAGTGCTTAGAGTGCCTGCCCTGGGGTTAAAAAGACCTGAGTTCAAATCCAGCCTCAGACACTTACTAGTTGTGTGACCCTGGCAAGTCACATTACCCTGTTTGCCTTAGTTTCCTCATCTGTAAAATGAGGGAATGGGTCATAGGGTCCCCTCCATCTTTCTAACATCCTATTCCTTCCTTTGCAGTCTTCTTAACCATTATTCCCTTCCACTCACTCTATGGTCCAGCCATACTGGCCTATATGCTACTCTGCACAAATGGTGCGCCATTTCTCATCTTGGTGCATTGATACTGGCTCTTCCCTATGCCTGGAATGATCTCTCTCCTTACCCTCTGCCTTTCAGAATCCTTGGCATCAAGACTTCCCTAAATGCCCTTCTTCCCTAGATGACCTTATATCCATTTTATTTACATGCTATATCTACTTAGTTATGCACACATTGCCTCCTGCATTAGAATGTCATTTCCTTAAGTGGCTGTTTTACCTTTGTATCATTGCAGACACAAAATGAACACTTGTTGGCTGAGTGTGGACCACCTTACTTTGGGGAGAGATTTCATGTGCCAGATATCTCACCTGTTCCCACTTGCCACGATGAAAAGAATCTGCCTACAGTTAATGGATAGAAGGATGTTTCACTGGCCAAAATCCCAGCTCCCCTTTACTCAGCATAGAGAACTTCTGCCCTGACAGCTGTCAGAATAAGGAATTTTAGAAATAGCAGTTTGCATGCCCATGCCAATGGGGTAGTTATTCCAAATGGAATATTTCAATTAGATGAGCATTACATATAACCTGCATGTAGCATGGGGCGGTGGGAAGAACACTAGATTAGGGGTTGAGACCTTCTAGTCCTTCGCTAGTCATGTGAAATGACCATATTTTCTGTGCCAGTTTCCTTATTCATGAGTGAGTAGGATAATTATGATAGCGAACATTGAGATACTTTAAGGTTTGTGAAGTATTTTGCCCATATTATCTCATTTGATCCTCAAAACAACCCTGGGCTATAGGTGCTATTTTCATCACTCCCATTTCACAGATGAGGAAACTGAGGCTGACAGATTTGCCCAAAGTCATATGCAGCTAGTAAATGAGACAGATTTGAACTTAGACCTTCCTGATTCCATCTTCCTAACTCCCAAGCCGAGGACTCTATCCACGATGTCATTAACCTGCATCCTAGAGATGTGGGGAAGAGCACATGAAATGATGACTGTAACAGTGCCTTGAAAAGTGTGAAACACCATGTGAAAGCAAGACAACATATGCTAGAAACAAAACCCCAGATGCTGGTGTACTGTAAGCACGAATATGAGAACAAATGAGCCCACAGATCACTTGGCAGACTCTCATGAACCCCAGAATAAGCTAGAACACACGAATACTGTAGGGTGGAGGAAGAGCGCAACTATGCTCTGGCAACACCCCAAGGGAGAGCAAAGAAGAGACTATGTGACTAATGAGGAGATGGGGGAAATGGTTGGTTAGAAGATGGAGGATTAGATCCTCACTTGCCTCTGGATGTTAAATTGATATGACTTCATGGAGCTTACAAGATGGTTGATGGACGTAGAGAACAGAACTTTGAAATATACACAGGTAAGGAATAGTGTGGATTTTATCCCAACTTCTAGTAGCAATAGCACCTGTCTCAAACATCTTCTCCCTTCTTTTCATTCATACCCTTGTATCCTATATTTACAGAGATAGTCCAACCTCTCACTTCACTGAAAAGACAGAAGGTATCTGGTAAGAATTTCCTTAACTTTCCCTTTCCAATCATTACTCACCCTCTTTTCCAATCACAGAAAAAGAGATATCCCTGGCAGCTAGGTGGCACAGTTGATAAAGCACCGGCCCTGGATTCAGGAGGACCTGAGTTCAAGTCTGACCTCAGACACTTGACACTAGCTGTGTGACTCTGGGCAAGTCACTTAACCCTCATTGCCCTGCAAAGAGAGAGAGAGAGAGAGAGAGAGAGAGAGAGAGAGAGAGAGAGAGAGAGAGAGAGAGAGAGAGATCCCTAATTACCCAAGGATGATTCCCCCCCCCCCCCCCACTTACACTGTAGATCTCATTCCTTCCTTTCTCCTGCATGACCTTATTCTGGTAGTTATCCCCTGTCTTTCTTGCACTGTTGACCTCTTTCTCACCACTAGTTCTTTCCCTCCTGCCTACCAGCATTCTCAGAGATCTCCAATCTCAGAAAAATGCCTTCCCTTGATCTTTTTACACTAGCTAGCTATCATTCCATCTCTCTCCCTCCATTCACTGTGAAATTTCTTGAAGTTTTCTGTACTTAATGCCTCATTACCTACTCTCTTTCCTTGTAATTGGTCTCCTGCCTCCATTACTCTACTAAAACTGCTCTCTTGAAGGTCACCAATGACCTAATTGCTAAGTCTAATAGTTGCTTCTTTCAGTCCTCATTCTCCTTGTCTTCTCTTTAGCTTTTGACACTGTTGTCCACCTTGACTATAAGATATTTTCTAATCTTCTGGCTCTTGAGACACCAAGAGCGGCATCAAATAAGGCAGCAGAAAGTGCTAAGAATTACATGGTTCTTAGACTCTACAAACATTAATTTGACTATTGTTACTCTTAATATGTGATCTTTGCCCTCCCCTCAAACCAAGGAGTTGACACTCTCTTAGGGGGACTCAATCACATCAGAATGGCTATTTTTGATGTAATTAAAACCAGAAGAAATGTAAAACCAGAAAAAAGATGGGCTAGTCATGGGGGTAAGGTTAAGAGAAGGTGTCCAGCATGCTGGGAAGATTGAGTAACACTTAGGGAATGCCATTCATATTGTGGATAAATCTTGAGACATAGTGATTTGCACTAAAGGAACTTCCAAATGAATGAATAAATAAGATCATATAATCATCTAAATGTCTAAACTGAGGTACTCCAATTTCTGCTAAGAATACCATGAGTACTATGACTATGACTACAACTATAACTGCTGCAGGAGGTAACCAAGACTTCTAGACACCCTGAGCTGAAAGGGACTTCTGATCAACTCACCCATAAGGTTTACCCTATTTGAGAAGATCTTCGGTGGGGGAACTCACTGCAAGCAATTTTCATGAGATGAAAAGCTAATGCTATCCTTTTCTTGAGGGAGCAGAACTGTAATGAGGAATTATTTCATGTTGGACAAAAAGAGTTTGGAGGCAGGGGGAGCAGTGGTGGAAGGATGGATTACAGTTCAATTTGGGGTGAGAAGAAGAGACTCCAATATCTCTTTGGAGGCTGGGGCTATGGCCACCATTGTGAAGAGACCCCATGAGTGGTGGTGGCTAGAGGTGGTTGTGGTCTAGAGTAGTATGGGCCAGCAGAGAATGGTCAGGTGAGGGATGAGGCCAGTGGTCACTCTGAGGAGGAAGAGGCATGCTATCCCCTTGCCATGGAAGTAAGCCTTCTAGCAAATGAAGAGTGCCTTCCAAGGAGGAAGGGTGCCCATTCTACACTTCAGGTCATATTGGTACCTTGGGGCAAAACCAGTTTGCTAGTTATGATTCTGTCAGGTAAATGTGCCCCTCACAGTCTATCTGGCAACAGATAGAATCCAGGGGCTTTTCCTTTTTGCTGCTGACTAGGAAAAGCTCTACCTGGAGCTGAGGCACCATGATACTGCCACACTCCTTGGGCATGGGCCACATAGACTCAAACCACATATAGCTCAGAGCCACTTTTTCCTTTCTCTTCTAAGCTATTTACAGTAAGCTTTTATTTTCTCCCTTTAAATGGTCTCATCTCTTTAAAGGTGCTATTTTCCTCCTCTACTTGGACACTGACGTGGTCCTGACAGGTGGCAGACCAGAGGTCTGTAGAGGTTCAATGGCAGATGTTCACCCATCATCTCTTTAAAGCAAAAAAAACCCAAACAAGAAGGGCCCCAGTGGATTTGAATTTAGAATAGGAGACAACACTGAGAGGTATTCCCAGACCTCAGGCTGGACAAAGGCTTCCTGCTCTAGGCGTGTAGACAGTCCTGCCAGAGACAGGTGGCGGAAGCACATCTGTCTGCCTATTTGGATGGGTGGCAGGTGATTTGGCAGCCATAGTAAAGATTTGTGAAAGGGAGAGAGAAAGGTAGGGGGGGGAAGAGGATTAGTCATTTTAGGCAGGATAATTTTTCCTTGTGTCAAATCCTCATCCAGGCGAGCTTTTGCCTTTGCTTGCTTTTATCTGAAAAATAATATGAGCAGGATCTCTCAAAATTGGGTCACCAGCTTGCAAAGGCAGGGACCTGCCAAGGTGGTAACTACTTGAATTCATGTCGGGTTTACATAGCCACGTCCTCTGACAAAAGCCTTCTTTGTTTCCCTGAAAACTCTGACTTGCTGAAGCTTTCACGCCTGCCTCTCTTCTCCTCTTCCCTCCTGCCCTCCCCTCAAACCATTGAATTTGGAAGGTTAAAATCATTTCACTTGTCAAGTCAAAAGCTATTCTCCCTCCTCTTCATGTTGTTTTACTTCCTACCAAGGGAAGGAAGCAACTGTGTTATCACTTCTCAGACTTGAAGCCACTTTGTGGAGGGGGCGGATCTGCAATTTTCAAAACATAATTGTCATTTTCGAGCTAGGAGTGCCAGTCTGCCTGGAGGACATCTTATTAAGGCTGCACCCTATCCAGCAGAGCCCGCTGCAAAGAGGTGTGGGCTGGGAATCAGGCCACCTGGGTTCTCATCCTGGACTCATTACTGATTACTCTGACTATGTTAAAGTCATTTGACCACTCTGGGCTTGGGTTTCTTTAGCTACAAATCAAGACTAACGAGCTCCATCCCACCAGTTTATTAAAAAAAGTTAAGAACAATCTTTCACCTTTGACTGGATTTCTAAGGCTGGAATGGAGAGAGGAGAGGGACATTGTGATATAGTACAAAGAAGAAATATGGCAGAGTGGGAAAAGCCCCGGAGACCCAGGAGTCAGGAGCTTTAAATCAGACTCCTACCGTGGACATTAGTGAGAAGCAGAGTGATGCAGAGGGAAGCGATTTGGAGCAAACCATTTAATTTCTCTGGGTCTCAGTTACCTTATCTGTAAAATAAAGGAGTTGAATTAGGTGATCTCTGAAATCCCTTATATATCTAAATCTGTGATCCTAGCTGTGTGACTTTGGGAAAATAATTTAATTTCTTTGAGCCTCATTGTTCTCATCCTTAAAATTAAAATGGATTTAATAATATGTGTACTGCCTATCTCATAGAGTCAAGTCACTTAACTCCATTTGCCTCAGTTTCTTCATCTACAAAATGAGGATCATAATAGCATCTATCTCCCAGGGTTGTGAGGATCAAACAAGATAATTCAAGAAGGAAATAACAAATCACTCCATTATCTTTGCTAAGCAAACGCCAAATGGGTTCACAAAGAGCTAGACTGACTGAACGACAAATAAGTGTTGGAGATAAGAATAAAAATGCCCCAAAGTCCTTGCCTTGAAGTGGCTTACATTCTAATAGGACAAGACAACACATATGGGGGATTGGGTACCAGAAAGGGGTGTTTTGTTCAGAAAAGGCATATCAAGAGACAGAAAGAAGGGTATGAAGGTGACTTAGGAGTAGGAGTGTGTGGGTTACTTATGGTGAATGCTTGCTCATCAGAAACCCAAGGGCCCCAGGTGGAGCTAGAATACCTGGCCTAGGGTAATCAAGGAGCCCAAACATGGTGCACTGTAGTGTGGGGAGGAGTCGTGATACCTGTGATTCTAGCCTTCCTGTTTGGAGGTGACTCAAGGACTTATTTTCCTGTTTTCCTGATGCACTGATATCTCAGTGGGGCAGGGTCGACACCTATTTCCTTCCTTTAGCCTAATGCTCCCCTTAAGGTAATATCTGATTTGTGATGAGAACCTGATTAAACAACATAAAGTATTTAACCTATTGATCTTTTATACCT
This sequence comes from Dromiciops gliroides, assembly GCF_019393635.1. Taxonomy (NCBI): domain Eukaryota; kingdom Metazoa; phylum Chordata; class Mammalia; order Microbiotheria; family Microbiotheriidae; genus Dromiciops; species Dromiciops gliroides. The sequence continues at coordinate 503,090,843 of NC_057863.1, read as the reverse complement.
CACCGGCCATACATTCCTATATAGACTTTAATTACTAACAGGGAAGTTTTACAGAAAGGAATTTACATCTTGTTAGGATTGTTTCTCTCTAGGCACCTATATCTGCAGAACCTCCTTCCTGTCCCCTCTGGGTTAGGGCCTTTCTTCCTTTTTCCTTCCTTTGGCAGAGCCCCATTCATTTTGCATGAAGGGATTTGGATAATCCAAGAGCATGAGCACTTCTTATGTGAATAAACCCCCTTTATATGCTTATGATTCCTCATGCATACTTTAGAAGAACAATGAAGACATCATTAATTGGCTTTGCTACTTTGCCTAGCCTGATCTTTGGAGCTGTGAAGGTGTCCAAAGTGACGGCCCCTATTTTAGGTACCTGGTTAGTGAGGCTGACCCCTGGTCAGAAATGAACCTCCTTTCCCATAGAGAATAGGCCAGCAGATTTCTTACCACAGCTCCCAAAGGAAACCATTTATGATGGCCAATTAGCTGGCTAATTGCTCTCATCTGAACCTCCTCTTAGAAAACCAAATTCCTCCTTTTGCCTGCAAGGACAGAGAGGAGAATATTTAACTCTAATAGATTGACTTATATGCTGCCTTTCCTTAAAAGATTGGAGCTTGGCACATGTCAGATCTGGGTTTGTTAGTTCGTTTTTCTATTTTATAAATCACAGAATCTCAGAATTGGAAGGGATAGCAGAGGTCATCTAGTCCAACTTGTACCTGAGTAAGAATCCATTCTGCAATATTCCAGATAAGGAGTCTCCAGACTCTCCTTGGAGACCTTTGGCCATTTGTCATTTGGATGCTTCTAGTTGTTAAGAATCATCTCTTATCTTGAACTAAAATTTGCTTCAGTGACTTCTATGCATTCATTGCTCCTAGTTTTGCCCTTGGGGGCAATCCAACCCAATCCAACCCAATCTGGCAACTTTATTAACTGCTTTCAATGTATAAAACTCGGTGTTAGATGTTGGAGATACAAATAAACAAGGAAAAACAACAACAGTGGTTTAGGTCTCCCAGAGCCCATCCAGGTTTAGGTTAGATAGAGGTCACCAACTCTACCCCTTCAACTGAGACAGAAGATCATCTACCCCACTCTTGCAACCTAAGATCCTCTGGGTCTTACTATTCTACCCTTCCTCTTCACCCTAAAGACTCCTGGCACTATCATCTGACCGCCTGAAGTAATCTGAGGACCTTAGCACCTGGCCATTTGCCTTGGTGCTGAACCCTTAAGAGTTCTAGGTTTTCCCATTTGCCCTACAGCTAAATGTTCTTTTATATGTTGTCTCCCTCAATTAGAGTATGAACTCCTTGAGAGTAGGAAGTGTTCTGTTTCTTTTATTTACATCCTCAGTACTTAGTACAACTTTTGGAACATAGTGTTTACTAAATGCTTTTTCATTCATTCATTCATTCATTCATTCATTCATTCATTCATTCATTCTTTTAAGGGTACTTAATTCTTCTCTTTTTCATATTAGCTATCCCATTTCCTTCAGCTGTCCTTACATAATCTTTTTTCAGTCTTCTCACTATTCTAATGGGTTAATATGGACATTTTTACATAAGAATCTACTGAAATACCTATGCTGGAGAAATTAAGGTCCAAGAGAAATTAAGGGACTTCAGAATCCCTCTGAGAGAGGGAATGCATCTCTCCAGTTGACCCTAAAGGTCAATTGGGCAAATGGCTTGTGGGGAGAGCTGTACTTTTGGGGGAACTTTTCAGGAGAGGGAATAACAGTGACCTAAGCTCCCTGAAAACTCTGCCTGGTGGCTTGCCATCCCTAAGCATCTGCTCAGTCTTCTTAGTAGAATTGATCCTACCCCACTTTTTTCACTGTCAAATGGGTGTACCATGTCAGTTATATATGGGATAAAATAGAGAATCATGGGGAAATTGAGGCTCTGAAAAGTACTAAGTTTCATCTTTCTTCAAAATTTCAGACAGAAGGAAGACCAAGAATAATGCCCCCGATTCACTTAATTGTGTTCTTCTTTACTTCTACCTATTCCTTAGTCCCTTAAGTAAAAGGTATCTTTTGATGACCTGTAGGTAGCCTTAAAGAGACAGTAGGTCTTGAACTTGTGCTGCAGATATTCTACAAGAGCACCAGATAAACTCCAAAGACCATCACAGGTTGGATATGGAGGGTCAGGGGTACCAGTAATCTGAGCACCATTTGACCTTCCCAATCATTGATCTATGTTCTCCCTGAAAGGACATTCACTATCTTTACTAGTGTGACCACCAGCTACTCATAATCTCTCTGAGCTTCAATGTCTTCATTTATAAAAGGAAGATAGTATTTGTTCAACCAGGTTGTTGAAAGGACAGAGCTTTGTCAACCTTGAAGTGCTGTACAAATGTGAGTGATTATTATTATTATCTCAAGAGATGAATTCCCTTTTATTTAGGGATGAGGCATTACTTATAGCCAGTTCTTGATTAGCCAACTCACTGTAGTGGTCAGGACACTAAGAGTTAAAAAAAAACGCCTGCTTTTGAGTCTACATTTTGTTCCTTACTGCCTGTGTGATCTTGTGCAAGTCACAAACTCTGAGCGTCAGTTCACTCATTTGGAAAAGGGGTATAATAATTTCCCTTCCTATCTTATTTCCCTCATAGGGTTATTATGAAGATCAAATATATGCAAAAGGACTTTGTAAATTTTAAATAGGTTATACAAATGTAAACCCATATCATTATTATTACAGTGGAGAGCAATGGTGTATGTAACCCCAAATACCAGACTATCAAAAATTCCTCACTGTTTTGCTTTGGCATGCATTCTATGAGGTTTTAAGGTTATTTCATGAGTTGTTTTCCCCACAAAAAGCAGCAGATTTGCCTGTGTAATTATATATTAGGTTTTTTTGTCCATTTAGCTAACATCTGTTAGGCAATGTGAGAAGGCAATCTAAAAACGTGCTGTGGAAATCCCTATGGGGTTAAAAACATCCTGTGGATACTATACAAATAGCCAATGACCCACCTGTTTAGACATTAGGAACTTTTTTTCAGTTTGATCTAGTGGAAAGGGCACTGGTTTTGGGGTCCAAGGATCTGGGTTCAAATCCTGGTACTTTGTACTTGTGTGACCTTGAGTCAGGCATTATATTAGTTCTCTTTGTCTCAGTTTCCTCATCTGTAAAATAAAGGAATTGGACTTGATGGCCTCTAATGTTCTTTCTAGCTCTAAATTTATGAACATATGAATGTTCAAGTCATTGAAAAAATTGTCAGCAGCACAGGCCCAAGGATCCTTGGAATCCCTCCACTAGTACAAGTTGGCATGTATCTATTAGGGTCTACTTTTTGGGTCTTGATAAAATAAAAATAGCTAACATTTACATAGTGCTTTAAAGTTTTCAAAACATATATCATCTCATTTGAGCCTCACAATAATCCTGTAATATATATGCTATTATTGTCCCCATTTACAGTTGAGGAAACTGAGAGTAAGTGACTTACCCAGGGATCACTCAATTAGTGTCTGAAGTAGGATTTGAACTCATGTCTTTCTGATACAAAGTCTGGCTTTCTATCCATTATTGTTGTTGTTCAGTTGTTTTAGTTGTGTTCCACTTTTCATGACCATCATCCACTATACTGTCTTAAATTTACCTAACTATGCCATCTGTAATCTAGTCATCAGTGTCCAGCTGACCCAGTGGGCAACAGAATAAAATATAATTGGGAAATATTTAACAAAATAAATAAAAATACAATGAAACATAGATAATGTTAATTTGTCATTATCTAAGACACTATGCACTAAGTTACACATAGGGATCCTTATGTCAAGTTTAGTGGCCTCTATTTCTATGTGAGTTTCACACCACAACAGTTCTAGCTTATCCATAAAGGCAGTATGAGTGATGCTGTCAAATTCTTTGCAGAAATCTAAGTGTACTTTGTAATCCCCTGACCTATCAAACTAGTAACCCTGTTCAAAACAAGGAAATGAAGTTAGTCTTCCATGACCTGCTCTTGATGAGGTTAGGTTGACTTAGTGACCTAGCATAATGAATAGGCATGGCTTTGCAGTTCCCCTTGGCTGGTGAGTGAATAAAGCCGTAGAATGATAAGGCTTGGTAAGTAAAGAATGAATAATAATGATTACTTTTATGTAATAGCCAGAACTTATGTAGCGCTTTGAGGTTTGCAAAATGCTTTACAAATACTATCTCATTTGTACCTCCCAACAACCTTTGAAGATAGGTGATATTATTACAAATGAGGAAACGAAGATGGGTAGGTGACTTGCCCAGAGTTACACAAACAGTGTTTGAGGGAGGATTTGAACTCAGGTCCTCTTGACTCCAAGCCCTGTGCCCTATCCCCTGAACCATCTGTCTGTCTCCACAAAGAATAGGGTTCAGTTTTTCCAGACTTCTAGCTAAAGTAATAGGTGAGAGGTGAAGGAGTAGGAAGGAAGCAGAAGTTTGGCCAAGTACCTAAGGGTGCCCAAGAATGTCCTTGGCCTTGAAATGGAACAGCTTGGGGATGGAAGAGAAGAGTCAAGATAAACTTAAAGGTAGAAAAGAGAGATGTTTTCATACAAACTACCAACCCAGCCCCATGTGTCAGCAGGAGCTTTCCTAGAATGTGAAATAGTGAAAAAAGAAGATTCCGAAGTCCCTAACCCAAAAGCCCACAGTTGTGACTGCTTCCTAAGCAGTCGGACACTTGGGATGTTGTTGTCTTTTTTATGAGAAAAGCTCCAGGAAGCAGTTGTTGTTGTTCAGTCATTTCAGTTGTGTCCAAGTCTTTGTGACCCCATTTGGGGTTTACTTGGCAAAGATACTGGAGTGGTTTGCCATTTCCTTCTCCAGCTCATTTTATAGATGAGGAACTGAGGCCAACAGAACAGAGACTCTATTTTTTTTTTTTGGTGAGGCAATTGGGGTTAAGTGACTTACCCAGGGTCACACAGCAAGCATGTGTCAAATGTCTGAGGCAGGATTTGAACTCAGGTCCTCCTGAATCTAGGGCCAGTGCTCTATCCACTGCGCCACCTAGCTGCCCCCAGAGACTCTATATTTAAGGATTAGTGGCACCTGGAAAAACATTATGCCTCATGAGGGTCCCTCATGAAGTCTGTTTGGTCTAGAAAAGTCTGTCATGGGAGAGAAGACATTATTGCCATATGACATGAACAACATATCACTGACCATTTGCAGCAAGAGGGGCATGTGAGATAGATTGGAGCTCAACATTCCCAAGACCTCATGCTTTGCCCCGACCTAGTGATTCAGCATTGGGCATCTTGGAGGAGATGACTGATGGGGATGGCATGTCTTTTCTAATAACAGGAGAACCTATATCTGGAGGCTCCTTTTATAGGTGGGCTTATCTATAGTTGTGGGGACCTTTTCAGGAGAGGGTCCTTGTCCACTTGGATGATTTTCTCAGACCTAATCCTCGGCCTAGTCCAAACCAGAGGGGTCAATGGATGGTGATAGTTAACATTGTTCTGTGACCGATGGGACTCTAGGGCATCTATGATGGGCAGTGTGAACCAGGGCTTCCTTTAAACTCTGGGCCAGTTTGCAAGGCTGAGAATCCAACATCTTCTTGGGAAATGCACTCTTTCTTTAGCATATTAGGCTAGGAAATAGAAGGTTAAGCAGTGGGGAGGGAGTGGAGGAAAAATAAAGAGAAGAAATAGAAGGGCAAGGTAACAAGCATTTATTAATCACCTACTGTGTGCTGAGCACTGTGCCGAGAACCTTTACAGATTTCGTCTCATTTGATTTTCATGACAATCCTGGGAGGTGTGTGCTATTATGACTCCCATTTTACAGATGAGGAAACTGAGGCAGACGGAGGTTAAGTGACTCAGGGCCACAGAGCTAGTTTCAGGTTAGATTTGAACTCGGGTCTTCCTGCCTCTTGGCCCAGTGCTCTGTGGATTGTGGCACATAGAAACTTCTGTAAGGCATGTTAGAGAAATGAAGAGACAAGAGAGACTACTTGAGAAGATATTGAATATTTTTGATTTTCCACTAAGGATTCCCTATTTCCTGAGTCTGAGCGGGAAAAGTTGTTCTCAGACTTGCAGCCTTAAATCTGTATATAGTTTCTTGGTCCCCTGGTATTCCATTCATATGCTGCAGAGGAAGAAGAGACAGATCAAAAGGAACACACGCATCTGTGATGAAGATACCATTAACAGCGAGGGGGTAAGTGACCAACAAGCATTTATCTTTGGGAAATCTCCTGATTGACTATCAAAGAGAATATAAGTACCTTGGAGAACATTAGAGGCTCAGGAAACTCCATCTCTAACTTCAAAGCCAGCCCTTGTTTGAGATAAGTAGTGAAGAGAGCTGGGCTGAGAAAAATAGGAAATGACCCAGTTTATCACCTCACCCTGGAATTGCTTTTCTGCTCCTGCTTCTTTGACTTCCTTAAGTGAAGGGCTAATTTGGCTTCCAAGTTATTTCTTTGCACTCTCTCCTCCACCCTAACCCCAAGTCTGCAGCTGAAGTTCCAAATAATATGGCAAACCTCATTTGTATAGCTCAGAATAATAAAAGCAGCTTGTCTTTATACAATACTTTAAGGTTATGAAACACTTCCTTTACAAAAGTCCTATGAGTTAAGGATGGAAAGGATTATTATCCCCATTTGACAGGTGATTGCTCCTCGTATGCCCACTGGTGATAAAGAGACATAAACTGACTAGGGCCCCTACCCTCAAGAAGGCCTCCTCAATGGGGCTGGGCAGAAGGGCTGAGGACAAATACTTTGGTAATTCAATATAAATACAAGTAATGGGGTGGGTGAGCAAGCAGCACTAACAACTGGGGGAGAAATAAGGAAAGGCCTCTCCACAGAGGGAGGGGATGGAATGTCAGGCATGGGGGTATCCCTCGCACTTTATAGATGAGGAAATGGGGGGCATTGAGAGGTTAAATGATTTGCTCAGGGTCACACAGTAAATAAATGTTGAGGTTAGAACTTCAGCCAAGGTGTGATTACAATACAGGCTCTTTTTCTATTGAATCTGATTGCCTTTTTTTTTTTTCTTCTTTTTGTTTTTTGATCAGGCAATTGGAGTTAAGTGACTTGCCCAGGGTCACACAGCTAGTAAGTGTCAAGTGTCTGAGGCCGGATTTGAACTCAGATCCTCCTGAATCCAGGGCCGGTGCTCTATCCACTGCGCCACCTAGCTGCCCCTGATTGCCTTTTGAGAATGAGATGCCATTTGTTATTCCTGGTTCTTTGGTCTTCCCACTTCTTTTTAGAAACGGTTCTGTCATTTACCAGCTGTGTGATTGGCAAATCCCTTCACCTCTTTGGGCCTCATATCCCTCATGTATGGTGGTGATGGTGGGGGGTTGGATTAAATGATCTCTAAGTTTCCTGACACCTGCGTAGTTCTATGACAAATCGGGAAAAGAGCAGCTTCCTGATAGTACACTGAGAAGAAAAATGTCAAGAGTGGGCCCATCTCTGAGTGAGTTATCAGGACAGGGGGATGGCCTCGGGGGGAAAGAGGCCATGACATAGCTGGTTTGTTTTAATGCCACAGGGACACAGACTTCTTTTCTCATACACCTCCTGGTTCTCCCCAGGGAGGGAGTAGCTGGTTTTCCACTGTGAGGCAAAGGATGGATATGCTTGTTACAATTACATTGTCTTTTGGGAGCACATGTGTTGCATCTTGGGAAGCTCAGTGAGCAGCAGCTGACTGCTGCTTAGACAGCACCCCTGGGAAGTGGCAGGGACCGCCTTTCCTGATGCGTTACAGTGGGAGAAACCAAGGCAATGAAATAAGGAGTGACAACATCTAGGAGGGAGGGCCTTGGCTTTTTCCAATATTTGAGCATCCAACGAGGGGCATTCCCGTGTTTCGTCTAGATCTCTCTAGCAGATTTTCTTCAGACCTCAGAACAGGAAAGCCTACAGGAAGAGGGAAGGGAGGACCAGCTTTTCTAGAACCCAGGGCTGAATATACGGGCTTATAAAACCATAGTTTTAAAGCTGGAATGGAAATCATTTAATCCAAAGAGGTCTTAACCTGCTTTTTGTGTCCTGGACCCCATTTGTCAGTCTGGCAAAGCCTATGGACCCCTTCTTAGAAGAATGTTTATAAATGCATAAGCTATACAGGATTACAAAGGAAACTATTTCTATTGAAATATCATTATCAAAGTATTTTTTTTTAAAGTTCCCGGATTCCAGGTTAAGAACCCTTGCATGTAGTCCAATCACTTCATTTTACAGATGAGGAAGATGAGACCAAGAGAGAGGTCAGATGCCACAGATACATCCATGGCAAAGGCAGTGCTTGGACCTAGAAACTATATCCCACCCTGGTGTGTTTTTCCATTTTACTGCCCTCCCCAAATTGAAGGAAGAGTCTCCTACTTCCTGTATCTCTCCATCCGCTTCTGGAAAAGGCTGAGTGTCAGGCTGGGCATGGGGAAAAGGCCCTGCCATGGTTTCTGGGAATTTGACTCCAAGATGCTATGCAAATTTCACTTGGGGTGTGTGTGTGTGTGTGTGTGTGTGTGTGTGTGTGTGTGTGTGCGTGTGCGTGTGCATACGCCCCCGGCGCTGGGGAAATTAACCAGGCTCTGTGTGTTGTGGGAATTCTGCACTGCAACCTAATCAGGGCTTAGTTTTTCATTAAAATTTCCATTAATACTGAAGCTGTTTAGGGCAAGTTGAGTCGGATATTCCTTCCCTCCCCCACCCCCACTCCATTCCTTTTGAGGTTGTGGGTTGCTGTTTGGGTCATTAGAATCTTGTCTCATTTAGCAATTTTTTCATCATTGCATAAATTACACATGGGTTGGTCTTAGTGCCCAGATAATTAGGTGGACACAGCCCCTTCATGAACCAATAAATCGAGATGATTCATATTACCAGATAAAGACAGAAGATCGGTATAGAAATAGAGTTTCAAAATATCAAGATCTTATGAATTTCTTCTATAGCAATTCAGAATTTATGATACTTTGGTCCAAAAAAGGGGCTGACAGTGACCTCTGCACCTTTGGTGAAGAAAAATAACAAAATAAGCAGCAAAAACCAGATGGGGGGGAATGGTTTTTTCTACTAAAAGAACAAACTTTTCAGGAGCCCTCAAATATTTTGGATCTATCCATTTATTTAAAGATAATTGATAAGCTAATTACAGATTGTTCTTATCTATTCATGAGAACTGGTCCCCTCAGGCAGTCTACCAGGCAAAGCTTAATTCATCTATTTTCCAAGAAGTGTCCACATAGGCAAGGAATGTAAATATTCTACATTACAAGCTTTCCCCTAGTCATTCTGAATGAGTTAGGTTTTTTTCTTTGTAATATCAGAAACATGTCAGGCATTGAAGCAGTTTCAGATATAGAGCAAGCATAATTACATAATCTGGGTGCAGAACCTCATCCACAGAGATGCCTTGTAGAGATAGTGGATAGATCCATCTCACATGTGCTATTAATTAGCTGAATGACCTTGTGCAAGTCACCTCATTGGACCTCAGTTTCTCCATCTGAAAAATGAGGGAATGAACTAGATGATTTCTACAATCCCTCCCAGATCCAAATAATTTTAAACCAGAAGGGAATTTGGAGGGTTTCATGTCCAATTTCCTTCAATTTACAGCTGAGGAAACTGAGACCCACATAAATTAAGTAGCTTGCCCAAGGTCACACAAGTAGAAAGTAGTATTGTTTGGAAATTCTGAAAAGGGAGACTCCAGGAAGACCTACTTCATAATTGTCAAGGCCCAGTCCTGCCAAGAGGTAGCACTGTGATCTTGCCTCTCTGCAAAGTCTTAACAAATCTTAACCTGCTCTGTTTTCTATTTATTTTTCAGACCCTAAGGAGTGGGTCTGCTGATGTGAAGGTGGTGGCTATCTTGACAAAGGCCACCTGATAAGATACATCTCTACAAGTCTAGATGCTTAAAAGACAGTTTCTTGTGCAGGTAGATGGCACAGTGGATAAAGCACTGGCCCTGGATTTGGGAGGACCTTAGTTCAAATCCAGCCTTAAACACTTGATACTTACTAGCTGTGTGACCCTGGGCAAGTCACTTAACCCTCATTGCCCCGCGAAGAAATTAAAAAAAAAAAGTCAGTTTCCTTTCCTGTGCCTCAGTTTTCTCATTTGTATAATGAGAGGTTTGCAACCTCTAAGGTTCCTTTTGACTCAAAAATTTAATCATCCTAAACTTTTGGGGATCATTTGTATGAGCAGGATGCTCACTTAGCCTCTTAGATCCTTTGTAATTCTACTGTTTCCCTCTGGTCCTGCTTGTAAAGAGGTTGCTTAACTCCAGTAGCTACCAAATGTTCTTTCTTTTTTTTTTCTTTTCCATTCCCTTTCCTTTCCTTTCCTTCCTATTGTTATTCAGTCATTTTCAGTTGTTTGTGACTCTTCCTGACTCCATTGGAATTTTCTTTTTTGTTTGGTTTTATTTTTGGTTTTGTGGGGCAATGAGGATTAAGTGACTTGCCCAAGCTCACAAAGATAGTAAGGGTCAAGTGTCTGAGGCCAGATTTTAACTCAGGTCCTCCTGAATCCAGGGCCTGTGCTTTATCCACTGTACCACCTAGCTGCCCTCTACCCTCTAGCTGCCCCCTCCATTGGAATTTTCTTGACAAAGATACTGCAATGTTTTGTGATTTCCTTCTCCAATTCATTTTACAGATGAGGAAACAAAGGCAAACAGGGTTAAGTGACTTGCCCAGGGTACTATAGCTAGTAAGTGTATGATGCCAGATTTGAACTCAGGAAGTCTTCCTCACTCTAGGTCTGGTGCTCTATCCACTGCACCACCTCGCTGCAAATGGGTTAGCATATAGGTATTTCTTGAGCTGGCCTGGCTATTGCAGGCCTCTTTGAGAGGGCTACCCGGTGCAAATATATATATTTGGGGCAGCTAGGCAGTGTGGTGGATAAAGCACTGACCCTGAATTCAGGAGGACCTGAGTTCAAATCCGGCCTCAGACACTAGACACTTACTAGCTGTGTGACCCTGGGCAAGTCGCTTAACCCTCATTGCCCCCAAATATATATTTTAAAATGTTATGGGCCCATAGCACCCCAGAAGTTCTCTGGGGCACATCAAAGAAACTTCTCCTTGAGAAACTAAACCAGTGGACAGACAGGCCTAGAGAGATAAGTGGAACCAGATTGGCTTGAGCTAGCTCCAGGACCCCCACCCTTCATTCTAGTCTCCCTCAACCCTGGGGCAATAAGATTAGGTGTGCCTTTGTGTCCTGAGGAGATGGCTTTAGAGCTCTTCAGCCACCCCTCACCCAACTCCTCCAGCCACCACCAGTGGGGGATGGTCCTCCGTCACTAAGGGAACTTTCCAGAGTTAGATGGTCACCCCCCCCCCCTCCATTGGTCCTCTATAAAAGTACCTGCCAGTCTCCTGATCTAGGAGATTGGTATCTCAGAGCCACTCTCTCTGTGCCATGCCTTTCTCCCCATGAGAAATCCAAGGACTTCTTTCCTGGTTTCCTTTCCCTTCCCTTCCCCTTTGCTTCCTCAGCCCCAACATAAACTATTCTAACTGCTTTTGTGTGCGAGAGGGTGTAATTCTTTAAAGAGGAATTCCTAAGGACCCCAAACCCCTAACCCCTACCCCTACCCCTACCCCAACACCCTACCCCATTCTCCCCATGACAAATATATATATATATACACACACACATATATACATATATACACATATACACTACACACACACACACACACACACACGAGTGCTACCAGGGAAAGACCCATCCAAATTTTCCCACCAAGTTCACCTGAGGTTTGGAATCCACATTACCCTATCCATATTACCCCAAACCAGATAACCCTCAGATAGCCAATCATTTCTTCAATCCCATCAGCTATGGATATAGATATGTGGGTGTATATGTGGTGTTTGAATATGTGTAAATTTCCCCGTGTGCTGTAGATATGTCTCTCCCTCTTAGAATATCAGCAGTATGAAAGAAGGGATCACAACACATGTGTCTTCCATATAGCACTGTGGCTACTTAGGAAATACTCAGCAATAATAACAAGGTATAATCTTCTCTTGATTATCTGTAAGAGGCAGGGAGGGGTAGTTTAGATAGAACATGGACATTTGTGTTCCTCAGATGAGCCCATTTGAGCTATTTAGGTCAACCTGCTTTCTCTACAGCACTGTCTTGTTCAAAGAGCACAGGACAGCAAATCAGGAGACCTGGCTGTGAGGAACAGATCTGTCACTAATTTGCTGTATGATCTGGGGGGAATCACTTTAGTTCTTTGGCCGTTGCTTTCTCAACTGGAAAAAAAAGGGGTCTGGTTTGGATGCTCACTAAGGACCCTTCTAGCCTCATTGTATGACTGTGACTCTGATTTGAACTGCTAAAAAAAGCAAGATGGACGGATTTGAGTTTCATATCCTTTTCTATTCTTTTCATCCCTCTAAGGAGGCTGAAGACACAGAAAGAGAAGACGCAGAGAACCTGAATAATCTACCAACTGGATGATAGATTGTCCCCTGAAAAAACTTGAGGGTCACCTGCTGTCAGATTTCTTTCTTGGGGAAATGGGGGAGCCAAGCAGCCCAAGGAATAGTAGGACCAGAAGAGCATTTAATATCCAGAAAGTTACAGCCAAGTTTATTGAACAATAACCCATTCTCTTCACTTAGAAAACAACGAAGAATCATTCTCGTCATTTTAGTGCCACAAAGAAACACTGTTTGTGATTTGTGCTGCCTGGTTATCAAGTCTCTTAACCAATTGAGCTTATTTTCTCCCAGCCAATATTAGCACTCTGGGCAGAACCCAACACTCTCTCCAGCTAGACTTTTTTCTTTCTTTCCTCTTTTTCCTTCTTGTTTGTATTTATCGTGAGTTCTTTCATCAGAGGAATAAAAAGAATATGTTCTCACAAGGCAAGTGGGGTGATCAATCCCCTTCTGTAGCTGGCCTATTTATTTGGGGTATGGCATTGTGTAAATATTTGCTGAATGATTTCTGGAGTGGCTGGTGTGAGGCCCTCCAACAAAGGCTTAATGGACCACCCTGAGGCACAGCTTTTGCCAACAAAAATGACTCAGAACCCTGAGGTCTTTTCCAGGGAGGTTGTTCAGGCTGGGAATGTGACAGTCCAGGGAAACCCTAGAGACCCATAAACAGCCAGGTAATTTAATTTGTCAATATCTCTGCAGTTTTCTGTCCATTCCACTTGAGGCAGAGATAACACAACATAGAGCTTGTTGTTGTTGTTGTTGTTGTTTTAAAGGGTGGGGGAAAAAACCCACACAATTCCAAAACAGTTCCACAGTGTAAGGATGAAGCATCTCAGAGCATCCCAAGCAATAACTTTGAAAGCAGAACGTTAAAAGAAAATTCAAAGCAATCAGAGAATGTGTCACTAATGAATTCAATCACAGTAAAAGTCTATTTCCATTTCTACTGCCTGGCTTCTGTTCAAACAATCTCCAGTTGCAAATGTCATTCTCAGGGCCTCACACACCTTGTTAGGTATTAAGTTGCCTGACAAAGGTTTCAGGATCAAAAATTGAAAGTCAGGAGAAGGTGGCAGGAATGGCAATAATGTGGCTTTTGACAGAAGGGTATCATTAGAGCAACTAGGTGTAGCCTACTCATTTAAGGAGTCTGGTAGAAGGGAACTGTGTAAAAACTTTAAAAGTGGTTTTTAGGGTATCTCCATGACCTCCAATCCAACATAGGGGAGGAGAGAACTAGAAGAGGGGAGGTAAAGGCTGCCCCTTTCCCCTGGAGGGTAAGGTTGAGGTAGTTTAAAAATTATACTGATAATCTGAACAAATTACAGGATTCCTCTGCAGGTAGAATCATGCCCAGCTCAGTCCAAAAGGTCTCTGTCCAGCCTGACTTGGTGACTTATGCTGGAGGTTCACTGCTCTTACCTATAGGAAATGAGGGGGTTGAAGTAGATGATCTCACTTCTAAACATTTTTATTACGATCTAAACAAGTTCTGTGTTTGTCTCTTCATAGGAAGACAGTTTCTTGATGTCCTGGGAGGAAACTTTCCTTCTTAGAGAAAGGGGGAAGTAGCAGCTTGAATTCTTAGAAGCTGTGCCCATTGCCTGCCATCTGACTAGTGTCCTGGCATGTTCAGAGGAGGTTTCACCCAGTTTGGGTATAGTACCTCAGTAGCCTTCTTAACTAGAGGTAGCTAATTGGTATAGTGAATAGAATGCTGCACCTGGAGTCAGAAGAACTGAGTTCAAATCCAGCTTCAGTGAACCCCTGCCTACCTAGTTTCTTTGTAAAATGAGGATAATAATAGCCCTTACCTCGCAGGGTTGCTGGGAAGATAAAATGAGATAAAATCTGCAAAGCACTTTGTAAATCTTAAAGTTCTATAGAAATGCTGGTTAGTATTGCTGTTGTTATTGTTATTGGAAGGAAGCCATAATCTCCATCCTGGAGAGAAACCCATGCCTATTTAGCTTAAACACTACAGGATGCAGCGCTGGATAGAGAATAAATCTATTTTTTTCCTTCTGAACAATTCAGAACACCATGTTAAGGGATCTGGACATCTGATGGGCCACAGAAGAGGGTCTGAGCTTAAGTCTGTCCAAGCTGCTTCCCTTCCCTAGAAGCCCAAACAGCTGTCTATGGCTTGGTGAGCTTCCTCTGGGGAAAGCAGGCCTCGCCAGCTGAACCTCAGGGTGATGCTGTGACATTTCCTCCTGCCCCTTCCTCATTAGTTCTGTCCTGACTCCCAGAGATGACAGGAAGGCTTTGCTCTCCATCTTCATTATGGCTTGAAGTAAGCAGACAGCGTGCCATTTGCTGTCTCTGATCTATAAAAGGCCAGTGGCAGACAGATCATTTTCTATTTCATTCCCTTAGGTGGTTCACCTGGGCTTTTAATAACTTCCACTTCCATCCCACTCTTATGGTTCCAAGACTATCCCTTAAGAGTCTGTCCCAATATCATCCTGTTAGTTTAGAGTAAAATGAATTTTAACCCATCCCCACCCTTCATTGTTAGGGCTAACAGGAAAGGAGGGGGCAGGGGAAGAAAATTCTTAAATGTTTTTTTTAAATTAAATAATAATAATTTATTTATTTTAGGCATTCTTTTTAAAAAATCGACTTCCAAATTCTCTCCTTCTTTCTCATGTCTCTCCCACCCATTAAAAAGTCAAGAAATGCGATATTAATTATACATATGAAATCATGCAAAACATTTCCATATTAACCAAGTTGCAAAAAAGGCAAGAAAAATAAAGTGAAAAAATATGCTTCATTTTGCATTCAGCCTCTACCAGTTCTTTCTCTGGATGTGGATTGCATTTTTCATCAAAAGTCCTTCTTAATAGTCTTGGATCTTTGTATTGATCAGATAGCTAAGTCATTCACAGTTGATCATTGTCAAATGTTGTTGTTACTGTGTGCAATGTTCTCCTGGTTCTGCTCACTTCACTTTGCATCTGTTTATGCAAGTCTTTCTAGGTTTTTTTTTTTTGCGGGTCATTGAGGGTTAAGTGACTTGCTCAAGGTCACAGAGCTAGTAGGTGTTCAGTGTTTGAATCCAGATTTGAACTCAGATCCTCCTGAATCCAGGGTTAGTACTTTATCTACTGTGCCACCTAGCTGGCCCCTCCAGGTATTTAACTATCCAGCTCATCACTTCTTATAGTACAGTAGCATTCCATCACAAGCATATACTACAACTTTTTTATCCATCCCCCAATTGATGGGCGGATATCCTTGGGGAAGGAAATTCTTAGTAATATGCTAAATTTTCTTTACCTTGTGGGATTTTCCCTTTTAATAATCCAGCAGAAATATCCATGTAGAGAACTAATCAGAGGATTTCTGTCATCCAACCCATTTGTTCTTTATTTTTTTGTTTGTTTGGGGCATCATTTTCTTTTTGGTTTCAAGTTGAATCTTTTTATTTTTACTCTTAATAATTCACATTTATATTACAACACTTCCTCCCACAACAACCATGTGAGTTGGGTAACAAAAACATTCTCATGCTTATTACCATAAGAGGAAACTGAGGTTTAATGGAAACAGGTTAAATGACTTGTTTAGATTCACACAGCTAATAAATGTCGGAGTTAGGATATATTTTTTAGATCCACTATCTACAGACAGATGAAAATGAAGGCACCTGAACCCAAGACAAGGTCCTGCTTCTAAGGTGTTTTCCCCCCATAGACTATTCCTTTTTTTTTTTTTTTTTTAGTGAGGCAATTGGGGTTAAGTGACTTGCCCAGGGTCACACAGCTAGTAAGTGTTAAGTGTCTGAGGCCGGATTTGAACTCAGGTACTCCTGACTCCAGGGCTGGTGCTTTACCACTGCGCCTCCTAGCTGTCCCTAGACTATTCCAAATACCCAGAAAAGCTTCCCTTCCCTTATTCACTGATTTCTGTTCCCCACTTATTTTTTTAGCTCATGGTTTAAAGATCATCATCCTTCAGGAATCTTTCATTAAGCCCAACTAGTCTCTAAAACAGCCTCCCACACCCTAAATGCTTGGCTTGTGACACAATGTGGCGTAATGGAAAGAATACGGGATCTAGAATCAGCCGAGGGCTACATTTGAATCCCGCCTCTGATACTTATTAGCTGTGTGAACCAGGAGGAATCCATGAGTCTCTCCGAACTTCTATTTCTTCGCAATACTGTACAACATTCTTATTTTTAGGAAACTGTTTTGTAGGCCTTCAAATGTATAGAAATGTGACTTATCATCATATCTGTGCCCTTCACTCACTTTGGTACTAAACTTTGTGGACTTGTATATCTTTCTGTTGAATGTGTGCCTCCTAGACAGAAAACTCCTTGTGGTTAGGTATGGTGTCAGTTCTTTATTATATAGCATATTTTGTAAACTTTAAAGAGTCACATAAATTTGGGTGTGTGTGTATATATATATATATATATATGTATACATAAACATACATGTGCATACATATATATGTTGTTCTCAAAGTCTTAGAGCTTTTGGATACCTTTTTAAAAAATAATAAACATTTTTATTTAAAGTTTTGAGTTCCAAATTTTATCCCTCCTTCCTTCTCCCCTTTCCCATCCCTCTCCTTGAGGTGGTAATTGGATAACTTTTATATATGTTTATATAAACAGATTTATGTATACTTATTTTGTACAGTGCTACACACAATGATAATAGTAGCTAGCATTTCTATAGTGCATTAAGATTTGCAAAGTGCTGTGCATATGTCATCTCATTTGTCTTCTCAGACACACCCAATAAAATGCTCACTAGCTAACTGGTCAACTAGTTTCTCATTCACATTGCACAGAGAGTCAAATCAATTCTACCAATAGCCTTTTTGTGAGTCCTTACTATGTACAAGGCATTGTGGCAGTTATTATAGCTGATATGGAGAACATGTAGAGGGAGAGCTTTGGGTTTGCTAATTAGGGCAGTACAAAAGTGAAATGGGTTGCCTCCCAGATAGTACATTCCCCATCCCTGGTGGTTTTCAAGTGAAAGCTGAATGACCACTTGCTGGGGACACTAAAGAAGGGATTTCTTGCTTGGGTAAAGTTACACTAGATGAGCTACAAGTTTCCTTTAAAGCCTGAGAATCTGTGATTCCCTGAAATGGGGTCCTACCATGTAATCTGGCAGGGTCTGCGATCAAAAGCTTCCAACTCATTGACTACCTAAGATCCAGTATTTCCTCCATGTTTTCTGAAGTAACAGTTACCCCGCCCCCCACCTTCCTCCAAATGCCACTTTATTCAAGATGTCCAACCTCTTCCCCATTAAACCCAAGGAAAGGGCAGAGCAGAACACTTTGGGTTGTTCTCTTACCAAAGCTATCTCTCTGGTACAGATCATCACTATGCAAATAGAAGAGCCCTAAGGACTAGAGCAGGAGGGGAAGAGGAAAAACAAATGGTCAAGTAGTTGGAGAATCCAAAAGATAGGCAGGCCTTGGATAATGGGAAACTGGGCATATTCTGCTGACTCAGGCAGCACCACCAGCCAAAGTAAGATGGCAAGCAGATGTGCACATCTTCGTGGAGTTTGAGAAAACTGAACAGAACTTGGTTTGAAAGGGCAGAGGCAAAGTTAAGCCAAGCAAGGAAGTTATGCTGAGTGAGTGGAATTGGACCCAATGCCCATCTGTTATCCAGTAATGACAGGCTGATTGCAGTCATCGGCCCAAGCCCAGGCAGGCGGCACTGGGAGGAAAATTTATGAATGGACCTTACGCTCTGGTCACGGCAATCTAGCAGCTTTGGAAATCAGATGCAGACGGATAGCATTTTGATAACTCCTTCTGACCATTGCCTTTATGCTAATTATTGAGGCCCAAGAGGGAGAAGGAGCCTGCTTCCAAAGGCAAGAAGTCCATAATTGCTTCTTAATGTGTTTCCGAAATTCATCTGCACTTCTACCCAGTCCCACAGACAGGGCTAGCAGAAAAGCCAAGAAAGGAAGGAATAAATGGGAGCTCAGAATGTCAGTAACCCTGGCTCATGCCTCAGCATGTGCAGGCATGCTGTGTGGATCTCCAAATAGCACGTTTTGCAAGGCCCCTGAAAACAGGGAATAAGTCAGGCTCAGGGCCTGTGAGCCTCCTTTATAGGAAAAACTCATTAATCACTGTTGTACTTATTGATATACTTAAAGCTGCTATAAACACAAGAACAAGTTTCTTTCCCCCCTCTCTGAAAACAACAATCCTAGCTGGTAAACAGGGAGATGTTTTTCTGTGAATAAAACCCTGTCCCTCACATAGTATTTGGGGGAAGAAGGGACTGAGTGAGGCTCCTTGAGGTGAAGTTATTTGCTCAGGATCACACAGTGAATTAATGGTAAAAAATGGGGCTAGAACTCAGGTCTCCTGATTGCTAGATATAAAAGGGGAGGTTTCAGATCCCTCTACAAGTTACATATCTCTGAGCCTCAGTTTCCTCATCCATAAATTTAAGAGATCATAGATATATTATAATTGGCTTTCACTCTGGATGGGAACTTTAGAGATCTCATTGTGTTTTAAAAAATATTCCTACTATTGTACTTTATAAATAATTGCTATTTATATATTAATGGCTATTACACCAGTTTTGGCAGTAAGCATTTATTATTAATATTGTATATCAGTAAAGTATTGACCACATATCTCCCTAACCTCTCATGATCTCAGGCCTTCACATCTACACTGTCCTAAGAGGAAGAGTGTTCACCAAGAGAGAGAGGCCAGAGAGAGGGGCAAGAGAGGCAAAGAGGTAGACCCTGGCATGGCCAAGGGTTTTATCCTCTTTAGATAGATGTGGTCCATTATACATTGACCTAAGTTGATTGGTTAGCATCATTCAGTTCCATTGACTTAGGTGGTCTAAATTAGAATGAACTCTACAGATGACATCAGAGGAAGAGTATACAAAAGATCTTCACAGAAGGACATAATCCGGTATCTAGGTGTAGTTCTTCACTGGGCTAGTTAAAAGAGCCTATCTCCATTTCCTTTGTTCCCTTGGGCTCATCCCAGTCAAGAGCTGAACTTTCTGGAGGGGGAGAAAGCACTAAAACTGATCTTTGGGTCTCACCTAGAAATCCATTATTTGTTTTTTGTTATTTTTTTGTTTTTTTGCAGGGCAATGAGGGTTAAGTGACTTGCCCAGGGTCACACAACTAGTAAGTGTCAAGTGTCTGAGGCCGGATTTGAACTCAGGTCCTCCTGAATCCAGGGCCGGTGCTTTACCACTGCGCCATCTAGCCGCCCCTAGAAATCCATTATTAATAATTCTTTTCTCACATTGTCTACCCCCCACATTTTATAAAGGCCCACAGAGGTTAAATGATTTGTCCAAGGTCACAAGCTAGTGTATAGCAGAGTAGGAAAAGTTCTTTGTTTCAAAATACTTTTTAAATTGATTTTTTTAAAGTCATAAAATACCTCTTATGTGGTAGATGGTAGGGATCCCTAGACAAAATACCACATAGGCCTTATTACCAAGGAGTTTATAATCTACTGGGTTCTGGATAGATATATGCAGAAAATGGAACCATTTGTTTCTCCTAGCTATATGACTTTAGATAAGTCTCTGGAACTCAGCTTTCATGCTTGAAAAAATAGAGGGTTGGCCTACATGATCTCTAAGGTCTATTCTAGCTCTGAAATTCTGTCTGTTTTTAGAAATAGTCTGGTTTTTACCAGGGGTAATGACAACTTTTAGTTTCAGGAAAGAAGTGATCAGAGACTTTTCTGGGGGACTGAAGCCTTCCCAGTGTCTCTTAAGGGGGTGGTAAGAAAATCCTAAATTTAGGTTGGAAAGCACTTACAAGGTATTTTAAAAGAACTCTCCCCTTTCCCTTCAGGCAATACTGTTTTTAAAAAGTTGGAAGGCCTCTTAAAGAGCTCAGAGGAGCCTGGGCATTGATAGCTCTTCTGTACAATCTTATTCTAGGCCTTCCTTTTTTAGAGTTCTCCCTCCTATCTAACCCAGATTCCTTCCTGGACGAGTTAGTTTCAATAGTCTCTGGAGTCCCACAGAATGAAGCAGTTCCCACGAAGGTGCAACTCTCTGTAGTATTGGTGACTCTAGCAAAAGCCTCCCATTTTTTGAGCATCACTGACCTCTCTGTCTCATTTGTGAGAGTGCTTAATTCCCTAAGTAGTTTGGTGAACTGGGACCCTCCCATTGAAGCAGCCCCAGTTATGTTACTTGGGTGAATGAAGATGGCTCTGATTCTGTTTAGTAAGCAGAAGACCCAAAGAGAACTTCTGCAATAGCTACCATTTATAGAGTGCTTTAAAGTTTGCAAAGCGCTTTACAAATATTATCTCATTTGATCCTTATAACAACCCTGGTGCTGCTGGTGGTGTTTAGTCATGTCTAACTCTTTGTGATCCCATCTGGGGTTTTCTTGGCAGAGATATTAGAGTGGTTTGCTATTTCCTTCTCCATTTCATTTTACAGATGAGGAAACTGAGGTGAACAGGGTTAAATGACTTGCCCAGTGTTACATCTGAAGCCAGATTTGAACTCAGGAAGATGAGTCTTCCTGAATCCAGTTTCAGCACTCTATCCACTGCAGCACCCAGCTGTCCCAACAGCCCTGGTAGATGGATGCTATTATTCCTATTTTATAGATAAGGAACCTGAGACAGAGAAAGAGGTTAAGTGACTTGTTCAGGGTCATACTGCTAGTAAGAAAGGCCGGATTTGAACACAGGCCTTTCAGACTCCAGATCCAGTTCTATCTCTACTGTATAACCTAACTATCATATATTGCCCTTCAGGGTCTGTCTTCAAACTATTATAATCTATCTCCTTCTTTGCTTTTCCCTCATGCTATATAAGGAAATATTGTCCCATATAATGAAATTGCACCCAAGGAGACCAGTCATTTGATTTTTAAATTTCTAGATGCTCTTTCTGTTCTTAGAGAAGTCCACTTCTCATTTCCCACAACACTCAGCATATTTGACATAATGGGCTATCAGCGCTTAGGCCTGGGACTTGTTTTTAATTACAGGTAGGCTCTGTATTAAGAAATACAAGGTGGATTGGGACTAGAGCAAAAGAACATTGATCAATAACCTTTTTATGCTGTCACATAGAACTTTGTTCTGAGGTTGGCATCTGCAGGCCTTGGCTAGTGACATCGGACAAAGTTGCTCAGGTAGTGTAATGGATAGAACTGCTGACCTGGAGTCAGAAAGACCTGAGTTCAAATGTAGATTCATATATTTACCAGCTGTGTGACCCTGGGCAAGTCACTTAACTTCTGCTTGCCTCAGTTTTTTCAACTGTAAAATGGGGATAATAATAGCACCTTCCTGGTGCTATTATATATATATATATATATATATGGGAGAAGTAACGGGTATGAATCCTTAAAGAAGAGGTGTTCTGTCTTTTGCTTCTCTGTCTACTTCTGTGAGGCACTGCTATCTCTAACCCCCTTTTCTTTCCTCTGGACTACTTTCTTTCCTTGGCTGTCTCTCAGGTGGGACATTTCTACTTCCTGCTATTCTTCCAATTCTAACATCTCCAACCCTGTTTCCCTCAGAGGCAGAACTCCCCTACTTTCTTATGGGGCAGGAGGACAGCCTGTACCCAATAGATTGCACGAAAGAAAGCAAGGCCCAAACAAACTCTAAGGCAGCTTGGTGACTCAGTGGTTAGAGTGCCAGACCTGGATTCAGGAAGACTCATCTTCCTGAGTTCAAATCTGGCCTAACTAGCTGTGTGACCCTGGGCAAGTCACTTCACCCTGTTTGCCTCAGTTTCCTCATCTGTCAAATGAGCTGAAGAAGGAAATGGAAGACCACTGCAGTATTTTTGCCAAGAAACCCCCAAATAGGGTCATAAAGACTCAGACATGACTGAAAAAACAACTCAACAACAACAACCAAACTTTGTTCTAGGATCAAAAATTAGAGCTCTAAATTTGGGGTTAGATAACCTGGGTTCCAATCCCTGCTCTGCTACTTACTGTGTGACCTTTGGCAAGGCGTTAAAAAAAGTTTATTTTTTAGACATTTAAAACTCTGGGTTTTGGGGGCAGCTAGGTGGCACAGTGGATAGAGCACCGGCCCTGGATTCAGGAGGACCTGAGTTGAAATCCAGCTACAGACACTTGACACTTACTAGCTGTGTGACCCTGGGCAAGTCACTTAACCCGCATTGCCCCGCAAAACAAAACAAAAAACCCCACCAAAAAACCCTCTGGGTTTTAGCTTACTCGTCTGGATGACCATGGATATCCCTTCTAGGTTTAAATCCATGAACTGATATGCCTGACTCATTAGTGAAGCTCTGGATGAACTCTTAGTCTCTGGACCCTGTATGACTGGATGTATGCTACCTTACCTGCTTCCCCACCTTTCTTGAACTTGAACATTTGAATAGCTCCTGACTACTCAGGGTCCTAAGTCTGGACCTTTCTGGCCATCCTCACCCTGTGCTGCACATTTCTCTGTAGAACATCATGTTTACTTCTTCATAATCTGATATACCCTCATATGATCTCTTTTCTTCCTAAAATCCTAGCCTGAACTCAGGAGGAAAAGCAACCAGGCCACTGAGGAAACTAGCAGTAAGTACCTGCAGCAGCCCTCACTGGTTAGCACTGACTGAGCATGGTGTTTAGAACATTGGAATAGCTTCTCTAGGTAGTTAGGTGCAGTATAGAGCAGCAGGTCTGGAATCAGGAAGACCTGAGTTCAAATCCAGGCTAAGACACATACTAGCTGTATGAGCTCAGGCAAGTCACTTGGCCTCCATTTGACTCAGTTTCCTCATCTGTAAAATAGCACCTACCTCCCAGGGCTGATTTAAGGATAAAATGAGATAATATTTACCAAGTGCTTAACAGTGCCTGGCACATTATTGGAACTATATAAATATTAGCTATTGATTTAAATGGTAAAATCTAACAGATCACTTTAGTATCTCCAATATAAGGCTAGTTAGAGCCAGTTAGGAAATGAACTAGATGTGGCATGAAAATGATTTAATTTCTATTTTCTTGTTGGAAAAAGCACAGTAAAAAAATCCAGGATTTGAGTCTTAGTGCTGTCACTAATTAATCAACTTTGTTGATCATACTTTCTTTGAAACTTGGTTTCTTCATCTATAAAATGGGCAGATAATTAGATTTATCTTTCCTTACAGGGCTGTCGTGAGAATCCAATAATACAAATAAGACAATGCTTTGATAATATAAAGCTAGATACAAAGGTAAGGCATCATCTTCATTAATATATTATGGAAATGGGAGAGAAGGAAGAGCAGGGAGAGTCAGATTGTAAAGATTCTTGCCTTGAATCTTCAAGCTGCCACTGACAGTCTTGAAGATGTGCACCATCCCAGAATGCCTCATGTCTAATTCTTCTAGGCCAGAAGCAAGAGGGGGGCTATCTCATATGGTAATTCACTATTTGCCTGAGGTCCTGGGAGAGAACCTTCACTCTTTGGGTTTTTTTCTAGCATGGAAGAAAGAACACCAGTGGCCTGAAACCCTGGAATCTCTGATATCCTGGGAATGCCCCTGGTATGCTCTGAGGAGTTCAGCCATGGACAGAAGATGAAGGGATATTGACACAGTCAACCACCTGGCCTGTCATCAGTATTTCTGGAAGATGGTAGAACATAGATGGGTTGAGACACCGAAGCCTGTGGAATCAGGTAGTTGTCAGTGTGACTGTGTACCTCAGGGAACTTCTCATTTCATTATAAAGGATAAAGCATATTTTCCCCCCCAGTATGGTTATATGTGGTAATGAAGCATGCAGAAAACCACACAAGATAGATGGCAGCTTTCACTAGTGAGGCCGAAAACTTGGTTAACTTAATAGTCTATTTATTACATTCACTCCCTGAGCTTACAGCACCTGATTAATATTTTCTATCTTCTCTCTTGCTATACAATTAAAACTAGTAATATGTGATTGCACAAGTTGACTCTGGCATAGATGAGTGTGAACTTTGAGGCTGAGATAAGAAATGGAAAAAGATTTTTTTCCTCCCCTGGATGATGATGGCATTAGATTCATTGCAGTTTGAATCAGAGTATATACATTGGAGGGAACTGTTTTGTAGAATCAGATAATTCTGGGGTTGGAAGGGCCTTTGATGGGCTGCTTTGTCCATTACCCTACTTTTAGGTACATCTGAATCATTCAAGATAGAAATGAAGATGCTGAGATGCTGTGGAAAGGGCACTGCTCTGGGAGTCAGGATTCCCTGTTTCTAGTCTTGACTCCATTGTTAATGCCATATGACTTTGGGCAAGTCTTTCTTTGGGCTATAAAAAAGGGGATTCAGATTAGATGATTTCTGATGTCCTTTCTAGTTCTGAGATTTTATGAAACTTAAGAAATTAGGGGAAATTAAGAAGAGGAGAGTCCATATTCATTATTGATAAAGACAAAGAAGGCACACTGTGCTTACTCACCTAGCTGGACAAGAAGGTACTAGGTTACCTAAAGATGGTCAGCTACATCATGGGGAATGACAAAGCTTCAGAAATGCTTTAGGTCAAGAATAAAGCCAGTTTGATAAAGCCAGAAGGAAAAATACTCCTTCCACTTCCCCTAAAGATAATGGCACTTCCCATCAAAAAGGGAATAAAGAGACCTTTTAAATGACCTTTCTCTCCTTCACATGCTAGGTTTATGATTTAGAATTATCTGGTGCTGCTTGATGAATCATAGGTTCCATTAAGCTATGCTGAAAATGAGGGAACTGAAGGTTGAGAGACTTGCTCATGTGTCTCTAGAGATCAAAGCATCATGGGTGGGTTGGAATCTATGAAATCCTCTAATCTGGCCCCTTCATTTTGTAGATGAATAATCTGAGGCTCAAGGTGACTGTTTGACTTGTCAAAGTCCACAAAAGGTAGAAGCACAGGATATCTGTAGGAGGACAGATATTTGAACACAGTTTCTCTGATTCCAGATTCAGGTTTCTTTTGTTTGTTTGTTTGTTTTTGCAGGGCAATGAGGGTTAAGTGACTTGCCCAGGGTCACACAGCTAGTAAGTGTCAAGTGTCTGCGGCTGGATTTGAACTCAGGTCATCCTTAATTCAGGGCTGGTGCTTTATCCACTGTACCGCCTAGCTGCCCCCTCAGGTTTCTTTTGAAAACCTATTCCATTGAATCCTGGATGAACCTCATCTTTCCCATAACATCTCTGATTCTGATTCTCTGGACTTTACCAGAAAGTCTCAGCTGTCTTCTCACCCTGGAACTTCACTAGTGTCCGAGGCTTTCTTGTCCTAGAGCATCTGTCTGCCTCTCTGGCCCCCTTTACCCATTGATTAATTCTTCCTGGGGCTCAGGCCAGCCATGTTTCATTCCCTTCCTGGCTCATGGGACTTTACCACCATGCCCCTCCCCCCAGGTACTTTCCGTCTACTTTCCCTTTCAGCTCCCTTTTATATGTTGACTTCCCCTATTATATTGTAAGCTCCTTGAGGGTATGGACCATCTTTCTTGTTTACTTGTGTTTGTATCTCCAGTGCCTGGCATATAGTCAATATTTAATAAGTATATGTCACTTGTCTTGCTATCTTAACAGAGCTACCCAAGAGTAGAATCATGGGAGGTAGGAATTTTCTCCTCATTGGGGGGTCTCCATCCAAGGCATAGATGACCATTAATCAGGTCTGTGGTAGAAGAGCTCCCTGTTCAGGAATGGGTCAGTCAGTTTAGACAATGGAAGTCCCTTCTGACAGTGAGATTCTGAGATATTCTAAAAGAAAGATTCAAAGCTCAAGTCTGGGTCCACAATTGAACACATCTGAGTGAAAATTGAAAAAAAAAATCATTGAAATATATGGACGGTCAGTCTAATTTCTCAAATATTTAACTAACTGATGCTGACTTTCAGTTTTCAAACAGCTTTTTGGCCTAGGATAGAATATCTTTAGCCAGCCTTATGCAACAGGTGATTAGTGAAGGCAGATGGTTGGGAAGATTCAATGAGTAATGGAAAAATAATAAGCAGTGGTAAAGTTGGGTGGTGGACTTTTGTGGTTATACTCAGCAAGCTAATTAAAGTTTTTTTTTTGGTGAGGCAGTTGGGGTTAAGTGACTTGTCCAGGGTCACACAGCTAGTAAGTGTGAAATGTCTGAGGCCGGATTTGAACTCAGGTACTCCTAAATCCTTGGCCAGTACGCTATACACTGCATCACCTAGCTGTCCCTAATTAAAGTTTGAATGGACCCCCCCAATTCCTCTTTCATCTTCCTTTGCAGCAAGTGCCTCCCTAAGCCTTCATTCACTTTAGTGACGATTACTGGGAAAGGATATATCTAGACACTATGGCCAACTTCCAATCATTGTCCTTGATTCCTGGGCTGGGTCTATGCAGCAAGACCCAAGTGAGCAATACTCATCCGAAATGGAAATGCAGTATCATGGAGCAAAAGTCCATACACAGTGGTTAGTTCAGGAGTTCCTAATGTTTTTTGGTGTCATGGATTCCTTTGGCAGTCTGGAGAAACCTATAGACCCCTTCTCAGAAAGTTTACATTCATGATCGAAGGAATGCTAAATTTCAGTTAGAGGTTAATTGAAATAAAGATGTATTTTTTCCCCATTCAACTTCACAGACTTCCTGAAATTTTTCCATTAACCCCTTTAGAGTCTACAGATACTAGGTTAAAAGCCCTTGGTTTAAGTGAATTTAACCAGATGTATTAATTTACAGGTCTGTCAAACAAATCCCATCTCTATAGTCCTATCCCAGCTATCTTCCTGCAGCCACAGAGTGATTATGCAGATGAAGGGTGAATAGACTGAAGCTAGATGAATACTCTTAGCTCAGTCTAGCTGACAAGAATGCTGGGCACATAGTAGGCATTTAATGAATGCATGTTGCATTGCATAAAATTGAATAGAGAGTGCATACAAGAATCATATTAGTGATGCTTAAGTCCCATTATGCTATTTCGCAAGTGTCAAAAGACATTCTGCTGGAGACTCCTGGGACTTTGGCACCTACTCTTAAACAGAACCCAGAAACAGTTTCCTGCATTGAATCTGAAGGCTGCAAAAAAAGTGAAGATAATATGTGAAAAATAGGGGCAAGTTCAGGGGTGAAAGTTGGACAGAGGCAGAACTACTATAGTCACACCCAGCAAAGTGTTTAGCTTCTTACCAAAGATTACCAGCCTCCCTCCAGACTAAGAGGTTCTACAGTCACTGGATAGCTTGTTATTCGTGTGTGTGTGTGTGTGTGTGTGTGTGTGTGTGTGTGTGTGTGTGTGTGTGTGTGTAAGCCAAGAAGAAGGTAAACTCCTTGAAGGCAGGGACCATTTGTTCTGCATATTCCTGTCTCTTCCCCAGCACTTGGCACTGCACTGGACCTGTTGCAGACACTCAATAAATACCTGTTGATGGAGTGACTCGCTAGAGTAATGGAGAAAAAATGTTCTCATAATGAAGTATGATTCATTCTTCCCTTCCCTGATGAGAAAGCAAAAGAAATAGGCAGCTCTCTGGATAGCATGCCAGGTGATGAAGCTATTTAGCCTGAGTGGGACCACTTATTGATCTAGTCCCCATTAGTCCCAGGCTCATCAGTTCTGCATTGGAAGTGCGCAGCCAGAAGCCAATGAAGAAACTTGGCCACCTACGCTAGGCTCTCTTGTCTCCCCCATCCCATCCTCCTATTATTCAGCAGGAGGAAGGGGAACCTACTCCTCCTTTCTTTCCCCCTCTAGGGTAGAAATTGTCTGGAGAGAAAAAAAAATTGAGTAAACATATGCAAGAACTGGGGTTTAAACATCCCATGAAGATTAACTTATCTGCAGTAATTGACTTAACTAGAGGATTTTTAATGCTTTTCAAGGTTTCTTAGAGGAGGAAAAAAAAATGCAGAGTGAGTCTTGGAGCAGCTAGCAGAAAAGATATTCAGGGGAAAAAAAAGTATCTACCAGAAGCAGCCCATAGCTAGGAAATTTTAAGGCACTGATTCTAGGGGATTTAATAAGAATGTAATTTGTATAATTAACCATTCATCAATGTCAATTTCATTAAATGAATGCCAGAAATATTACCTTCAGCAGCTCGACCTAACAGGATTGGAATATATTATATGAAAAATGAACACTTAGTGTTTTTTTTTTCCCTTCACTGTCTGTCATAGCAAGATTTGCAAGACTGTGAAATAATTTAAAGGGTAGTAAATGAAACTGGCTAAGGCAAATGTGTGCATTTTGGTAACTAACCTTTGTCTACTGTATGAAAGTTCATGTCAAAATGTTTTCCTATGGCAATGATTAAAGGGGCTTATACCTCCAAGGTGATGATGTGGGAGGGATGCCTGGTTTTTCAGGGACACTTGTGTCCAGTTTTCCCTTTCCAGTGGTGGGCATACAGTATCTCTGCCTGAGTTTAAACCTACTACCACCTCCCCACCCATCCCAAGTTTGCAAACACTTTTGAGCAGTTTTGTAAATAGCCATTTGCTTCCTTGCTCAGGCAAGGTGATAGTTGAGGCTGGGGTAAAAAGAAATCATTCTGAATTTTATTCATTCGATTGTGAATCATAGAATTCTAAAATTTGACAACTGGATGAAACTTCAGAGGCCTTGAGATCTAATCTCCAACCAAGGCAGGAGACCCCTCTACACTATACCTGACAGATGCCCTCCCAACCTTTGTGTGATGACCGCTAGCATTGGGGAACTCTCTCCCCTCAAGGCCGCCCATCCCATTTTTTTCCTTTCTCCTGACAGCTCTAATTGTTAGGAAGTTTTTCCTTATGATGAGTTGAAATCTTTCTCCCTGAAATTTCCAGTCATTGGTCTTAGTTTTACCCTTTGAGGCCTAGCAGGTTAATCCTCTTCTGTGTTGCTTACAATCATCAAGGAGGACTGGCAGAAGATTCGTGATATTTAATTTCAAGGCTGTTCACAAGGGAGGCAGATTACCGGGGATTTACTCTTATTTCCCCAATGGGAAAAGTTGGAGACAGAAAGGGAAAACAACACCTAGCCGTTGTTAGACCCCTGGGGCAAGATATGTAAAAACTAAAAACCTGTATTGCAATGGTCTGGTTTAGCATTATTTCTGCTGTTTTTAAAGCATATGTCTAGGCTCTGCAAAGCCACAGGCACCTGAACGGGCTCTCTGCGATGCTGGTATCCAGGATTTCAGACCACTTGAGATTAGCTTTTCAAGCAACAATATTATGATTTTTAAATGTGAAATAATTCTGCTCAATGATGATTCAGATTTTTCTCTCATACATTAGAAGCAGCACACTGTGGTGGAAAAGGCTCCCATTATATTCAGATTCATGAGACTGGTGGAGAGAGCTGGAATAGGCTGTCCCCCAAATTCTAAGTTATCTGTAATTTCTTCTTCTTCTTCTTCTTCTTCTTCTTCTTCTTCTTCTTCTTCTTCTTCTTCCTCCTCCTCCTCCTCCTCCTCCTCCTCCTCCTCCTCCTCCTCCTCCTCTTCTTCTTCTTCTTCTTCTTCTTCTTCTCCTCCTCCTCCTCCTCCACCTCCTCTTTCCTTTTTCTTCATCATCATCACCACCACCACCAATAAGCATTTATTAATCACTTAGCATATTCCAGGCACTATATATACTAAGTGCTGGGGGTACAAAGGCAAAAAAATAGTCCTTGCTCTTGAGGAGTTCACATTCTATTGGAAGAGATGATGTGCAAACAGCTATGTACATATAAGATGTATCTATAGTTATTTTGGGGTATCTAGGTGGCAGAGTGGATAGAATGCCGCACTGGAGTCAGGAAGACTCAATTTTGTTAATTCTGGCCTCAAATCTGGCCTCAGACCCTTACTAGCCATGTGACCCTGGGCAAGTCACTTAATCCTGTTTGTATCAGTTTCCTCATTTGTCAATTGAGATGGAGAAGGAAATGGCAAAACATTCCAGTATCTTTGATGAGAAAACCCCAAATGGGGTCATGATTTGGACATGACTGAAAATGATAAAATAAGAAAAAATCTATCTCTCTGTGCTCATATCTATATCATCTCTATCTATCTATCTTTATGGCAAATAGGAGGTAATCTCAGAGGGAAGGCACTCCATTGTGGGGACTTCTGTTTTCTCCCTGGGTCCAGTCCAATGAGTACTTATTACCACTGACATTTTAGGGATGTAAGTGATAGTATGGTGTCCTAAGCAAGGATGGTGAATTTGATACAGTATAAGGATTATAGCTATGGGCAGCCCTTGGACAAGTTGCTTAAGCTTTCTGTGCCTCAGTTTTATTATCTGTAAAATGAGGGGAATGGACGAGTTGTTTTCTAAGGTCTCTTTTATTTTTCATAGTCTGTGATTCTTTAGTTCTCATAAGGGCAAAACCTCCCTTTGTCAGTTCTATACCTGGATATCGCTTGAATGTCCCACTGACACCACAATCTCAAAATTTCCAATAACCTGAACATATTCCTCACACAACTAATAAGTGTCTGAGGCAAGATTTGAACTCAGGTCTTCTTGATTCCAGGCCCAACGATTTATCCACTGTGCCAACTAGTTGCCCTCCCCTTCCATTCTTCCTTAATTCTGTTGAATACAACACCACCTTCCCTGACATTGTTTCTAATTAACTTATTTTTATTTTTTATTTTTGGTAGGGCAATGAGGGTTAAGTGACTTGCCCAGGGTCACACAGCTACTAAGTGTTAAGTGTCTGAGGCTGGATTTGAACTCAGGTCCTCCTGAATCCAGGGCCAGTGCTTTATCCACTGCACCACCTAGCTGCCCCCTGACATTGTTTCTTAACCTCATTGTCATCTTTGACTCCTTTCTTACCTTCACTCACACCTATCCTTAGCTCCATCATTTATTCAGCCAGTTGCCAAGTTGTTGATGCTACCTCAGAATCACAGACACTGAGATACAATCTCAGAGGTCCCATTACCCAATGAAAACCAAATGTACCTGACAACTAGTCATTCAGCTTTTACTTGAAGACCTCCAGAGAGAGGGAATTCATTTTCTCCTGAGTCTGAACATTCCATCTTAGGATAACTCAGCATCAAGCTAAAATTTCCCTGTGTGCCTTTACCTATTGCTTCTTGGGCTGTCCTTTGGAGCCATGCAGAACAAGACTAATCCATTTTCCCCAGCTGAGCCCTTCAGACACTTGAAGATATCCATCATATTCCCCATTCAGTAAGTCTTTTAAGCGAGCATTTGCCTGGCCCTTACCCTGTCAAGGATTGGACATTGAATTGGCAGTGACCTATTGTTGATGAAGCCATGCTGGTTCTTTGTGATCACCCTTTCCTTTTCTGAACATCCAATAACAATTCTTTTACATTCTAGAATTTTGCCAGGGGTTGACGTCAAGCACATTGGCCTGCAGTTTACAGACTCTATTAAACTTTTTTTTTTAAATGAGGGCATCATTTACCCTTTTCTACTCTGGTAGAAAATTCATTTATAATGAATTTTCAAGGACCACTGACAGTAAGCCTAAGCAATAACAACCACCATTTTTTCAGGACCCTGGGATATAGTTCATTTGGGCTTAGGGACTTAAACTCATTGTTAGTTGTTAGTTGTTCTCAAACTATTTCCCTTCTTCAGTTCTAAAAGCATGGTCTGAAGACTCACCCTATCGGGGGTCTGTGAGGTCAAAACTATTAATATAATAATATTAAGTCATTTTAATTTCTAACATGCTGAATATTGATAAACATAACCCATACAAACAAAAGCTTTGGGAGTGTGGCACTTTTTAAGGGTGTAAAGGATCCCTGAGAATAAAAAAACCTGTAGGATTTATATATAGAGAGAGGACAGCACTAACAACGTGGGTGGGTGGGGGTGATCAGGGAAGGAGTTGAGGGAAGATCAGGATTCTGAGAGACAAAAGGGATAAGGGAGTACTTTGCAGGCATAAGACACAACCTATCCTGCTGGATGAAGTTGGGAGATGTCACATTAAGTTCAAGGAACAGCTAATAGTCCAGTTTGGGGAAAACAGAAAGTATGAAGGGTTGTCATGTGAATAAAGGCTAGAAATTATAGGTTGGAGTCATGTTGTGGAAGGCTTTAAATATCTAGCATAAGGAGTTGTCTTTGAGACAAAAGGGAGCTATTGAAGGTTTTTGAACAGGGGAATAACATAGTCAGATCTATGCCTTATGAAGGTTATTTTGCCAGAAATGGGAAAGATAGATCGGAGAGGAGAGACACTGGATTTTGGCAGACCAATTATGAGGTTATTAAAATAGCTCAGCTGCAAGGTGATAAGAGCCTGAAGTATGATGAAGGTCAAGTGATTGGAGAGAAGGGAACACAAAAGAATAAATGACTAATGGTAGAATGTCAGACTTGGGGGGTAGGGTGAGAGTATTTTGGGGCTCCTTCCCCATGTCCTGTGATATTACTACCTAGTGACTACTTAGTTTGCTGATGCTGGATTCAGGTTCCCAGGGTTAAACAAATCTGAGAACTGGTCAGATGGAAAATCAAGAAATGTGGGTCCAAATATCACCAAGGTGAAAACCATTTTGCTGATCTTAGCTCCCTTTTTATTACTGTGCAGTTCTTTATCAGCAAGAATACATGCCCCCAGTTAGGCTCCACACCTCAGTTTAGGCAGGGCTCTGCCCTCAGAGGAAGCAAACTTGCTTACGGAATGTCATTCTTGGTGGGACAACCATGTTGCCAGCAGGTTGAAGTCTGAGCAGGTGTAAATCCATAGGGGTCACCTCAGTCATTTCATTTTCTATTTTTCCATTTCAGAGAAAGAGAGAAGTTCGTAGCCTGTGGGCATTTGTATTTTCGGTGAGCAGTGAGGGGAGGGAGATCTTCCTGGTCTTTAGTCTTCATCCAGCTCAGCTGTAAAACAGCTGTGAGGTGAGCCTGTGAGTCTAATGACCAGTAGAGCAGGACCTTAAGGCTCCTGGACTGCCGGCAAAGGTAGTCAGGAACCCCGTGGAATGATCTTCATTATTCTATGGAAAGAGTCTGGGAATCAGAGGCCTAGATGCTCCTTCTGATTCTGAGTCTGCCCGACTCAAGTCACTTCCTATTTTAATTCATCTTCTATTCAGCCACTAAAGTGATTTTCCAAAATCACAGGTCCAACCAAGGCTCTTCCCCCTCACCCCCACCATAAACCCTAATGGTTCCCTGTTATCTTCAGGATCAAATATAAAATTCTCTATTTGGCATCCAAAGCTCTTTATAACCTAGCCCTTTCCTACCTCCTCAGTCTTCTTACACTTTACTCCCCAACAGATATTCTTTGATCTGATTACACTGGCCTGGATATTCCTTCCAGCATTTTCTCCAGCTCTCCTTTTGTGTCTCCTTTATCAGCTGTTATGTACCACTAGACAATGAGCAGACTTGAGAAATCCTTCCTAGTTAAATTCATTTCTTTGGGTGGACTTTATTGCTTATGTGTTCTGGAAGAAGATTACTTGCAGTGTTCAGATCTTGAGTATTCGAGTGGGCACTGAAGCTTGCAAAGGCCACCCTAATCAATTTACTTTGCCAAGAAGAGCCCCCACGTCATTGGTCACATACATTAAAAAAGAATAAAAAAAAGAAAGTTACTTCTTTTGGGTGGTCTGTTCTGTGAGCACAGCCAAGCTGGGCTCCAGGTTGATCTCCAAGGGCTCCAGAGCTCTTCAAGGTTGCCTATACCTACAAACACCCACACCCCTACCTCTATTTACCATCACTACTCCTCCTTTCCCCAGCATGAGGAGCGTGTGCCAGAGAAATTCCTCAAAGAGACTTGGGATTAGAGACCCTTAGAGACAATAAGCTGCAGAAAGACACACGGGTAGTATTTTAGTCTCTTCCAGTGATTACAGTCCCTTTCCACCTCCACAGAAGCTGCTGACACTGACTCAAGAATGGGCTCTGCCCCCAGCGCATAATCATAGCAACAGAAATTAATAATCTATACTTAATGAGCTTGAATTAATAATTATTTTAATTATGAAGTTCTCTCCTCCTTCACTCCTGCTGCCAGGGCAGGCACGGCCCTTCTTACACAGTGAAAGGCATCAGAATGGTAGTAGATAAACCTTAATTAAAACATCTGAAAATACAATGATTAAATTAAAATGCTGTGACATGTCATTTTCATCTCATTTTGATTTCTTGTTTGTGATACTAAAGGCTTCCTCACTGCTAGGCGGAGGCATGGTGGCTTCCCAGGGCAGCTTGCCTTTCTTTGGTAATCCGCGACTGCCAAGTAAACATCCCATTGCTCATGTAAGAGTTCAGTCATTTTTCAGTTGTGTTTGACTCTGTGATCCATTTAAGGTTTTCTCAGCAAAGATACTGATTTTGCAGTGGTTCACATTTCTTTCTCCAGTTTATTTTACAGATAAGGAAACTGAGGCAAACATAATTAACTGACTTTCCCACAGTCACATAACTAGTGTCTGAGGCAAGATTTGAACTCAGGAAGATGATTTTTCCTGATTTTGGGCCTGGAGCTCTAGCCACCGTGCAACCTAGCTGCCCTACGTAAGAGTACAAACTGACAAACATGAAGACTAGGCCATTGCTCCTTTGAAGGCAGGAAACTCATTTTTGTTTTACTTCTCCTTTTCTACAACACCTAGATCAAGGATATGTACAAGCTAAGTCCTTGGTACTTCAGGAGGATTTACTGACTCTCTAGTACAGGTATGATGAGTGGCCACTTTTTGGATCTGATATAGAAGTGATAATAGTAATAATAATAGCTAACATATACGTAGGGATGTTCTTTACACACATAATTTCATTGGATCCCCATAACAACAGTAGGAGATGTTTCTAGTTAAAACAATATATTGAAATCCAGATTTAGCCAAAAGGTCATTTAGGGCAGGATTGTGAAGGGCCTTGATTACATGCTATCTGAAGATCCATTGTATGAAATGGGGATGATTAACCCAGACAAGAGAAGATGTAGGAAGGAAATGACAGTTGTCTTCAAGTGTCCAGAGCGTTGAGATTAGACTTGTTTTACCTGACCCTGGAGGGTAGAGACAGGAAGAAATTGCTAAGAGACAAACTTAGGTTTGAGAGAAGAAAAAATTTACTAATATCAGAGCTATCCAAAAATTGGATGGGTTGTTCTAAGGAGCGGTGGATTTCTCTTTACTGAAGGACTTAAGACAAAGACTAGATGACCATTTGTTGGGTGTGATGTAGAGGAGATGATGATGATGATGACAATAACAGCTGGACAGCTAGGTGGAACAATGGATGAAATGCAGGGCCGAGAGTTAAGAAGACCCATCTACCAGAATTCAAATCTGGCCTCAGACATTTACAAACTGTGTGACTCTGGGCAAGTCATTTAACCCTGTTTGCCTCAGTTTCCTCATCCATCAAATGAGATGGAGAAGGACATGGCAAACCACTTCAGTATCTTTGCTAAGAAAACCCCAAATGGGGTCATAAAGAGTCAGATATGACTGAACAACAATAACAACTAAATGAACAATAACAAAATAGCTAATTTTTACATAGCATTTTATGGTTCAAAAATATTTTAACATATAATATCTCATTTGATTCTCACAATAACACTGGAAGATAGATGCTATTATTGTCCCCATTTTCTAGATGAGACAAAGGCTGAGAGAGGTTAAATGACTACTAAGTGTATTAGGAGGGATTCAAACTCAAGTCTTTCTGACTTAAAGTCTAGCCCTTTATCCATTGCAAAACCCAGCTGCCTACAGGGATGCTCATTCAGGTGTGGGATGATCTAAATAGCCTCTGAGTTTCCTTTCAAAGGTTCATGTGATTATTTCCCCCACCCCCCTCCATTTTGTTTCCCTTTACATTTTTACATCCAAAATTGGAGTATGGTTATCTCTAGGGCTGACATGGATGTCCTGCTGTGGCAAAGCACCAAGGACACCTCAGAACAGACTCCCTTTTCTTGTGGTTGCTCCTTTCTCCTGCAATTCTAGGTTTGCAGATCATGAGAACTCAGATTTGTGAGCTAGAATGTACCTATCATCTAGTCCAAATCTCTTCATCATGTAGCTCCATCCTGGCCTCAGCTACCCCAGCCTCATTGTACTTTACTCCCCTTTATGTACTTGGAGATCCAGCCAAATCAGATGGCCCTTCATTTCACATCCCTGGGTCTTTGAATTGGAATCTACTCCATATATAATTCCTGCCTTTCTTTAAGACACAGATCAATCACTTCATGAAAGTCTTTCTTGATTCCCCCAATTGCTAGGGCCCCTTCCAAACCTTTGTACTTTTTTACATATATTCTTTTCTGAAAAAATTTACAACATGTACTTGTCTTCCTCATTACAATTTTTTTTTTTAGGCAATGGGGGTTAAGTGACTTTCCCAGGGTCACACAGCTAGTAAGTGTCAAGTGTCTGAGGCTGGATTTGAACTCAGGTACTCCTGAATCCAGGGCTGGTGCTTTAACCACTGCAAGATCTAGTTGCCCCCCCCCCCATTAGAATTTTTAAATCCCTTGAGAGTAGATGGCCTTATTATTTGTATCCTTAGGACTTAGCACAGTGCCTGGCCTTGTAGGTGCTTAACATATGATTTTTGATTGATTGGGGAAATCAAGACTCAGAGCAGTTAGGAGACTTGCCTGTGATTCACACAGCTAGTAAGTGTCAGAGGCAGAATTTGTACTCCAAAGTCCAGCACTCTGCTTATTTCTCCTCCTGAGCCAGAGCCTTTGCTTCTTATCTTTTCTATACCTGTACTCCTCAATGCAAAGGCATAAACATCACACTTCATTTAGCTTTGGGGTAGTTAAACCACTTTACTTTGGTAGGAAGAACTCTGAGGTATAAATTCAACATAGGTTGACCAATTGTAGGCAGTTATACAGAGAGCAGTTATAGAGTCCAGCCTGTTCTTGGCAAAGATACTAGAGAGGTTGGTTTGCCATTTCCTTTCTCAGCTCATTTTCAGATGAGGTAAATGATGTAAACATGCTTAACTGACTTGCCTAGGGTCAGACAGCTAGTAAGTATCTAAGGCTGGGTTTGAATTTAGGTCTTCCTGACTCTAGGTCTAGCACTCTATCCACTCTATCCTAGTAAGATCACACTTAATAGGAGATTTCAATGGTTCTAGATTTTATATATTGGCTCCTAGATCTTCCCCTGTATGGCTATGGAAGAAGCCTTTATTTCATTTCATTTTCACCTTGCTTATACCCCAACCCCAAGCTAGAGTATCTTCCTTAAGGTGGTCTGCATTATTCTGGGTTCTCTAGGTGATATTCCTGGGTTTTAGGCTGAAAAGCATTTTTAGGTCAATTTCCAACACCCCAAGTATAACCTTTCACCTGCATTTACAGTAGAGAGACATCTCTGTTCCTTCTCCCTAATCCATTCTCATACTGACTGTCTCTGATTCATTCTGCTCCTCTCATGGCTCACTGTTCATTCTTCCCACTGCTTCGGTCCAATGCTTTTCATCTACTGTTCAGCTTCCTCCCTGTCAATCTTATGGTTGATGGCTTCCCATCAATCTGCAAATTTATATTCACAAGCACCTTCATTTACATAGGGCATACCTGCAAAGGCTCCTGTTTGTGTGGCTAAAGTGTATTACTGCAAATGCAGTAATAATAATAGGAAGGATTTAAGGAAGGATCTGCCTATTCCAGTTTCATTCAGCATCCCCCACACCATCTGCAATGACAGGTCTCATCCACAGGGATAACCTACTCTAGGAGCCAACCTTGTCATTAAAAAGTGCCCTTCAGATTAGAATCATAGGGGAAGGGATTGTTTGTTTGTTTGTTTTTTTAAGGAAAACACTCTCCTAACTTGCTCAAAATGTCCCAGATGAAAGCAATTTCAAAAGTATTTTTACTTGGAGACAGATAATTGGAAAGTTAAGCCTTAGACACACACGCACACATATATCTCGCTTTTGCTTGGGTCGGCTTGGGATGGACGCAGTCCCCCAGCTGAAGCTTTGCTCTCCTATCGAAATTGCTGGAAGAGATTGCAAGGCAGGCCTCTGGACATTCCCGCTGCTCTCTGGAGTTGCCAGTTTGGATAATGAAATGGAGAAAATTTCAGGGCTTCTTCTTTGCTCCAGACTGGCTTTTCTATTCCCTAGGTGACTCTCAGACTATCTCCTGCCCCCCTCACCCCACCCCCAACAGGAAATTACTCCAGCAAAACATACAATCTGGTGCTTTGAAAGCTACTGAAGCTGCACAGAAAATCTTACTCATTGCAGATGTGCTGAGCTATTTGGTTACTCCTGAAAACTTGGAATGGCAGGTGGGAGGGGGGGGGTTGGGGAGGAGGGGAAGGAGTGTTACTATCACTGAAATGCAGTAAGAAAAATGAAGTGAGGGGTTTACTGCCTGTGAAAAGTCTACCACATCCCTGTTAAAGCTGAGAGATAAATAATTTTCTTTATGACAGTGTCAGGGGGAAGGAGATACATAACTTCTTTAAGAATAACTCCTGACTCTTTTAGCAGGTCAATATACTGAGAGATGTGTAATGATTTTAGCTTTAAGATGGATGTCTCCAAATGGTGGGGCATTGTCATTGCCATAAATTAGTCACGCCAGTAACGTTTGCTTCTGGCCTGCACCGTGCCCACTCTCCAGACTAACTTCTTCCCCACCCCCAACTTCTGGCCGCAACCGGATTATCAGCTTTTTCCGATGAGTGCATTCAATACTGTTCCTTTTCCATTTGGAACATGATTGTGTGCGTGCTGTACATAAAAGATATTGATTGCGAGTAAGCCGTTGACTGGAATACATGCCTCTGTGGAAATGTTAGGATGGGGGAGAGGAGGAGGGGGAAATGAAATTAAAAAAGAGAGTGAGAAAACACCCACAGCCCCCAGTTGGAAGCTGCTCAAATATTTGAAGCTCACAATGTTTTGGTTGCCTTCCCCCCCCTCCTTTCTCAGGGTTTCTAAATGTCAATATTGCACTTACTGCTGAAGCAGTGGAAATCACATCAAATTGAATAAAAGGGGAGAGCCAGCTTCAGCTTTCCTGGGAGACTGATTGGTACTTTGGGATCCTGGACTGGCTGGGCAGGTACTGTGGCTGTACCAGTTCACAATCAAACTGCAAAGAAATATTTATTTCTTTGCTATGGAAAAGTCAGTTTTCTTTAAGACAAGTGAAGAGCGTATACATTACTCTCCATGCTCCTAGACCCAAAAGCTCAGAGAAAGCCTAGGTAATTCTGGAGGGCATTTCTGCTTAATCAAATTGCATGATAACTAATTAGAGCTTTTTAGTCTTTAAAGAAGGGGAGGATGGTAAGTGAGATAGGAGGAGGGGAAAGCCGGGACTGAGACTTTACTTCCACTTGGCTACAGTTGAGCTTGTCTTTATGGTTGACTGCTCAATAGAGTTACTTGGACTACACATTTGGGTAGGTGGATGTGTATGTATGCATGTGGGAGAACCGGGGTTTGAGCAAGAGTGAGCAATTTTACTTTGAGTGTGTAAACTACTTCACCTTCATGACTTATTTCAAGCTGGTTGTCAGTACCCTCATGGAACAGAAAATAAAGTCCTTCTCTAACTAACTAAGATATAAGATTTGTGAAAGATTGGAAAATGCTAAGCAAGATGCTTTGTAAATGATGTCAAGTAAGAAACAACAACAGATAGATCTCAGTGGATCAGATGCTCCCTTGTTTTGTCAATCTTAGAATAGCTCAAGCAACTCAAATGAGTTTTCTGTCCATTGGGTTCATCTTACACCTGGTGAAACTGAGTCACTTTAGAGGGTGAACATATTACACAGGATACCAGTATTGGGGCAGACTGAGAATTCAGGAGTCCAAGTTTCACAGCCCAATACCATTGCCTTGTCACTTAGCTCTTATCCTAGTCAACACCTGTTCTTCAGGTGTGTTAGGGTACTATGTACTAGGGAGTGTCAGATCCTTGCAAACTCTTAAGAGGCTTAAGATTCCATTCTCAGGTGAGGTTAGGGAGAGCTTCTGAGTATCTAGCCTCCAGGCTCATTATCGAACCCTATTTGGCCCTAGCTCTTCCAAGCATAAATATGTCTAATTACTTTATCCAAACACAGTTCTGCGATTGTGAAAGATGCCTTGTTAGGTAGGTCCTCCAGTTGTCCCTCCTGGAAGTGTCCATTGCTTCTAGGTAGATACCCTCTGAGTCAGTGCAACTAGCTACCTGTCTGCCATTTCCCCCCTCCTTTTTGGTGGCTGCCTGAGTTTCAACTAACAATATCCTGGGACTGACAGTTTAGCACCAAAGGCATGATGGGGTAGTCAGATTTCACAGTGTTGCACAGGGAATATAGATCCCTTGACAGGTAAAGGAATAAATACGAGAAGACATTTGCTGTTAAGTGTAAATGGCAAGTAGCACTTTAGAAAGCTAGTTAGTGAAACGGATGAGACAGAGGAATGAGAACTGCCTCTTGTTTGTGTCCCTGTTTATCTCTGTCACATACTGACTTCCTCTTGGGTCTGACCTCTCCACTCAGAGCTTTTCCCAACTTATCTGAGAGAAGCCCCGGGTTAGGGGGCATGGCCCAGTTTATATTGCTGATGAGTTCACCCAGCTCCTGTCAATTCAATATGCCAGGAGCCCATACCCTTTAGAGAAGAGCTACATTTTCTCCTGTCTTGCAGTCACTTTCATTTTCTTTAAAATTCTTTTGATTTCTGGATACATTTTCCTTTGATATGACAGTCACTCCTGAACACCCAGGCAAACACCCTACAAAGTAAATCCCGCCCCCAAACAGCTAAGGAAAAATCATTTGATAGAAGGATCAATAATGACTGTTCATGGGATCTAGGGGTGGAAGGGAAGAGGCCATCTGGTGTAAACCCTTTATTTTGCAGTTGAAGTAACTGAGGTCTAAAGAGGTGAACTGAAGTCAGCATTTGAGCCCAGGGCCAACTGTTACCAAATTTAGCTCTCCGCATTGCATCAATCTGCCTCTATGTCACCTTTTCCCTTTGTAGAGTATCATTTGTAAAGGGAAAGGAAGGATGTGTGCTTTAATTTGTTATTAATTTGGTTCCGATATTAAACAGTGTTTGACCTGATTTCAGTCGCCTCTTAGTGCGGCAACGATCTCTTTCAAGGTTATTGACCATGCCTACACTCCTTCATTAGTTGCTTTGCTGACATCTCACCTCTCTTTATTCTTTGCATGAGTTCTAAAGCCCAGCAGGCAGATACTTTGAAATAAAGCCAGTTAATCAGCTACCCAGCTCCAGGGAAAGTTTAGGAAGGCAGCTCTGTATAGGGCAGCACTTTGCATCAATCCTAGAGATAGTTTCCTGTGTCATCTTTAGGGAATGCCCCAAGTTTGAGGTTTGAGATTGGAAATCATGCCCCCTTTATGATTGATCTGTGAGGTCTCTGATTAGGAAAATGGTTATAGTGCTCAGTTTCTTGTAGAAATTTACTTCTTCATTGAAGTTTTAAAATTGTGGTCTCTTTGCCTGAGCTACCCCTAGATGGTCTTTTGTGTGAGTCTTCTACAAATTCTAAGTTTTTTTCTAAAAACCTCATTATCCGGAGTCAGGCGAATTTCTCTGTTGGTTATTGGAAGGCAGATGATTCCCCTCCCCACCCCAATTACCTAGACAGAGTATACCCTTTGAGCAAAGTTTGGACGAACACTTGTTGGAGATATTGTCAAGTTCATTATTGTTCACGTGAGGTTGGCCTCAGTGATCTTGGAGCTCCATCCGTGAGATTGCATAATTTTGCAATGCCTTATGAGGCTAGGTCTACAATAAGAGAAGCATCAATCTGAAGACCTCACTTCATTTGTCTGATGAGTTATAGTCAAAAGATGTACTAGGTTCCTTGCTGATGTCAATCAAGAAATCAATAAGAATTTATTAAGCACCTACTATGTGCCAGACACTGTAGGCTAGAAATACAGAAATTAGATGGGTCCTATTCTCAAACAGATAACATTATACTGGTAGTGGTGATGGTAGTGGTAGGGGATCCAACATAATCTCTGAATAATAAGTGTAGCATATACTCCAAATCCAGGAAAAAAAAGGAGCTGTGGAATCTGGATACAGATCGAACCATACTATTTCTTTTGTTTTTGGTACTGTTGTTTTTCTTTTTTGAGGTTTTTCCTTTTTGCTCTGATTCTTCTTTCACAGCAAGATTAATGCAGATATATGTTTAATGTGATTGTACATATATAACCTATATCAGATTACTTGCTGTCTTGGGGAGGGGGGGAGGGAGGGAGAAAAATTTGAAACTAGAAATATTATAAAAACAAATGTTGAAAATTATCTCTACATGTAACTGGAAAATAAAAGACTTTTATAAAAATGTAGCATACATACAAAAAAATAAAAAGTGATGGAGGGGTGCAGCTGGAAACACTAATGACTTGGGGAATGAGGAAAGACCTCTGGAAGGAGCTAAATACCGGAGGGGACTTGGCTGTGCTCAAGATGCCAGTGCCTCTGAAATGGGCCAGAGCTATTTTGGAAGTATTCTTCCTCCATATCACAAACTCTCTGTTCCAAGGCTGAGGAAGGCCCTGGAGCCAGACAATTACTGAGTTTTATCAGGGATAGAAGCAAAGCAGTTAGGGGGAAGAAGTTCGTGTTTCCTGAACGAGCCTTCCTCTCCTTCCAGGTGACTTTATCAGACATGGCTCATAAATGATGAATCCTCAGGCTGTTCCTTGGATTATTTATCATGCAAGCATTCCAGCTGGGATGAGAGTTGACTGCTAGCAGATTGGTTGTTAATGGAAACGATGCAATTTATTGAATTTGTATTTTATTTACTGCCGTAACGGGTGTGCACCTTTGGTAGGCTATTGGTACAACCAACTCTCAATCATCTTCAAATGGGTTATGGACTTTGCAGTTTATAATATCAATAATAAATCATAATAACAGCTATAATTTGTACAGTACTTTAAGGTTTGCAAAGTGCTTTCATATATTATCTTATTTGATTCTCACAATAGCCCTGGGAGACAGATGCTCTTATTATTCCCATTTTACAGATGAGGAAACTGAAGCTGAGAGAGATTAAGTGATTTGCCCAGGGTCACACAGCTAAGTCAGTATCTAAGGCTGGATTTGAACTCAGGTCTTCCTGATTCCTTGTCAAACACTCTATGCAACAACTCAGCTACAGTGACACAGGGCTTTTTCTTAACATCCAAATAGTCTTCGGATGTTGGCTAATAAATAAAGCGTCTGGGGCAGGCATAGAGAAGGATAAATATATGTGTGTGTGCATCTAAGTATGTATGTCTGACTGAATTCTGAAATGGAATGAAAATTCCATTTTGGGATTATTGGTTATGTGAATGTAAATAATTTCAATATTTCTGGTATTTTATATTCCTTATACTCTCTCCCCTTTTAGTACCCCAACTTGAGGAATGTATGTTGAAATGGAAGACAGTATCACATGCTTCATCTTTATCACTATATTTTCTATTTACTCACATATGGATATGATGCAAACTCCTTAAGTGCAGGGGGAGGTTAATTTTTGTTTTTGCATCATCGACACCTAATAGAGTGCCTGGCACATAGTAGGTTCTTGACAAAAGCCTGTTGACTGATTTGTAATGGGTAGGTATCCTTGTGCAAGTGTTTGTGTCTATGGGCTTTGCCTCCAAAGAGTTGAATTATGGAAACAATGAAAATGATCAAGCGCTAACGTGCCTACTGTATGCATAGACAAAGCCCTGACATGTAAAATGGATAGAAGAGCTCAGATTGCAGAGACCAGCAGTCCACAGCTGAATGTCAAATGGTATGCTCCTGATAGGCCCTGTGTGTGCATACATAATACATCCAGAGCTGTTCCTGCCCATACATTTCACATTGGCCAGTTTGAACAACCTGAGGTAAAAATAAATCTGAAATCCACTAGCCAACTGATACTACTGTTTTTGGACTTAGCTTGCCAATGATGCAGTTCAGAAGGTTAGCAGGAAAGACTGGAAACAGTAGAACAATACCAAGTGTATGTCTTCAGCCTTAGCGTTAAGAATGTTCTGGCTTTCACGAGAGCTGTGGTCTGTTACCCATTCAACAGGGAGGGAATTTGGGACTAGGATTTGCTTTGTTTATTGATGGTGCATAAAGAGCTCAAAGGTGGTTAGGGAGGAGCAATGGGTACTTTCTATTTGAAATCAAGAGTTAAATGGGCAGCTATGTGGCACAGTGCAAGCCTTGGATTCAGGAGGATTTGAGTTCAAATCCAGATTCAGACACTTGACACTTAACTAGCTGTGTGACCTTGGGCAAGTCACTTAACCCCCATTGCCCTGAAAAAAAAAACCCAAAACAAAACAAACAAAATAAAAGAGTTATGTGGGGGCCTTGGCTTATTTAATTGGGCAATGCTAAAATCGCAACCCTTGTTTCAGGTCTGGCTAAAGTTAGGATGTTGATTGTAACATGTTAAACACAATCATACACAAGTGTTGATAGAGCAGTGG
Source organism: Dromiciops gliroides (assembly GCF_019393635.1). NCBI lineage: Eukaryota > Metazoa > Chordata > Mammalia > Microbiotheria > Microbiotheriidae > Dromiciops > Dromiciops gliroides. Next base: position 503,045,916 of record NC_057863.1, on the reverse strand, counting down.
GTTTGGGTTTTTTTGGGGGGGAGGGCGTTGGTTGTTTTTGTTTTGCTGAGCCAAGGAAGTCAGGGTTACCTCCCTATAGGTATTCTTATTTCAGTAAAAAAAAAAATTGAAAGAGCAAGACTGGGAATATAGGAAGATAATTGTAAAGCTTGGGAATAGAGAAAGGGAAGGCTTGATCCATTGATTTTTATTTTTTTAATTTTTTTTTTTTTTTAGTGAGGCAATTGGGGTTAAGTGACTTGCCGAGGGTCACACAGCTAGTAAGTGTTAAATATCTGAGGCCGGATTTGAACTCAGGTACTCCTGACTCCAGGGCCAGTGCTCTATCCACTGCGCCACCTAGATGCCCCTTGATCCATTGATTTTAATAGGACATACTTCCTGACTCTGACGTCTCTTTGACTGCAAAGATGAGGAACAAGTTCAGGAAATCTTGAAACTGGGCTTTCAACTGTCTGGCAGTGAGGAGTGTAGGATGTTTAGGGGTGGGTCACATCCCTAGTATGTATCAGCATTTTCCTTTGGTGGGTTGAGAGGGATAAGTGGGTTAGAAAAGGAAGGAAAGTGATGCAGAAATATGTTTAATGTGATTGTACATATATAACCCATATCAGATTGCTTTCTGTCTTGGGGAAGGGGGAGGGAGGGGAGGGAGGGAGAAAAATTTGGAACTAGAAATCTTATAAAAACAAACGTTGAAAGCTATTTCTACATGTAACTAGAGAATAATAAAATATTTTTATGAAAAAAAGGAAGGAAAGAAATGAGGGTGGGGTGGGTGACGAAAGACAGCAGAAATGCAGCTCTTTCATCCAGAGTGATTGAATTCCCCCTAAAAATAGGGCACAGACATATACACACAGACGGCAAACACCACTGCAAACCAGGCTGGGTCCCCATAGGGGAGATCTCACTTTGACAGTGGCAGCTTCTAGGGACTTCTGTACTTATATTTAGCCCTAGCTAAGGTAGGGTTGTTTCCCTGTGATGTCAGAGCATGTGGAAGAGGGGGTGAGAAGGAACAGTAAAAACCCTGAGTATGACAGGGGCTGGGTCCTACAAGATCCTTAATTTCATCTAGTTATCCCTTATAATACTTAAAAGTCCTTTCCAGTCCCCAGATCCCTGTTCCCATTTCACAAAAACCCTCTTTTCCTTGCACATCAGTATACTTTGGTCCTTGCTCATCTAGCACAGGTTGTGGAATCTGAGGCCCTAGATTTGACGCCTGAGTCTACTACACAGTGTCTGGGTGACCTTGGGCAAGTCACTTCACTTTATCCCCAGATGGCAGACCCCAATCACCAGGCGGAAGTTGTAGAGAAGCATATTTAGGCTTCTCTGCCTAACTCTGTATGGGAACACTTCTTAACAGTTAGAGTAAAACAAAAGTGAAATGTCTTGGGAGCAGGTGCATTCCTCTTCGTTAGGGATCTTTAAGCAAAAATTGCATGTCTTCTCTAGGTCTCAGTTTTCTTATCTATAAAAAGGACTAGATCAGGTGTTCTTAATCTTTATTTTTGTCATGGACCCCATCAACTGGTTGGTGAAGACTATGGACCCCTTCTCAGAATTGTTTGTTGCCTACATTCACAACGAAAAGAAATGCTAAATTTTTGTTAGACATGAGTGAGAATAAAGATGTAAATTTCTGCCCCTCATCTAAGTTCAAAAACTGCCCCTGAAATCTATTCAGAGACCCTCTTGAGGGTCTATGAATCTCAGGTTAAGAAACTCTTAAAGTCCCTTCCTGCTCTAAATCTTATAATCCTATAACTTCAAGCAGGTGTCTCTCCTTTTTGTGCCCAATGGCACCTTAGTCACAGCTTTCTGAGGGGTCTGGACCAGTGATTTCATTGATATTGGGACTGAAGCAGACTGGTGACTCATCTATAGCTTATAAATTTAGGGGACTGCAAAAGGGCTCCACATTTGTTAGTTGACTTGCCCATGGTCACATCCCTAGTATGTATCAGAGGAAGGTTTTGAATGTAAGTCATTCTGACTCCAAGACCAGCCCTCTATCCATTATACCATGAAATTTCCATAGCCTTTGGTTAATACTGCTTTTTAATATCCCTAGAACCTGATTTTCCCTTCTCTGTTTCTGACCCATGCAAATTCTTCCCAGGTTCCTGAATCTCAATGGATAGTAAGTCTAGATCTGACTAAATTATAAAAGTAACAGGGTTGGTGGGTGGTAGAGAGGTGAGAAGAAAGACAGGTATCCTGCGGATAAAAGTAAGAAGCAAAGCTGCACGAGTTATGTCCAGCACACAAAGTAGCAATTGGGCAATTTGGAAGTTGAGTTTGGCAGGTTGTAGCAGACGATAGGAGCATGAACTTCATCCCTGAGGGAGCCACATTTGTTTTTTTTCTCCGTCAAAGTCATCAGGCAGTAAAAGGAAATTGCAGGGATGGGGAAATAATGAAAAAGGCTCTTTGTTTTCCCCCCAGTCCGAACTCCTAGCTCATCAAACCTTGGAAATGCTCAGTGCAAATGGATGTTCCTATTTTATTGCTTATTTATGGGAATCTATTTAAAGTGAATTGCAGTTTTCCATTGGATCTCAGTGAGCATGTGCCAGAGTTGTATCTCCCCTGGTTGTGGTGGTATCTGGATTGGGGATTCTGTCTGATTGTGTCAGCATCACACTCTGTGACATTTAAAAGCTGGGAGTGAAAATGCTGAGGGGGAAGGGAAAAGAATGTGGAAGATTGCTGGAGCCTCTATTAGTTTACAGATAGGCCTGGTAAAGGGTATCCCACTGGTGTGGGTACTGGACATATTTGGGGTGACTACCAGGTCATCAGATTCATAGTATCTCATGTTGCTAAAGGTAGTCAGTAGGGGGACAGGATTTTCCAAGGCCTGGGTCCAGTATATTTTTATATAGGTTCCCTATCTCCATGTGTTGGTACCATTCCTGGCATCTGTGAGGAATATAAATGTCTCTAAGGAGCAAGAGGTCTGATTAGCAGCATAAAATCAATTTCCCCTAAATCACCAGGTTGCAAAACTTGTATCTGGCTTTACAAACTTTGTATTCCCTTCCAATTTGATAAAGACTCAGCCAACCCTACTCTTCCTTACTATGATTGCAGGGGGTGTTGATGGGCAAGGGAGTACAGAGGAAGACCAAATGCACCAAGAGAAGTAGCCTTCTCTTTGCTGTTCCCCAGTTCCCTATTAACATCTGTGCCAATTAAAACTATGAGAGACATAGTTTCTGGGTAATTTAATAATTTTGTTAATAAGTCCAGCAGGTTATTAATAAAAGGGTGGTCACTGGCCATCTCTCTCAGACCAAAGAAATCATGGTGGTGGGGCAGAGTTTATAAAGAGTAGGGGACTGGGGGCAGCTAGGTGGTGCAGTGGATAAAGCATTGGCCCTGGATTCAGAAGGACCTGAGTTCAAATCCGGCCTCAGACACTTGACACTTACTAGCTGTGTGACCCTGCAAAAAAAAAAAAAGACTAGGTGGTAAATGGGGCCAAGAATTGACCCTTGCACAGAGAGATGATCTCCAACCTTGGGCTATTAATTCAAAGAATGTCTTCCTCTTTAATGGGGTGGGGGGATCCTGAGTGACCTCCCACCCTGGACTGACCTCCTCCCTGGATGGAGAAGCCTTTATTTAGATAAATAGATTTGTTTTCACCCAAGTTTCCTCAAAAGCTTCCTTTAGGCCTGACCACGATGAAGAGATTCAATGTAATCTTATTTTCTTTTTCTTTTTTTTTTTTTTTGTGGGGCAATTGGGCTTAAGTGATTTGCCCAGGTTACACAGCTAGTAAGTGTTAAGTTTCTGAGGTTGGATTTGAACTCAGGTCCTCCTGAATCCAGGGCTGGTACTTTATCCACTGCGCCACCTAGCTGCCCCAATGTAATCTTATTTTCAAAAAGAACTGGACCTTGAAGTGTGGTGTGTGTGTGTGTGTGTGTGTGTGTGTGTGTGTGTGTGTGTGTGTGTGTGAGAGAGAGAGAGAGAGAGAGAGAGAGAGAGAGAGCAGGATTTTGAAAGAAGGGGAGAGCACTGAATCGTCCCAAGTTACTGTTTATTCATGATCATTTCTCTCTCATACATTGAACCTAGAAACAACAGAAAGGTGGGGCATGGAGGGCTTGGTTTCCTGATAGGCCCTAAACTGATGAAATCATAGTTTTGGTGAAATTAATAATAAAATGAATAACAATAGTAACAATAACTATAATAATAACAGACAATTTTAGAGTTCTTTAAGGATTACAAATCATTTTACATGTGTTATTTCCTTTGATGCTCACGACTCAGCATGGTGACTGTCATCATTATCCCCATTTTATAGATGAGAAAAGGGAGACCAAGCGATGAGGCAGAGTAGCCACAGTCACCCAGGCCTTAAGTATCTCAGAGAGTCTTTGACCTTAGATCATTCTGATTCAAAACTCAGCACTCTCACCATAATACCAACCTTGTGATGAAGGTATTATTACATGTATCATCATGTAATGATTCTTTTCAAGCCATAAATGACTAAAATTTAAATTTATAAATTTCCCTAGTTTCCTTAACCCTTCTTCCCAACTTTCTTCCTACCAAGCTAAAATAGACCATTGCTTTAAACCTAGTATGTCTAAATACACACATATAGACATATGCATACACACATATGCCACATATATGTTTTGTTATATATGTGCCATACGTATATTCTTTTTATGTGTGCTCTCTCCTCATACATATATATGCAAATGTTTTGCCTTCCATGCCTGTGCATCTGGAGTGAATCTAGAAGGTCTGGGGGTGTCTACAGCTCTGTTGAGGTACACAGAAATGGCAGTCATTGTTATAGGGGAGGAACATGGGAAGGAAGTGCCCAGTGCAATTTCTGGTAAGCTCCTCCCTTATCCTTGCCCACAGAAAGCTAGGTGTCGAGTTATAGCCTGTGAACAGGCTTTGGTGGGGTTACCCTTGTCAGTCCACTACCACTCAGGTCCCTTGAATGCCCATCTTCATCAGACTGCAGTGAATGCAAGAGAGCCATTATTTCCCCAAGGTTCTTTTTCAGCAGGGGAAGGGAACAGAGATTACCAGATGTAGAATCAGGCAATAGATGAACATAGAATTCAGTCCTACCCAAGATCCAGGCTTGGGGATAAATGGATCTATTGCTTTTCTCTCAGCTGAAGGTGGAAAGAAAACCCTTTCTCTCCTTCCCTTCCCCTGACCCCAAACCTCCACTTCTAAATGCTGCTCCACACCAGCTTTCCTGGGAGTGCATTCTCTGTCTACAGCTTTACATTGATCCCAGGGGCAGAAAGCAAGGCTACCAATTAAATGTATCTCCTTCTTCCTTCATATTAGATTACAGCCTACTCGGCCTGCAAAACGGCACCATAAACCTGACAGACATCTTAGAGTCTTTGATAGCAAACTGAGGGAGTGGGAGGCAACCAGAGGAGGGAGGGAAAAAGAGAGGGGGAGAGAATGAGGGGGGAGGGAGAGAGAGGAAAAAAAGAGAGAAGAGAGAGAGGGAGGGAGAGAGGAGGGAGGGAGAGAGGAGAGAGGAGAGAGGCAGAGGGGTAGAGGGAGAGAAAGAGAAATGGAGGGAGGGAGAAAGGCAGAGAGAGAGAGAGAGAGAGAGAGAGAGAGAGAGAGAGAGAGAGAGAGAGAGAGAGAGAGAGAGAGAGCAAGCTAGTGCCAACAGGAGATAGGGATGCTGATAAAGTTTGAACAAACGCAAAGTCAAGCACAATAATAATTTGGGCAAAATGGCAAATGGCACAGCTGAGGAGGAAATAACATTGTGAATGTAGAAACTCCTAAATGGAGCGCAGATGGGAGGGAAAAGTGTAATCTTCTGGAAAAGCCTCTAATTGTCTGCCCACACTAATAATTTCAGCAAACGCTCCCTCTCTCCCTCCTGCGTGTAATTACACCATTCCATCTGTCTATCAGCAGGTTTTTTACTGTGCCTTGCTGCTACCACGTTCTCCTGCTTGCGGAGAGATGAGGTTTTTCGAAGATTTAAGAATCCTTCTGACACATATCCCGAAGAAAAGACACTCAGGAGAGACAAATCCCTCTCGTAGGCCTGCTAAGACTCTATTAAAAAAGTCATATAATCTCTATGAGCTCCATTATGGTGTCAAAACAGGAGGTAGGGCCACACGGTCCTCTCCCCACCTTGGATTTCTCTTCCACTGGCTTTTCTTTTGGGGATGGCACTGGAGAGGCCACTGGATCACTTCCTCCCAATCTAATGGTTTTGGTGGAAATGCTTACCTGGCCGATGTGCATGTAGACCATTTGCCAAGAAAACCTCAAACTAGAGTGAAAGGAAATTCACCTGGAGGGAGGGTCATCCCTTTATTTGGACACATTCATCCTAAGTTGAGGGTCACATGTATAGGAAGAAGATGAAGAATGAAAATGGACGGTCAAGGTCAGGTTGGAGGGGCTATGGATTTTTACATTAGCTCAGTTCTCCTGGTTTAGATGTCCTAGCATTCTTGTACCAGAATCTGGGAAGAATGTAATTGTTTCTGACTCCCTCCCTTCTTTTGCAGGTAATTGCAGAGAAGATAGGTGGGCTGGTGTTTCTAGTCCCACGGGAGAGTTCTAAGATTTGTACCCTAGGATTTGTCATTGTCTCTTTATAGGTCATAGACCAAAGCATTTTCCTTTTCTTTGGCCTCAGTTTCTTTAGCTGAGAAGTAGGACTAGTGACATAGTGGTCTTAGAGTAGTATGGCTGGAAAATACTCTCTATGTGTATGGTAGGTACTTTGTTTTTGTAGGCAACACCACGCATCCATGTAAATGGTCCCAATGGTCCTTGGTAAAAAGGGGTTTGGAATCATGGTTTACCTTTAAGCTGAAAGGACTCCACATATTAAAAAAATCTAGTTTCAAGAGGAAAGGAGCTTAAATGACAAGTTTCAATAAACATTGATTAAGCATCTACTATGTACAAAGTAAGAAGTTGAGGCATGCAGATTAGATACAAGAAATTTATGACTTCTAATAACAGAGAATTACAGCCTTTGGAATTCTAAGGACAGAGTATAATTTATCTAGCATGGTTCAGTTGGTGCCTGGCCTGAAAGCAGGGGAATGGATTAGAAAACTTTTTTTGTTTTGTTTTGATTTTGTTTTTTGTTTTTGTTTTTTTTTTGCAGGGCAATGAGGGTTAAGTGACTTGCCCAGGGTCACACAGCTAGTAAGAAGCAAATGTCTGAGACTGGATTTGAACTCAGGTCCTCCTGAATTCAGGGCCAGTGCTTTATCCACTGCACCACCTAGCTGCCCCCTAGATAACTTTTTAAGATTCCTGTAGGGGTCTAAGACACTGAAGTCAATGAGAGGAAAAAACAAAATAGAATCACAGAATTTCTGATTTGGAAGGAATCTCAAAAGACTTTTGGTCCAACTTATACTTGAAAGAGAAGCCCGTCTACAAAACCTCCAAGAAATAGTTATCCAATCTTCGCTTGGAAACTTGGAGTGAAGGGGAACTTACTATTTCTCAAAGTAGTTCATTTCACTATTGGAGGACTTTCATTGTCAATAAACTCGAGTCAGATGCGTTAGTTCAATTCCCACCAGTTACCAAGTCTACTACCACCACTGCCAACTCATTTGGACCATCCTTTCTGGAAAGGCACATCAATCAATGTTTACTGAGTCCTCACTGGCTGCATACTAGGCACTGTAAGAACAAAGATAAGTTGTTATTTTATGTACTCAAGTAGTCCTAACCAGTCCTGAGCCTTTTTGCTAAGATTGTCCCAAATACTTAAGGTGTTATTCATTTTTCAGTTGTGTTCCCATTTTGTGACCCTATTTGGGGTTTTCTTGGCAAAGCTACTAGAGTGGTTTGTCATTTCCTTCTCCTGCTCGTTTTATAGGTGAGGAAACTGACAACAACAGGGTTAAGTGACTTGCCCAGGGTCACACAGCTAGTAAGTGTCTGGAGCCAGATTTGAACTCAGGGAGATGAGTCTTTCTGACTCTAGGCCCAGTCGCACTCTATGCACTGTGCCACCTAGATTTCCCAAGTACTTATAGAATTAATTACAAGGGGTACCTGAGCCTGAATGTAGAAGCTTTCATATTCCCTTTTGGAAATGAATTATTAGTTCAATTCTTCTTCCATACCCCACTCCCCTTATGGAAGGGAACAAGAATGGGCTAATATAGACACTGATTGTCATAGTGTTAATGTTTAACCCATTCCCTACCTTCTTCCTACCCTTCATGATTAAGCACTGTGTAGCTATGTGCATGTGAGTCCTGGGCTGCTTCAAAGCTTGTTCTTATATGAGATGATATAATATAGATGAATGAATGCTGGATTTGGAATTAGGAACCTTAGGTTCAAATCCTGGGTTTACTATGTATTAGTTTTATGAGAGGCAGTGTGGTATAATGGAAAGAGCAATGGATTTAGTCAGGAGGTCTGGGTTCAAATCTTAACTCTGCCTCTTGCTACCCTAATGATCTTGGGCAAGACTCTGAGCCTCTTTAGATTTCCATTTCCTCACCTGTAAAAATGAGGAGATTGTACTAGAAGGTTTCTAAGGTCTATATAACCCAGAGGTCAAATTCTACGACTCTATGAAACTGAGATTTGGAGCTATTGCTCTCATTCAAGTTTCCAGTGAGGAGGAGATACTTGGTCAAACTCAGGGGACTAGTCTCCTAGTCCTGCAACCTCAGTTCCAGGTGACCTTTCCTCAAGTATGGCCATCCATATACTAGCTATGCTTTCCAACCTTCCTTAGGACTTTTGGGGGTCAATGAGCTCAGTCTCTTTAAACTTGACTCCTGTCTCAACCTCTCCTTCCACCCTGTCCACCTTTCAGACAAAGCCCAGAATTAAAGACTCCAGATTCATTCCATTTAACAATTTCCCCATAAAAGATAGCCCAGAAGCCCATTCATCCTGAAGCAGAAGCTTACAATGCATTGTCATGGAAGGGTCATTTGACTGAGGTAGCTCAGGCAAAGTTATCTCAATGCATCTCAATCATTCTCCAACATCAAGGTGCATTTCTCAGTATCATGGTTCTTTGGCCAATAAATGAATTGCATGATGTCTCTGTGTGTGTGTGCATTCAAACTCCCTTTCATGATGAATTTATAGATGAGTCAGTGTCACAAATGATTGGTTCTCCTATCCATCTGTCTACATAAAACACAAACATTAACATGGCATGTGGAAAAACAGCAATACTTTAGTTTTTCTAAGTCACCATGGGAGAAGTAGCAGCCAGTGTTTTCATGTTGTTTCAAAAGTATAGGTATCGGTAGGAGGAAGCCACGTTGGATATGAATGACCTTTTTTGGAGGTGATGGTTTTTCTTCATGGTGGCAGAAAAGCTGTAGCATCTACCTGTTATCTCAGAACCTAGTCTTTGGAAAGTTACCACAAAAGAATCGTATGAACTAATTCAGACTCAGGTAAGTTGGGACAGGAAGCCAATTTACATAATATCCACCATAACATAAAGGAAGATTACAAAATCGTCATCAACAGAGTGAGCAATTACAGAGAGTTACTGATGGTGAAGCATGCCTCTTACCACTTGGGAGAGAAGTGGTGGACTGCAGGTATGGAGTGAGGCATACATTGTCAAACATGGCCAGTCTGTTGTTTTGTCTTCCTTAACTATTCTCTCTCTCTCTCTCTCTCTCTCTCTCTCTCTCTCTCTCTCTCTCTCTCTCTCTCTCTCTCTCTCTCTCTCTTTTGTCAGGGTGATGAGGGTTAAGTGACTTGCCCAGGATCACACAGCTAGTAAGTGTCAAGTGTCTGAGGTCGGATTGAACTCAGGTCCTCCTGAATCCAGGGCCAGTGCTTTATCCACTGAGCCATATAGCTGCCCCCTTATTTCTTAGTTTCAAGGGAAGGTTATATGGCATCAGGGAGAGAAATAATTGGTCAATAGCAATAATGTAAAAAAAATCACAAATAAAATATTTATATTAAAGCAAACAGAAAAAGAAAGTCACTGTGTTGCATTTCATAAGTAGCTTCCATTTGAGTCTGTAAAGATACCAGAAGCAGCAATTTGGGAATTGGCAAAGGTGGGAAGTATAACACTATAGCATACCACTGTACATTTCCATATATGGATGGAGAAATTGAAATATAGAAAAGTAATTCTTTTAAGATCAACCAGTGTTAGCACCAGGGAGTAGGTCTTGTCTTTCCATCTCTTACAGGATCACAGATTTAGGGGGAAGCTAGGTAGTGTAGTGGATAAAACACAGGCCCTCAATTCAGGAGGACTTGAGTTCAAATTCGGCCTCAGATGCTTGACACTTACTATCTGTGTGACCCTTGTCAAGTCAGTTAACCCTCATTGCCTCGCAAAAACAAAAACCAAAAACCAAAAACCAACCAACCCCCCCCAAAAAAAACCCCAAACCCAAACCAAAAAAAGGTCCCCCCCCCAGTATCACAGATTTAGTTCTAGGAATGACTTTGAGGTCACCATGTTAAACCTCCCTATTTTATCGATGAGGAAACAAAACCCAAGAGAGGTTATATAATTAATTCCCTCAGGGTGAAACAGGTAAGGTATACCACAACCAAGATTTGAACTTGGATCCTCTGATACCCTATGCCTCTTATCAGTTTATTGCTCTGATTTGAGCTGTCATCTTAGTCTTGCCACTAGATTATGCTGGGTGAGTACTTTCCTGCTTTGTGATTATAATTAGTAAAATCAAAAGGGGCAGGTATGCTAGAGGATGCTAAGAGAATTCTGGGACATGAAACTTGCCTATTAACTTGGGCTTTTTTTTTTTAAAAGCACTGGACTAGGAGTCATACATCTCTTAGTTTTATTTTAGGCTCTGGTTTTGACTCTGCTGCTAACTTGCTATGTAATCTTAGACATCAATTAATCTTTCTGGTCCTCATTTTCCTCATCTATAAATAATATTACCTTCCCTACCCACCTTGAAAGAGTTGTTGTCAAGCTCATATGAGATAGGGGCAGCTAGGTGGTGCAGTGGATAGAGCACCGGCCCTAGAGTCAGGAGTACCTGAGTTCAAATCCGGCCTCAGACACTTAACACTTACTAGCTGTGTGACCCTGGGCAAGTCTCTTAACCCCAATTGCCTCACAAAAAAAAAAAGATCATATGAGACACCAAGTTTGAAAATGCTTTAAAAGGATAAACACTAAAAATTCACATTTTAAAAATATTTAAAAATATTGTGAAATCAAAGCTAAAATTCTGTTTGGGTGTTTCACTGATATGCGAGTAATCCTAGTCTGTCAGCTAAGTGAGTGGCACAGTAGATAGAGCTTGGAGTCAGGAAGGCCTGAGTTTAAATCTGTCCTCAGATACTTACTAGCTGTGAGACCTTGGGCAAGTCATTTAATCTTTGCCTGCTTTAGTTTCCCCAATTGCAAATGGGGCTAATAATAGCACTTGTCAATCACAGTTGTTGTGAGGACCAAATGAGAGAAATGTTTAATAAATACTTATTCCCTTCCCTTTTCTAATTTATAATCTTGTAACAGGAGTTCTTGACCGTGTGTATGTGTGTGTGTGTGTGTGTGTGTGTGTGTGCATGCGCATGTGTGTTGGACTTCTTTGGAGGTCTGATGAATAATGTTTTTAAATGTAAAAAAGAAAATACGGTTATAGAGAAAATCAATTCTATTGAAATATAGCTATCAAAACATCTTAAATGAAACAAAACAAAACAAAACAAAATAGGTCTGTGTATGCCAGGTTCACAACCGCTGGCTCAGATAGTTGCCCAGGGCTAGGAGAGCCTGAGTTCTTTGTCCACATTATGTGTCAGATGCAGGGCTGGAACTTGGCTATTTCTGAGTCTGGGTCTTTGACCCTCTATACAATATACTCTGTTGCCTCTCATTGTTAAGTATCATTATTTGCAGGGGCGAGGTGGGGAAGCTGCATCTTTTCCTGAAACTGTGCTATGGGAACAATTAATGGGATTAATCAGAGTTCTCCAATCCTCAGAATTCATAAAATTGATGTACTATTAATGTGAATCTCTATGGCTGTACCCAGCAGGCTCTGTTAGGGAGTGTTCATGAGGACTCTGTTTTGACCAATCCCTGCAGACAATAGTGTCCCCCCAAGCTTCAGCTGACACTACACCCTTTTCAAAACAAAACACACCTGGACTTCCATTTAGAAAACACTTACACTCCAGAAAGGTCTTCACCTCCCCTGCCCCTGGTAAACCTAGGCCCCGACAGGGCTCCCCTCTGCCCCAGCAACCTTTCTATTTTACAATGTTTCTCTTTGATCACTTAAAATATTGCACCCAGGCAGCAGGGACAGGGAGCTGGGGCCCTGACCACAGGGGCACATCATTTCCTAATGAAAGAGAGACTGGATTGGAACCGTCTCATGCCAGGCTTGCCAACACTAGAGGAAAGCCTTTTTAAAGGAGAACAAAGCCCTGCTCTCCCTCTGTTCCTGCTAACAGGGTCGCACCAGCCATTTCTTTGTTCCCGTCTAAGGAACTGGAGGACAATTGTCATCTTTGGCTCCTAAGGGAGCCTCTTCATTCCCATGACGACACTGAGACATCTTAGAGTGAAGAGCAAAACTCTAGGAGGCACTGTGTGGGGAGGGCATGTGGCCCAATGGGCAGAGCAAAATAGATGCAGGCCTGGAGGCAGGAATTGTGCTTTTTATCTGTAGGAAGACTGGTTATTACAATACCGAGTCCCAGAGAGTGCTCTGATGGATAACACTGATGAGCATCCGGGAGGCAGGACCTCTAGGTCATCTGCCCTCGACTTTTCCAACAATACTGAGCCCACAGGCTCTGGGAGGCCAGAGAAGAAAAAGATCTGTCAGTTCTTGCTGGCCACATGGAGGTCCTTTCTCCCTCTGACTCATTGTCACACTTGTCCCATGCTCCCTTTGAGAATTCAGATCAGTGCTTCTCTCGTTGGGAGGCCAGTGCCGAGGTCAGCTACAAGTACTTGTGTGAGTGATGCTCCCAAAGGAAGGGAGGAACAGAGGCATACTTCAGACTGAATGGTTCATCACATCTTTATGAAAGATCTACATTTGTTTAAGCCACACACACATATGTACCCATAACGTACATGGAAATGAACACACACTCACAAATGAGTAAAAGACACGACCACACATATACATGTAGACAGACAGAGAGGGGAGTCGTGGAACAGCAGAAAGAACACAGATTCTGGAATCATGACTTGGTTTTCACCTCTGACGCTACTTGTATCACCTTAGTTTGAGACACTGAACTTTTCCGGGCCTCAGTTTCCTCATTTACAAAATGAGGGACTGGATTAGATGACCTGGCAAGTGCCTTCTTGCTCTAGATTTATAATCCTCTCTCTCTATGCCACATATAGGCATGGGCTTACACATATGTAACATGCAGTTGTACATGCAGGCACACATATGGCTTTTGCAGAATAAATCAAATCCCTCTATATGGACTAGCCACTAATAAAAATGACAGAAGGAAGTGATTTGTGTACAAGATGCATTATTTCACATCTTCTGTTGGTGCCTCTCTGGGCCAGACTGATGGAATCTGAGCTTTCCCATTGATGCAAGAGCTACCATGAGGTGATGGTTGGAAAATTCAGTTTTTCTACTCAAACAGGACAGATGGGACAAGCATCATGGAAAAGTGAGGCCTCTTTTTCTGGGTGCAGCAACTCTGTACTCTCATGAAGGAGAAAAGAATGAAAAGGAGGGAGGGAGAGGGCAGCTAGGTGGTGCAGTGGATAAAGCACCAGCCCTGGAGTCAGGAGGACCCGAGTTCAAATCTGGCTTCAGACACTGGACACTTACTAGCTGTGTGTCCCTGGGCAAGTCACTTAACCCTCATTGCTCAACAACAACAACAAAAAAAAAAAGAAAGAAAGAAAGAAAAGGAGGGAGGGAGGAAAAAAGGAAGATAACAATTACTTATTAAGTGCTTACTATGTGCTAGGCACTATGTGAAACCTTGGGGATAAGAATACAAGTAAAAAGAAAGACTATCCCCCCACTCATCTTCAAGGAGATAACATTCTAATCGGGGAAGGCAACACACAAAAGGGAAGTGAAGGGGAAGGAGAGAGAAAGAGGTAAAGAGAAAGGGGTTTCAAATCCTGCCACTTACTTGGGCACACTATTTACTTTTTGAGCCTCAGTTTCTTCATTTGTAAGATGGAGATGATAATATTTGGGCTACCTACCTCACAAGGTTCTTCTGTGAATTAAAGTGGACACTGAATGTAAAATGAAAACCCCAAAGCACCATATAAAGACAAAGTATTATTATTATGACAAAGACTATGGGAGATCCGAGTTAGAATACTTATTGCCTCTGCCACTCACTTTATTTTTCTAGCATCAGTTTCCCCATATGTAAAATTTGAATACTAGTACACACTCCTTCCTAAGGAGTAGACTTTGTATACTTTTTTTTTTGTGGGGCAATGGGGGTTAAGTGACTTGCCCAGGGTCACACAGCCAGTAAGTGTCAAGTGTCTGAGGCCGAATTTGAACTCAGGTACTCCTGAATCCAGGGCCGGTGCTTTATCCACTGTGCCACCTAGCTGCCCCCAACTTTGTATACTTTCAAATATCATCTAAGTAGGAACTGTTTTTTCTGATTGTATTCATGCAGATACAACTGGCACATAAGTTTGCAAGATTCACCGATTCAGAGCTGTTAGAAATGTCAGAGACCGTCTAGTGCAACTTTCTCTTCTTGCGGATGAGGAAAGTGAAGTCCAAAGTAGTGAGGTGCCTAATCCCCAAATCCTATGAGTAGTAAGTAGCAGATTTAAACCCAGGATCTTTCAAATTTATCCCACAGGGAAATATGAAGTCACTTTGGAGATCTGGGCTTTGGTGGTTCATCACGTAACCATCTACTTCAGGAATTTATTCTTGGTTTGAACATCTATATCAGCCTTGAAAGTCTGTGACTGGTTTTGGTTGCTTTCTGGAAAACGGATTGTTTCAAAAGTGATGATGGAATAGGTTAGGGCAGTCTCCAACAGAAAGCTCCCCGGAGTTCTCCCTTTGATGTCTTTCCAATGCTTTCCTCCCCACTCAAGGTTTTTCCTTCTCAGACTGACCTTGGGATGAAGGCCCTTCTTTTCCTTTGAACTATTCTCTGGTGTTATGTCTCCATAACACATAATAACCCATTCAAAGTACAGCACTAGGTAGAATTGGAAAGGATGATAGAGATTATCTAGTCCAAATTCCTCATTTTAAAGATCAGGCAACTTTCGCTCCAAGAAGTTAATTAAATGCCTTGCTAAGGTGACCCTCTGGGTTGATGACAGAGCTAGGAATAGAACTGGAGTGGTTTCCTTTCTATGCCAATGCTTTTTTCCTTTATTGATACCTTAGAGTCACAGAGCCTGTTTAATAAATACAGCTTGACTTGTTTGAAAATCTATCTGGTTCTTAGCAGTTACAACCTAGAGCTCTTCTAGTTTGGAACTGCAGATTTCAGTTATTTTCCATTCCTTTCTATGTCTGTTAGTCCCTCCGACTTGGACTGAGTCATCAATTTTTGGCTTCTTTTTTTTTTTTTTCTAAAGACCCTCTATTTTCTCACCACCCTGGTTCCCTCTATTCTCTCATACTAACCATACTCAGTCAACATATGATATTCAACACCGAAATGAATATTGCTCTGGGCTATTATGCACTAGGGTTTAAAGGATGGGGAAGATTTCAAAAGATAGAGATGGGGAGGGGTTATTCTAGAAAAAGAAATGACACAAACATATTAAGAGGGGTAAGAATGTGCTGTATAAACAGGACAATTTGTGTACAGTAGCATCATGGGAAATGGTGTGACATCTGGAAAATTAGGAAGCTGCTAGGTTACATAGAACCTTGAATACCAGGCTAAGTAATGAGGTATTTTTATTCTATAAGTAATGAGGGATCATTGCAGTGCTTTGAGCAGGGGATTGATATGACCCCATCTGTGCATAAGGAAGATTAATTTGAGAGTGATATAAAGAATGAATACGACAGGGGTGAGTTTAGGGCCAGGGATATCAATGTGGAAGCTGTCCAGGTGCATCTCAGTAAGGGCCTATACTAAGATGGTGGTAGTTGGAATTGACAATGATGTGACAGATATGAAAGATCCTGTTGGGGGTATAATTAACAGGACTTGGTAGCTGAATGGATGTGAAGGAATTCCTATTTCATGGGAATTTCATGGGAAAAGGTGCCACCACTGGCAGAGATAGGGAAGTCAAATGGAGTATCACATTTTGAAGGATCAAATGATAAGCATGTTTTTAGATGTATTGTGTAATTGATGAAAAAATATCTAGGTGAACATAGTCAACTACATATTTGGAAATGTTGACCTGAGAGGATTCTAAAAAGAATTCTAAAATGCGAAACACATGTGAGCAAAGATACTAGTGTGGGAGTAACTCTTGCATGTGTGTGGTAGAGCAGAGTGTCTAGGTTGATATTGGGCGTAGTAGGGAATAAGATGGGATAAGTAAAAGAAAGGGTTTTGAATGTCAGGATGGGAAGACGGTTCAACAGTCACTTGGAAGCTACTGCAAAAAAGCAATATCTTTTGAGGAAGAGAAATCTGTCAAAAGAAGGATTAGAATGGGGGAGATGATGGAAGTAGGAGTTAGTAATCTAGGCATAAAATGAGAGTTTGGAATAAGGTGTCAGCCACATGAATGGAGAATAAGAGATGGATATAAGATACTTTGAAGAAAAAAATTAATAGGGCCTGGTGACAGATAGGAAATACCGAAGAAATTTTTTAAAAATCAAAGTTTTCATGTCTATTTGATTGAGACAATAGCTATATCTGATAGAGATAGGGTGGTGGTGGTAGGCATAGAAGTGAATTGGTTTGGGGGCAGCTAGGTGGTGAAGTGGATAGAGCACTGTCCCTGGAGTCAGGAGGACCTGAATTCAAATCTGGATCAGACACTTGACAATTTATGAGCTGTGTGACCCTGGGCAAGTCACTTAACCCCAATTGCTTCAACCCCCCCTTCAAAAAAAGAAGTGAATTGGTTTGTCAGGGGAAAGTATGAGTTCATTTTGGGAAATGACAACCCTGGGTGGGATAAACCCACAGAGCTGTGCTGGAAGCTGTTGGAAAGAAAGGACTGGAAATCAAAATCCATTGTCAGAGTTGTGAGATTCTAAGATTATAGTTTCCAAGTTTTTCTTTAGGTTGTCAGATCATAATGCTTTTGACCTCAGAGAGTAAGACTGGGAACTTGCATCCTGAAATTGGTAACTAAGGATGGTTTTTAGTCTTATATCATGATAACAATGTTGTTATGGACAATTTACAGAATAGAGTAAAAATGGAAAAAATATTCCTTATAGATAATAATGGGAAGCTAGGTGGCACAGTAGATAGAGTGCCAGGACTGAAGTTAGCAAGACTCGTCTTCATGAGTTCAAATCTGGCCTCAGACACTTATAGTTTTATGACCCTGGGCAAGTCACTGAACCTTGTTTGCCTCAGTTTCCTCATCTGTAAAATGATCTGGAGAAGAAAATGGCAAACGACTCCAGTATCTTTTCCAAGATAATCCCAAATGGGGTCACAAAAATTTGGAGATTACTGAAATTACTGAACAACAAATAGATAATAATGATGATAACTAACATTTATATAGTGTCTACTATGTGCCAGGCACTATGCTAAGAGCTTTATAAATATTATCTTATTGATCCCCACAGCAACAGTGGGAGGTAGGGGTTACTATTATATCTATTTTGCCAATATGGAAACTGAGTCAAACAGAGGTTAAGTGACTTGCCCAGGGTCACAAGCTAGGAAGTGTTCAAGGCTAGTTTGCACTCAGGTCTTCCTGACTTGAGACTCAATGCTCTATCCACTGTACTACTGAGTTGCCTCACCAGATGTTCCTGTTTGTAAATGACATTGTGATAAAAGCATTAAGTTTCTGCACACTGTTGAGCCTCTGAAATATCTATAATTATAGTACTCAAAAGAATTTAGCTTAACTAACCAAGTATATGAAGAATGCATGTTGTCTAGATCATGATTTTCAATTGGATGTACAGTCTATATAGCTGGTCCATCAGTAAATATATATTAGGTGGACACTAAAGAAAAATAACAAGATGGGGCCAAAATTGATCAGGAGGAAGAAAGCAAACTGAATTGCATCTGGGAAATTGCAGTGTGCTTTCAATGACCCCAAGCACCTTCCTGAAACAAAGCCCCAACTTTTTATCACCAATATTCTCCCAGTGACACAATATGGCTGTAAACTGTGGAACAATAGATTTTCCAAGGATTCAAAATTGCCAGTATCTCAAAAGGCAAGGAAGAGATTCACATGGGTATAAATTGGATGCAATATATTATCAGTGGCAATATATTGTCTCACAAGTGACCTAAAAGAATTCATTAAAGAGCTATATGACCAGAAAAGGAAGTAGGCTGATCATTTAGTGAAAAAGATGTCCAGGGGGCAGCTAGGTTGTGTAGTGGATAAAGCACTGGCCCTGGATTCAGGAGGACCTGAGTTCAAATCTGGCCTCAGACATTTGACACTTACTAGCTGTGTGACCTTGGGCAAGTCACTTAGCCCTCATTGCCCCGCCAAAAATAAATAAATAAATAAAAAGATGTCCACCTAATGTCAAGAGACCTAAGGAAGCATGTTTTATACAATCTCTGTGTAGGATTTATGGGAAGGCATGGACAAGAGATGGACCATTAGGGGGAGTACCCACATAGGTGAGATCATGGATCCCCTGAGGTAGTGGAACATTGAGTAAAGGTTCTGGGCTACATTTTAGTTGATAATCTGAGAGGAAGGGCTTTTTATTTTCTGTCCTCCCCTTCAGACCTTCCCTTGAAAAAGAAAATAAGGCATTTACAGCTCAATTACGGAAGTGCTCTCAATTTTCCAAAAGAAAATAAAGAGAAATCCTAAGTAGGAATCATTTTCTTGCCAAATGTCCTTGGCTATTATGGCAACATTATTCCAATGTTACTTATTTCAGACTTTTGATGGCTCTTCTGACTTCACATAGCCATTTTGTCTGCTGTAGCAGTAATAAACCATTGTAAATAGCCAGTGAGAAAATGCAAGAGGCACTAGCAAAGAAAATATTTAATGGTGGGAAGATCTGTTTTCTAACTTCCTAACCAGAGACTTCTATTAGACATGGTTGGGCTTTCACTCCAGGTCAGATACAAAAATTTTGCGAACAGACTAGAGAACATATTTGCCTTAGAGAGATTATTGTAGACATAGTCGAGGTAGGAGGTTGGGCTAAATAACCCCATTAAGTCTCTTGAAGGTCTATGATTCCCCCTAATAACCTTGGGCAAGAGAGGAATAGAGAGACTACATTTCCCAATTGTATAGATAAGAAAATGGAATCTGAGAGAAGTGAGTTAGTTCAGTAACCCTATGGCTGAATTGGGAATGGGCTTTGTTATTAAGGTTACTATAAGAGAGTGGCCAGTGTGGAAGGTGTACGGATTTATAGTAGGGTTCCAAGTGCTCCTTTGAAAACATTTCAAAATGCTACTGGCACCTAGGATGGTGTGGAACCACAGACTAGAAACCATGACATGGGAAGATTAGTTGAAGACACTGAGGATGGTTAGTCTAGGGAAGAGAATGGTTAAAGGGGACATAATTGTTGTGTTCAAAAAATTGAAATAATTCAATTCCAGTTACTCAGCAGATATTAAGTTTAAACTATGTATAAGACATTAAGGTTCAAAGAAAAAAATGAAAGGGTTCATTCCCTCAAGAAACTTACATTTGATTGCGTCTCCAGTGGATGTGGTAGAATAGACATGGGGATCAGTATATTATAGGGTAGGGAGTAAAGGGGGCATGGGAGAAATCAGAAGTTCCCTAGAATAGTTTGAGAAAAGAGAAAATGATGACAATTCAGGTAACCAGGGAAGGTGTCATGGAAGTGGTGGCACCTGAGTTGAGATCCTCAAAGAAGATAAAGATTTTTACGGTGTGAGGTGGGGAGGGAATGCATTCCAGGGATGTACAAATAGACTGAGGTAGAGGGTAAGATGTTAAACTCAGTGCATGCTTATTAGTTCAGTTTGACTACATTGTAGGGCGTATAAGAAGGAAAAATGGGAAATGAGGAAGGAAAAGTAAAAAATTCTTTGGCATTCAAACCCTTTCATAACCTCAGCCCCCTCCTACCTTGCCAGTATTCTTATATCTTACTCCCCAACACATACTCTTTGATCAAGTACACTGCTTTCTTGGCTATTCCATGAACAAGACATTCCATTTCTCAGCTTCAGATATTTATTCTGGCTGTCCCTCATATTTAGAGTGCTCTCTCTCTGCTCAGCCTACTGACTTCCATAACTTCTTTTAAATACCAAGTAAAATTCCATCTTTTATTGGAAGCCTTTACCAACCCCTCTTTTTTTTGGTGAGGTAAGTGACTTGTCCAGGGTCACACAGCTAGTAAGTACCAACCCTTCTTAATTCTATTACCTTCCTCTTTTAATTATTTCCTATTTATCCTATATGTAACTTGGTTTGCACATATCTATTTGTATGTTGTTTCTCCAGTTGGATTATAAGCTTCTTGAGGGCAGAGACTGTCTTTTGCCTTTTCTGTATCCTCAGTGCTTAGCACAGTGCCAGACATATAGTATGTTCTTAATAAATGTTTATAGATTGATTGAAAATTAGGTTAGAAATATATTTACACACATGCACACACACACACACACACACACACACACAATGCTCTGCAAAAACCTTAAAGAGAAATGCCAATTTTCTGTTGTTGGTGCTGATATCTCAGTCTTATTTTGTTCAATGGAATTTAAATAAAAGAACTTCTGGAACAAATAGTTGTCCAGTTACTATTGTTTTATTTTTAAGCATAAGCAGAATTTTGCACAGGTTAGTAAAATAAATGCCTTTCGTAGTTGAATGAAAGTATTAGGATGTAAACTTATTTTTGGTACGCTGACTTAAAGCATCCCTAGTGAAGATGAGATGAATAGGATCATCTGTACTTCTTCCTAGTCCCATATGATTATGACTACTTTCATGGCCTATATTCCTACAAAAAAATCAATCTCAAGGGAGACTTTTGCCCTTCTTCTCAATGGAGGGTTTTGCCCTCTTTGTGCTCACCTTAGGACACCAAAGTTATGGTTTGACAAGGATGCGGCCCCAGTTGCATTCCCTACCTGATGCAGCCCCTGGAGCTATTGTCTGGATCACTGTGATCTGGAGCTTAGTATTGGACTCAGGGTCATCTCCTTTCTCTCCCCTCTACTGCACCAGAGAAGTGAAAAACCAACCAGATGCCCTCACTCTTCTTTTCTGGATGTACCGCCATCTCTTTCTCTATGTAACCACTGTAGTGCTAGGAGCACAGCTAAAAGGTACTCCCTTTTCCTCAGATGGCTCAGCATTACTGCAGTAACTCTCCATGGTACTTAGATTTTCCTAATGAGATGAGAATCATCCCTTAAAGCCTCAGTTAACATGTATGCAGATGGGAGCTTGGGGGAATATTTCTTTAAACGGTGCTCTCCATGAATCCTCATCACCTTTCATATTTGTTAAAAAGTGCCCCCTCTCTGTCCTCAGATGTGGGATTTACCAGTCCCACTGTGGACCCAGAATCCCCAGTGCCCTCAGGGAAAGCAAATTAGTCTCACTTATAATTAAGTGACTCAAATAAAGGCTTGATTTAGATTTAATAAGAAAAGTTATTCCAAGTCAAACAGATTGCAATTGATTATTAAGAATGGAATTACCAAAGTTCAACAACTGCTATAGAAATGTATCTTATTTCTGAGTTGCTGAACCTCGATAAATACAATTTTAATAATTAATTAAAGCTTAATTAATGCATGATAATAGTCTCAAGTTGAAACATCTTTTTCGGATGAGCTGGGATGGGGAGGGGGAAGGAACCTCACAAGCTAAATGTATGTTATATATGAGGGTATCACAGATTTCAATTACATTCCATGAGCATTTACTAAATGCTTGCTATGGTCTAGACAAAGTGCCATGTACTAAGGACATAAGACAAAAACTGAATGATCCATGTCCTTAAGAAGATTACCTTCTACTAGGGGGCAATTCTTTTTTTTTTTTTTTTTTTTTTGAGATATTTTATTTTTTCCGTTACATGTAAAGATAGTTCTCAACTTTTGTTTATACATGCTTTACAATTTCAGATTTTTCTCCCTCCCTCCCCTCCCTCCCCCCCTCCCCTAGACAGCAGGTAATCTGATATAGGTTATATCTATATATATCTATACATATACATATAGATATATATATATACACACATATATATATATATACACATAATAACATTAATCCTATTTCTGCATTAATCCTGTTACAAGAGAAAGAATCAGAGCAGTGATGCAGAACCTCAAAATAGAAAAAAAAAACAACAGCACCCAAAACAAAAGAAATAATATGGTTCAATCAGCATCTATACTCCACAGTTCTTTCTTTCTTTTTTTTTTTCTTGGATTTGGAGATCCTCTTCTATCATGAGTTCCCTGGAACTCTTCTGTACCATTGCATTGGTGAGAAGAATATAGTCCATCACAGTAGGTCAACACTCAATGTTGATGATACTGTGTACAATGTTCTTCTGGTTCTGTTCATCTCACTCATCATCAGCTCACGTAAGACCCTCCAGGTTTCTCTGAACTCTTCCTGCTCATCATTTCTTACAGCACAATAGTATTCCATTGTATTCATATACCACAACTTGTCCAGCCATTCCCCAATTGATGGGCACCCCCTCAACTTCCAATTCCTTGCTACCACGTAAAGAGCCGCTATAAATATTTTTGTACATGTGGGTCCCTTTCCTAGGGGGCAATTCTTAAAAAAATTTAGAGGACAATTCTTAATTCTAAATGCTCATTCCTGGGTGTGTGATGAAGGAGGAGGCGCTTGAGGGAGGATGTCATAAGCTTTGTCTCCAGAAAACAATGATACTAGGGAAAGCTGTAGGTTTTCTAGTTAATTTAGGTTTTATATATGGACAATTGGAGAGGCAGTGTGGTGTTGTGGATAGAGCTGGCCTCAAAACCAGGAGAATCTGGGCTCAAGTTTCACCTCTGACATATACTAGCTATATGATCTTGAGGATCTCACCTAGCCAGGTTAAGAAACCCTGCTTAATTCATTGAGTCCTGTCATCTTCAGTTTCTCAAACAATGCCCTTCTTTTTTTTAATCATGAAGGGTAGCAGGAAAGGACTAATTGGGAGAGCCTTGTTACAGCCACACCAATAGCAACTTCTCTCTCTCTGGTGAGTTGGACAGTTTATTTGAATATGAATTTTCTGCAATAATATGATAGCTACAACAGCTGTTGTAATGTGGGAGGAACTGTGCATCCTAAATAGGGAGGTGTGTGTGTGCATATACGTATGAATATATGTTTGTATGTATGTATGTATGTATGTATGTATGTATGTATGTATGTATGTATGTATGTGTGTTTGCTTGGGGGTGTCCCCATGAAAGCACTTCTCTCAAGAACTAGGGAGTATTGGGCTGATTATTTTTTAGTGAGCCAGCTCAATGCTCAGAGGGACCAATAGCTCCTTAGAGCCCCCTCTGCTGTCTGAATGATGCTGTGACAGCCAAATGCTCAAACACATCTGTGGTTCAACATACCCCTCCTCAACCTCCCACCCCCTTCCCCATCTTATTTTGGCTGCCTTTGTTTCCTAGAAACATGGAAGAGACAGAATGTTCAGTGTCTGGATGATGCTCATATTTCCTAGGGAACTGCTTTCCTTTGTCCCAGTAACTGGAAGAAATAATACTGGTATAGTGCTGGGAACCCGAGGGACTGGGTCCTATGACCTCTGCCAGCAGGTCAGGACAATCACTATGCTTTCAGACTAAGATCAGAGCTTTCAGAGTTGGTTTCTTTGGAACATATGGGAGGGCATGTGGCTTTGGGAGTGTGGTCCTGTTCCTTCCTCCCTCCTCCCACCCAAACAACAACCAGAATAGCATAGCATTTATACTTCTCAGAGTGCTTTTTCAATGGATAACTGACTGACTGCCCTCTGAGATAGCCTGACTCCATCTGTGGCACACATAGAATCAACTTACTCAGAGATGGAATGGACCTTAGTTGGCCATGTAGCAGGCCAATATTTTCCTTTAACAGATGGAGAGTTGGTGCCCAAGGACTAAAGTGATTCACCCAGGGTCATGCAGGTTGTAAGTATCAAAGATGGGATTTGAGTCATGATAATCTGACTCTAAAGGTAGTATTTTCACTATCTTATGCTGAGTGGAATTAACAGCTGACTAGGAAGGATTTTTGAAATATGAAGAAAGAAGATTGCCTAGAAAATTTCATGATGGATGGGGCCTTATAGATCATGAAGTCTGGCTCCTTATTTTACAGGTAAGGAAACTGAGTTTTTAAGAAGTGAAATGAATTGCCTAGGATCATGCACGTAGTAAGTAGTATATCAGGTATTAAGCCAGTATTTCAATTCATGTTTTTTTATTTCAAATTCAAAGCTTTTTGTACTATAGCTGCTTTGATACCATTCATGCAAAACTGGCCAAAGAAAGATTAGAAAGCAGAACTTTTGTGGCATCATAATCATTCAGTCAAAAAGCATTTGTTGAGTCCCTACTATATGTTAGGCATTTTTCTATGCACTGGGAATACAAAGGCAAAAGCAGTACAGGCTCTGTCCTCAGGAAGCTTACCTTCTACTGTAGAATTGCTCATTTTTATATAATGCTTTTAGGATTTTCAGAATGCTTTATAAACATTATTTCATTTAATCCTCATAATTATGCTGTAAGATATGTGTCATCCTCATGCCCATTGGGCAGAGGAAGAAATTAAGGCTCAGAGACATTAAGTGACTTGCTCAGGGTCACACAGCTAGGACGTCTTTGAGGTAGAATTTCAACTCAGACCTTCCTGCTTCCAAGTTCAGTTCTCTCTTTCCATATTATCTCTCACAGTGTTGACACAGAAGCAGTATCGCAGAATCACTGCCTTGCAGCAGGAAGTTGGCCTTAAATCCAACTCTTATCCTACAGAGGAGAAAGTGGAGGCTCATAGAAAGAAATGACTTTTCCAAGGTCACAATGGTAATAAGTGGCAGTTAATTTTGATAGTAAACATCACCTATCCTGATGGAAGAGAGAAAGAGAGAGAGAGAGAGAGAGAGAGAGAGAGAGAGAGAGAGAGAGAGAGAGAGAGAGAGAGAGTGACACAGACAGAGACAGAGACAGAGAAAGACAGAGAGACAAAGGTAGGCAGAGATAGACAGACAGAGAGGCAGAAATACAGAGACAGAAAGAGGAAAAGAGAGTAGAGAGAGAACCTAATAAGTTGACTTATCTTGTTGATAATTTGAATTTTCATAAAGTATGAGAACTAATAAGGGAAATTGTTCTTGCATACAATTCTGCTCAACATGAAAGAACTAAATGGGAATGCAGAAGAGATTAGGAGGTAATGACCATGTGTTACAAAAAGGGCATACTTTGCAGTACCTCACTATCAGTTTGAGATATTATAGAGGGGATTTGTTTCAGGTAGGGGTTCAACTAGATTCTCCTTCCAACTCTGAGATTCTATTCCTCTTATCTGTTTGTAATTAAGATACCTAGACTTATACCTGAAAAGAATATATATATATATATATATATATATATATATGTATATATTCTCTCTCTCTCTCTCTCTCTCTCTCTCTCTCTCTCTCTCTCTCTCTCTCTCTCTCAGCAATGAGGATTAAGTGACTTTCCCAGGATCACACAGATAGCAAGTGTCAAGTTTCTGAGATCGGATTTGAACTCAAGTCCTCCTGGTTGGATTTGAACTCAGGTCCTCCTGAATGTAGGGCTGGTGCTTTATTCACTGTGCTACCTAGCTGCCCTCTATATAGATTATCTTACATGTACAATACCCATCCTCCTTTATGTGTGTGTATTCTTCCTTCTCTCAAATGCAAATCATGCTTCCCTGCCCTCTGCATAGCACCAAAATGGAAATTACTTTTCCAGAAATGAGGAATATCCTTTCCCACATTGATATCACACCTCCTGAATATTCCAATACCCTTAAACCCACAGAAAAGAAATGACTAATGCTAGTTTTCCTTTCAAACAGGGAAGGAAGACTATCCTGGGATGGAACCTTTGCTATTTTCCAGATGTTTTTCCCTGGTACCATCATATGATGATCTCCAAAAAAGACACTCTGAATAGTACTAATGGGTGGGCCCCCGTTACATTCTCCCAAAGTTCCCTTTTTAATGCCACCCTTCAGCAGTGCAGATGCTATACAATTACCTACCATTACTCTGACTGCCTAAGTTTTCAGCAGAGAAGCCATGAGATTCCAAATTACCTGGCTTTGCCCATGATAGGGAAGTCTTAGTAAACTTTTTGCTTTGTCAGAATGGAAAATTATTGCTCTTCATGTGGAATGAGTTTCCAGTGACAGATTTCTGGCTACCTTTTATTCTGCTGAAACCATAAATTCTGATTGTTCTTATTTCCTCTCTTCCCCTTACCATTCTTTCATTGCCTTCTTGCCTTTTCTCCCTCCCTTCATTCTTGTCTTTTCTCTTTTCTCCTGTTTATTCTGTCCTGTTTGTTCATTCTTTCCTTCTCTTTTTCCCATACTCTGACTTCCTTTACTTTTACCTTCTACCTTTATTTTTAGCTCATTTCTTCTTTTGTCATTCTCTTTACTTTTTTATAGCATAAAGTCAAGGATGTTATCGGCCAGTTACAATGACACACAGGGCACAAAGAGATGTGTTTGTGCTAGTGGAAGATATCATATTGGGGCAGTTCTAGGCTTAAACCTCCTTCTTGTTTAATAAAACCAAAGGGGGCCTCTTTTTTCACAATCCATCTCACAGAACAGGGACCTGGGCCTCTCTCCATCTGATGGAATCTATTGTGGACAACACCTTTTAGGACCAGAGGTCTGCTGCTCTGTTTGTAATGAACTAGTCCCATTGCAAGCACACTAGCCTCTTATCTCAGGAACAAGGTTAGATATAAGTTCTCCACAAGTCTTCCTTTGATGCTTCTTCATGGCATACATGAAGGTGATCCTGAGTTTTTGAAGTTGGTACCAGGGGAGCACAAGCTCTTGCAGGTCCTGACATATTGGGAGGACTCTAATATCAAAATACATCTGCTGTCTTGTGGACAGCTGGGCTAAGTACAGAGGTTCATTGCAAGTGGAATGGCCAGTTGGTGATGAATTATTTGGCCATGAAAACCCACGAAATGAACAAAAATAAAAAATGGTTGTTAGTCCTTTGAAGAACTCTTCAGTGTCTGCAATGGTGGTAGGAAGGTTTAAAAGCAGACAGAGGATGCTAAGATTCTGTTTATAGACTACTCTGTAAATATTAAACTGTAAGCAACTTAAATCTGAGATTCTTATCCAGTGATTTGATATGCTATTAGAGAAACTTAATGATATTAATCTTGATATTCTCATTATAAATGAAAACAGAAGGCAAATGCAAGTTGCAACACAAAGGAAGAATGGCTTACAGGTTCTTTTTGGAAGGTCGAGGTCACAAAGGAATTGACTATTTTGTAGCAGAAGGCTTTAAGAAACATCATTTTATGATATAATTAATTACCTTAAACTTGCTCATAAAAAGACCTCCATGAAGACAATTTCAGCTTATGGACAACATCAGTTATAGAATAGGAAGAGGTGCAAAGAACTCAATTAGCCCCTTTAAATGAATTAATGTTATACTTTACAATTCAGTGATGTCAAAGCAAAAGGTGGTCATGGAGAAGGATGGTGAAGAATATGTTACAAGACATGTTTCAGGTGAAAGAAACAGGAGGCCAAAGCCTTGTAGACTATAAAAAGACTTATGCCTATATATCATGACTACTTTCTTCAGAGAGTCAGGAGGCAGTGGCCACTGAAAACATTGAATAACATTATAGAAAATAGAATATCTTTAAAAAGTTTATATTCTGTCTATGTAGTCAGCTGATTAAAAATGGCTCCTACATACTCTTTCTGATCTGTTAGAATAAATTTAAAGATCAAAATTAATAACAAATTATAAGAAATAATGAAAAAGAGTAGATATGGTATGCAATTGAGCTTACTCTAATTTGACCTACTTAAGTAGGTATATTTAAATGAGCTGTTGTGCTGAAAAATTGAGAGGTAGATAAAAGACCAGACATCGACATAATCTATTGTCATTTCCTAAGGGAATTTCACTGATCAATTGTCATAATGTGGAGACCAAAAAAGCCTAGAATCTTCCTCAGCTAGCAAATAGTTGATATCCTTGCAAGGTAAAGAGGTATAGAAGCCAAAGGCAAAACACATTTAGAATCATTATGGATTATATCACTTAAAAATCATATGAAGTAGTAGAGGAAAAAACAGGTTTACAAAAAATTCAGTCAGAGACATGAATGAGTCAGTTCAGACTGAGTTCATTTAAAGATGAAACTGAAGGAACAACAGACAAAATATGGAGATCTTTACATCAAACTCTTTTTCCCCCTTAGCAATGACAGTGGAACCATTACATTTAGACTCTTAATATTGTAGCTTCAGATGTACTGTCTAAGAAGTAGAAAGAACACCTAAAGAAAATAAAAATGGAAAAAAAGAAAATAAAAATGGGAAGAGAAACTAGACTAGACCAAGTATACAGAAATGAAGTCTATACAGGAGGCAACACAGGGGTGTGTGTGTGTGTGTGTGTGTGTGTGTTGGGAGGAGGGTCAAGGAATTGATTGTCAAATTATCTAAGAAGGGATGGTACCAAACACTGAAAAAAAATCAGACCTTATTGTTACCCAAAAAAGGCAATTGATAAAATATCAATAAATAATGACTGATATGCTTGTCTACTTTCTCATCTCTACAGAATCTTTATGAGTACCTACACAAAAGAATACCTTTGATGACAGGATGGGAAGGCAACAGGTAAATTTTGCAACATATTATTCTGCTATAGAGCACATTTACAGTCTTACAATTTACTGATTATTTGTTGACTATAAAAAGTATTTGATTTGGTAGAGTACAATGCTTCCTTAAATGCCTTCCCTCAACAAGGTATATCTCATACATATCTTAAGATCATAATTCTTGAAATGCACAACAACAGAGATAACTGTTCAATTACTTTCTCATTATTCTTTTCAAATGAATCATAAAATAGGAACATTTATGTTCACCATAGTTTTTGTCACCATCACGAAGAATATTTAGCACTGATACCACGTTGAGAAGGGGGGTCCTCCACATGTTCCTGTTTGCAGATAGCAATGTGTTAATTTCATCAAGCTTTGAAACATTGTAAAGCTTCCTAAATGAGATCCAGAAGTACTTGAGTTTAGCTTAACTACCTAGTGGATCAAAAATATCTATTGACCAATATATGTACTTGGATGGACAAACCATAGAATTAGGACATCATTATATTTCTCTTGAACGCATACTGTGGATGGACAGTGAGTGTGACTGTGTGGATTGTGATTTGTATTGTTGAAGGGAATACCCAAAGTGATGAGATCACAGGTATAGCACAGAGATGGAGATACTCATGTGATCCATCCTTTGAGTCAGTGGCTATCTATATTTCTCTAGAGAAGGAATAGAGAAGAGTAGTCTTGGCCTACCCTCCATCACCTACTCTCTACATCTATCTTTTGGTGGGGGAAAAGGCACAAATAATGTGCCAGTATTTTAGTCGTTTCCAAGTGCTTGGAGGTTCAAAGCATGTTCAGGATAAGGTGTGGTTTTACCTGCTGCTAGATTATCCCAATATCAAAATGACCCAGCTTTAGGTTATCTTCTGATTTCAAATGCAAGTTGAGAAAGTGTTCTCTCTCTATGAGGTTAATGACAACTAAATATCGCCTGGACTCACTGGTATGAACTTAAAAGAGAGAAATTATTGTTGCAAATGGCTCCAAATGGAGACAAAGAGGTTCTCTACAATGGAAGGAAGAAAAACTGTAGACTTATCAAAGAAGTGCGGTTTTGGAATACAGGGGTATAGGAACCATTGTGCAGATAAAAAACAGGAGAGCAGGACAGGGAACATGAGGAAGGATCCAATTGAAGAGAAGAGGAAAAATGAGGGGAGAGAGATAGGGAAAGGGACAATGGAAGCACTGATAGCAATTCCAAACAGTGGACAAAATGACACACACACACACAGATACACACAGAGAGAGGGACAGAAAGGGAGATAGATAGATAGATAGATAGATAGATAGATAGAGAGAGAGAGAGAGAGAGAGAGAGAGAGAGAGAGAGAGAGCAGAGATGAAGTAAATGGCAGAGTGACTAGTGTTCCCAGATAGAATGTTCAGAAAAGACATTTTTGCTGCTCTGAAGAATACAAGTGGGATGTACATTGTTATTGACCCACAGAAAATGGCTCCTCTGACTATTATGGAACAAGATTTATATTTAGAGACTACCCTCCTTAATACAGAAAATCTCAAATGATTTGAAAGGGAATGTAAGGGGGTAGGGAGGATGAAGGACAGAGAGCAGTGAAAGGAAAAGTAGAGGAAAGGTAGAAAAAGAGGGAGGAAGAGAGGGAGAAGAGTAGGGGAAAAAAGGCAAAGATGTAGAGTGGTAAGAGGAGGGTTGTAGGGGAAGATACAGGGGAACAGGCAAAGAGAATATGTGAGTGAGGAGAATATGGGAAGGAGAGAAGTGGATATAGAAGAGAAGCTATAAATAGGAGAGACAAAGAGATCCAGATTTCAAACATTGTAAGATCTGTCCCTAGCCAGGAGTGATAAACAATCACCAACATTTGCTGACATCTAAGTAGCTCACTCAAGCTGGTGGCAATCACAGAATCATGGATTTAGAACTGGAAAAATACCTTAGACAATGTCTAGTTCGACCCTCTCCTTTGACAGAGGAGGAAACAAAGGCACAATGATATAAAGTGACTGAAAATGCTTCTTCTTATAAAAGTTTCTAACCAGAATGTCTATGAAAAGAGGGCACTGGGTGGCTTAGTAGGATGTGTTTCCAATTGGAGGTCCTAAGCCAATATGGTGACATCCTTAGTAGGTCACCTGAACACTGACCAGAAAGAACTGTTTATTTAACAGAAGGTAACATTAATCTCCCTAGGGCTACAAAATCCAATCCAACATGCATTTGTTAAGTGCCAACTATGTGCAAAACGGTGTGGTAGGTTCTAGGGATATGAAAAAAAAAAGGCAGGGAAACAGTCCCTGTTCTAAAGGAGTCCACATCCTGTCAGGGATATATACATCATGTAAACAGATAAGTAAATATATGATTGCTCAGTGGAAAGAACATTAAGACTGGAGTCACTGGGCCTGGGTACTGACTTCACCTCTTGACGTTTACTGCCTGTGAGACCATAGGTATGTTATCTCATCTCTCTGAGTCTCAGTTTCCTTATCTATAAAATGAGGGCTTGGATTAGATGGATTCTGAGTTCCCTTGTAGATCTATCTCTGAGATCCTACAGTAATACAAATTTTTATTTATTTAATTAATTCTACATTTCTGAAATAAAACAAGAATTCCTATAACACGACATAGTAGAATAGTATAATAAAAAGGGATGATTGTACACGAAACTGTAAATCTAGTATGCACAACTTGCAATTTCTTTTAAATGTGTAATAAAGTTATCATGTAACTTTCTTCTTTCTTTTTTTCTTCCCTCTCCCCATCCTAGAGATGGCAACCACAAATATGTATGTATACACACATATATACATATACATATACATATATGTATATACACACATATATAATAATTCTATATACACTTCTATTTATCAGTTCTATCTTTGGATGCAGATAGAGTCTTCCTTCATCCTATGATAAACTGAGGAGGGAGCAAGGAAGAACAGCCAAGAAATGGGGAAAGACTTCCCACAGGAGATGACCAACAAGCTGATCCTTGAAGGAAGCCAGTGGTTCTAAGAGGCAGTGGTGAAGAGGAAGTGCACTGCAGGCACAGCCAGTGCAAAGGCGAGAAGGATGTGGTAGCAGAGGGAGATAGAGTGAAGACCAGCAAGGACACTGGTTTTTACCAAGGCTTAGAGTGTGTGAAGGGGAATAATATGACATTAGGCCTGGAAAGAGAAGTTGGATCCAGATTGGGAAGGATTTTTCTTGTGTGTGTGTGTGTGTGTATGTATGTATGTATGTGTGAGGCAATTGGGGTTAAGTGACTTGCCCAGGGTCACACAGATAGTAAGTATCAAGTGTCTGAGGCTTGATTTGAACTCAGGTCCTCCTGAATCCAGGGCCAGTGCTCTATCCACTAGGAAGGATTTTAAATGCCAACTTGAGGAGTTTGCATTTTATCTTTGAGGTAATAGAGAACCACTGAAATCTATCCACAGCAGAGAGGGAGGCCAGGTACCAAAGTGATATCCCTAAAGCCCAAGTCTGATTAGGTCACTTTCTGACTCAAGGAGGTGTTTGTTGGCTCCCTATTGCCTCTAGGATAAAATATTAACCCCTCTGTTATTCAAAGTCTTTCAAAATCTTGCTCTAGCCTATCTTTCTAGGTTAATTTCACATTACTCTCCCTTATAGTCTTCATATTCCAGTTAGACTGGCCTGTACATGACATTTCCCTGTCTCCATGCTTTTGCATGCCCCCTAGCTTGGAGTGTTCTTCCTCTTTATTTCCCCAAATTAGAAACCCAGCTCCTTTAAGGCCCAATCAAATACAAACTTGTACAAGAGTACTTTGCCCATTGTTTCACTTGTTAGCATCTACCTCTTCTACCCTTACCTTCATTTGGTCTTCCTTCCTTCCTTCCTTCCTTCCTTCCTTCCTTCCTTCCTTCCTTCCTTCCTTCCTTCCTTCCTGCCTGCCTGCCTGCCTGCCTGCCTGCCTTCCTTCCTGCCTTCCTTCCTTCCTGCCTTCTTTGTTTCTTTCTTTGGCAGGGCAATGAGGGTTAAGTGACTTGCCCAGGGTCACACAGCTAGTAATTGTCAAGTGTCTGAGGCTGGATTTTAATTCAGGTACTCCTGAATCCAGTGCCGGTGCTTTATTCTTTTGGTATTTTCTAATCTGTATGCATGGATCCTACCATACTCTCATGATCAGGATGCAGGGATGGTATAATTTTTGTTTCTGTATCCCCATTTCCTGGTACACTGACTTGCACACAGTAGGTGCTTGATAAAATGCTTGTTGAAGTAAATGAATCTTTTCCTAAAAACACCAGACTGCCTGCCATGATCTAGCTAGCCTTGCCTTCCTTGGAGAGTTCAGGGTTAGCCAGTGACCACTCCCCGTTCCTGCCCCACTAAGCGATCAGCTCCTGTCCATTCTATTCCTCACTTCAAGCCACAGCACTAAAATATTTCATCACAATTGGAAGCAGCAAAGATATTTTTCGCCGAGCCTCAGCATCTGAACTTAATAGCATGCTGTAATGCCACCCTGTGCTGATGCGTGGCATATTTAATATCCATCTTTCTTAGAAATAACAGCATTCAGAAATTAGAAGGGACTTTAGCAGTGAAATAATTAATGTGGATAACCATCATAAACGCCACAAATGGAACAAACACCGACGGCAGTGAACCGTGATTGCTAATATGCTAACTTGCTTTGACAGAACTTAAGAAATTTTCCTCCAGAGATTTGGGGATAGAAGTTAAAGAGTCTCCTTCCTCATGACAAGAGATCAGCTTTTCTGGGTCAGGGATGCACTGATCTTCTACCTGTTTTGAGGTAGCGTTGCCGCAGCTCTGCTTAATAGGATTTCCTTTTCCCTACCTCCCTGACTGGGGCATCTTTCCCTCCCTGTCTGCCCCTAGGCTGCCATCTGTCAGGAGCCAGGCTGTATTCATAGTCTGATTCCTCTTACCCTGCCTCTGGCTTAAGGCCCATACCTAACTTAAATCCTAGGCCCCAGTGAGGC
Source organism: Dromiciops gliroides (assembly GCF_019393635.1). Taxonomy (NCBI): domain Eukaryota; kingdom Metazoa; phylum Chordata; class Mammalia; order Microbiotheria; family Microbiotheriidae; genus Dromiciops; species Dromiciops gliroides. Next base: position 503,011,932 of record NC_057863.1, on the reverse strand, counting down.
CCCAGGGGGCTGGGGGGGGAGCTTCCCAACTGGGGTCTGTGAGGAGCCTTGCTGGGCTCTGCTCAGCAAGATGTTGCTCTTTGAAGATTTTAGAGCATAAAGGGAGAGGGTGGGGCGAGAGAACCCAGCCTCCAAAGGCAGAATAGAAATGAAACATCGGCACAAAGATGCAGGGGGACCCAGAAAAAAATGAGGGGGAGTCATCATTACCAGGAATGATAGGAGTTCAGGAGGGGAAGCTGGGAGTGGGAAGGTCCACATTTCTCCATTTAAGCCAGCTGATCACTTGTTGCCCGACTCCAGGCCAAGAGAAGAAAAGCACAAGGCTATGCTAGCTGAGTGACCGGTTTTCTCGGCACAATCCCAGGAGCTGCAGCTAAATAAATGCAGGGAAAAGGGGACAGTAACCCTCTGAGAAAAGCCTGAATCTGAAAGGGGGCTCAGCATCACAGGGTTTAGGTGTGACAGGGAGGAATGCACGGCCTTCCTGCCAACCTGAACCATGCTGAGAGAGGGAGAAGAAGGGGTGGGGGGGAAGCACAGCTCAGCTCCTGCTTCCGAAAGCTGTAGTTTGTTGCAAATGGGGTTTCTTATCCCCTGGATAACAATGAATGGATCTGGCTTTGTGCGCTCCAGAAAGTCATCTCTTCAAAATCCCTCTGAACAAGATTTTAAAATGGCAATGGAAAAACCAGATACCAAGGAAATATGCAAAACAGAAGGGTGCATCTTGAGGAAATAAAAATTCTGTAGGGGAGACGGAAGAGAACCAAAAATCACTCCTGGTTTAAGTCTAGGCCGACTTAAATCTGAGGCCACGCCCACAGCCAGGCCGAGATGTGGTACAGGCTCATTAGTCAATTCAGAAGGGGTTCGAAACCAAATTAAGGACCAAGAAGCTAAATTGGCTTTTGTTGCCTGGCTCTCCAGCTGACTCTAAGGTCTTTTGGAATGAAGGCCGCTGCTCCCTGCTCAGTCTGGATTGTGTGTGCTCTGGACGGTGACGGGGACACATTGGACATCAAGTAATGCCACAGTGTGGAAGCAAGCATCCCTAAGAGAAATCCATTAACACGTTGCAAGGTCACAGTCATCCGGTCTGCTGCCTCCTTGCTAACCAGGCCGACTTCTTGGGGGAAGGATGGAAGTGGGGATAGAGTGCTGTGAATTAGCTGGGGGATTGTGGGTCAATCTAGAATCAGGATCTTTTGATAGTTTCCAGCTTTCCTTTCACTTGAAGGTCTAGGGATCAAGGTTAATTCTGACCTCTTGCTAATGAATTCACTGAGCCCTGATGAAAGTTCAGCCAACCTGAGGGGAGATGTGGATAGAGTACTTGGTTCTAATCCTCCTCAGAACTGACCCTGGGCCAGTTCCTCAACTTCTCAGTGCCTCAGTTTTCTCATTTGTAAAATAAAGGAGTTAGATATAATGGCCTCTAAGGTCCTTTATAGATTTAAATTTGATACTCTGAATGAGAATGCAAGAGTCTGGCTGAGAAAGAAAAAGACTATTTGTTGAGAAGGGAGAAAGTGGCAAGTGGGGGCAGAGTCTCAGAGAAGAAAGGTAGGTGGGAAAAAAGGAAAAGTGATGAAATGATCCACTATAAGACTCAGAAAGGGTACAAAGGCTAGATCCCAAATCAGCTCCCTGGGGGCCTGTCCCTCTTGAGGATTGCCTAGGGCATCTATTTTGGGTTTCACGGTTCTTTTACCTAGCATTCTTTCCTAGTCCCATCAGATACAGAACACAACAATAGTTAACCTTTATAAAATGTTTTAAATTTTTACAAGTTCTTTACTTTTTTTTTTCAGGGCAATGGGGGTTAAGTGACTTGCCCAGGGTCACACAGCTAGTAAGAAGCAAATGTCTGAGACTGGATTTGAACTCAGGTCCTCCTGAATCCAGGGCCAGTGCTTTATCCACTGCACCACCTTGCTGCCCCCACAAGTTCTTTACATCTATTATCTCAATTTCTCCTTACAACAATCCTTTGAGGTAAGTAGTGGAGGTATTATCATCCCCATTTTATAAACAAAGAAAATGAAATTCAGAGAGTTTAAAGCGATTTACCCATGACCACTCAACTATGTAGGAGAGAATGAGTTAACTCTTTCCTGACTTCAAGCCCATTATTCATTCTACTACATGACACCACTTCTTAATAGTGTAGTTACAGCATTCTGCATACTAGCTGCTTAATAAATATTTGTCGAATTGAATTAAATTGAATTATTTTCCATCCAAGAAGGTATCTATGGGAAATATAGGAAATATAGGAAAACTTCCTTTCATTTTACAGACCCATAATGATTAGCAGACAGGTAAACAGGTGGGGATATATGAGGAGTCATAACAAAACACGACAGAAATAGAAATGTTGATGAGCCTTTGTTCACAGCCCGAGCTCGAACCCTGTCCTGGGTCCTGCATAAGGACAACATGGGGCTCTCAACGCCACCTCCATCCTCATGACTTTCATGAGATGACATGACCCACTTGTATCTCAATCCTTTGTCCATAGAGGCTAGTCTGGTTTTAGGCCATCATGGTGGTGGTAAGAGGGACCCAGCAAAGAGCAGGTCTCTGGGCTTCTCTGAAGGTGAAAGTGATTACTCTGGTTGGCTCTGGATCCAACCCAGTCTCCATCAGGGTTATTAGGGGATAAGAAAACACTTGGGAAAACAACCATTCTCCTTGTTCTGTTTTGGGTTCATTTATCAGTCCCCAGCCCCACCCCGAGGATCATAGAGTAGAGAGCTAGAAGGGGCTTCAGGAACCATTTAGTCTCTGCCTTCTCTTTCAGAGATGAGGAAACTGAGGCTGAGGGAAAAAACTCCTTCGGCCACACAGATCAGAGATGGGATGTGAATCCAGGTTCTCTGATTCTTGTCCCACACTCCCTGTATCATAATGCATTCAACCTCTTTGACAATCAGAACACACGCATGCATATACACGTGTGCACACGCATGTTGTCATAACTTATTCTCCTAACGGACAAGATGTGGAGTGAGTTAGCTGGCAGATGGGTACCCTGGAGGGACTAAGCTTTGTCACTACTGATCAGGGCTCTCCAAAGATCACTGCATCTCTCACGCATGCGGGGCTTGGGAAGGGGGTGCAGGTAAGGTTTTGCAAGGGCGGGCTTCACAAACTTCCAGATGGAGTAAAAATCTCACACATTTGAAAATTCTATTGGAAACCTTTTATAATGCTGGGTTTGGAAAGAAAGCCTAAGATCCATCATTCTTATTGGCTGCTATGTCAAGTGATATGCCATGATAAAACAGGTTTTTATATAATGCTGAGTTTGGGGGTGTCTGATGGGGTTGGTATATATCCCTGAAACGTTGAGCTCTCCTCTAGCTCTACTCTATTTGTACCCAGTGAATCAGGGAGGAATAGAGGATGCTAAGGTTTACTGCTCTGATCCAAAGTCATTGGGGCAGCAGACTGGTGCAAGACTGTACGGCACGGATGACTTTACAGGAGAGGACAGCTTAACGCCGAGCCTGCCACCAAGCATTAATCTCGAGGAGATGCTATTGAACTCAAAAGAGACTTAACATCAGTGCAGAGAGATCAAAGATATGATCTCTCTAGCAGCATTGCCATCAGGAGTGATCAAAGTAAAACAAAAGGGGTCATTTTGGGGTTCTCTTTATCAGCAGAATGGCTCCTCTACTTTGGCAGGGAATGAATTGGCTCCTGGGGGGCAACCATCCCAACAAAGGCGTGGGATCTTTTTTATTTTAGATTTCTTTACATATCACTGTTTGTAAATAAGATGATCACATTATCATGTTATATGTTTGCCCCTGCTTATCCACAAGTCAGCTAGCTTCCCATTCTCTCTCTCTCTCTCTCTCTCTCTCTCTCTCTCTCTCTCTCTCTCTCTCTCTCTCTCTCTCTCTCTCTCTGGCAACCCTGTGTTTGTCCATGCTAGGGAATTAATTGGAATTACAGGCTCCCTCAAACTCAACCTGTGACCCTGACCTTGGTTTACCTGGTTAGTGTGATAGACCAGTCATCCAGGAAGGGTGGTAGATGGCTGCCTCCTCTCTAGCCAATAGGAAGGCAACAGTGGGGGGTGGGGTGGAAGGTGTTCTAGAAGGGGGGTCTTGGGTTCTGGTTCTGGTTCTGGTTCT